>NC_090728.1:114952408-114977408 GCF_036898095.1 Palaemon carinicauda | reverse complement strand
TTTGCTTGAATAGTCTCTATGTACATTTAAATTATCCTATTAGTCTGTTCATAAAAACGCCAAGTAGATATTCAAACCATCTGTAAGTAACTATTGCCTCTCAAATCTACTTACTCTATATAATCTACATGCTTTATTAAAAAAATAAATTACTTTATATGACTATGGCTGTATAGAAATTTAACAACTATTTTAAATGACAACATACTCCATATTCTATTTTAATAAATTTTATGATAAGCTTTTACGATTACAAATTATTCAGATTTCTTTATTTACTTTACCTCTTGACAAAAATAATTCATAACATGCATTTCAAAAACACAATTTTTTCCTTTTATAAACTCAGACCATTCTCCCGTTATCAATCATTCTGTTATCTTTCTTTCTTCCTCAATCAATACTTTGTGATTCAAATTCCCACTTAATACCTCTGTCAACAAAGCTTTGAGAAGTTCTTCTTCTGTTTTATTTGTATCTTATTCCTTTACTTATTTCCCTGTTTGTTTTTTGATTGTTTAAGCCGGAATAAGGAAATTCTTTTAATTAATTTCGTTTATGGGAGTAGTCTCTCTCTCTCTCTCTCTCTCTCTCTCTCTCTCTCTCTCTCTCTTCTCTCTCTCCCTCTCTCTCTCTCTCTCCTCTCTCTCTCTCTCTCTCTCTCTCTCTCACAAAACATAATGATCTTAAACTAGTTTCAAAGGAAATATCGAAACTGAACTTAGCTTGCACACAAACATATACACAAACACGTAAACACACACACACACACACACACACACACACACACATATATATATATATATATATATATATATATATATATATATATATATATATATATATATATATATATATATATCTATATCTATATCTATCTATATATATATACATATATATATATATATATATATATATATATATATATATATATATATATATATATATATATATATATAGAGAGAGAGAGAGAGAGAGAGAGAGAGAGAGAGAGAGAGAGAGAGAGAGAGAGAGAGAGAGAGAGAGAGAGGTACAAAGTGTACATGTATATATACACAAATTATGTAGCGCTGCATGCATATAAACAAACCCACACATACAGACAGACTGAAAAACAAAAGCACACACACACACACACACACACATATATATATATATATATATATATATATATATATATATATATATATATATATATATACCGTTGGAGGTACGCTCTGTAACCACACCCTCACAAATTGCCGAAACAGCGGGTTGTAGTTAAGAGACGGGAAGAGAATTGGACGGGTTGAATACGTGTGCGTGTCCGTTTGCGTGTGTGTGCATAACTGTCTATATATTTACATGGCATTTTCATGGCCCTGGTATATTAATTTTTTATAATCGGGAAGTAACAAGTCAAAGCAATATTGTGTGTGTGTGTATATATATATATGTATATATATATATATATATATATATATATATATATATATATATATATATATATATATATATATATATATATGTGTGTGTGTGTGTGTGTGTGTGTGGGTGTGTATGTGTGTATGTGTGTATGGGTATGAGTGTGTGTGTGTGTGTGTGTGAACGGGTGTGAGTGTGTGTGTGTAATCAAAGATTATGGAAATTTCAAAATCTTTATTTTCTTAACTAAAAGTATTATAGCTTCATTCTGTGATTACACTTTTTTTTTATAATTGTCATATTGATTTTGCACTTGTAATGTTTACTGTACTTAATCCTCTTTGGATCCGCAGAAACGTTATCCCATTTTACAAGTACGGCATTTGAGGCATTTTCTAATGGAACATCTTTATGAGATACATTGTGCTTTTTATACTGCGTATCTAGTCGCTGGTGTTACATTTTTATTGGCCGGCTGGTGTAGAGGAAGACCCGGTCTATGATGGAAGTTGTTAACATATTTTTTTTTTATATCTACAGAAATAAATTTGTTCCATATTCACAAGGATTTTGGAATCACCATGCTGTGATTTCTTCCTTCGTGGTGCAAGAATTCGAACCATTCTGCAAATGGTGATTTTGTACGTACAGTTGGCGACAGAAATTCCGGGTTCATCACGCTATAGGGAAATACACCTTGGTCACACCATTACTCACCGTAGTTACCAAACAGCTAATGTGGAGGAGGATGGCAGAGGTGGTAGCTGGGGCTACACATAGGACCTCACTGTACAGTTAAACCGGCCATACACGTAGAGGAGTGACCGTACGGTTTGTCCTTAAGGAGTGCAGCGACGCTCCAATCCTGTGAGAAATGCCCACACACGCTACGAACTAGCCTGCTTAGTTCAAGAGGATTGGGCACCCAGGATAGGCCCACATGGTTACATTTTTGGTACTTGTTAACTAAATTTGTTACGTTACCGGGTATCAAATACAATTGGCAGCTTACTTCTGATTTTGAAAAGGCAAAATTCTGGTACCTTTTACTTCTTTATTCTTTATATGATATAAATCTATGAAATCTGACTTGAAGGAACGTGATAGGCATTCTCTGTCAGCTTCTACGTGGTGGTGATTTGTCCGATGCGGTGTAAATGTATTTATTTCTCTTGAAGCCACTATAGGATTACCTTTTCCGTTTATCCCCATTAATCCGAGAGTCCAAGTGTCTCCTGGGAGGAATATACTAAATGGATTTTTAGACCTTTCTGGTGGTTATCTCATGATGAAGCACTACTGCATTTTTAATAAGGCGTACTTGTTTTCGCGTTAATTTATAGAAATGTGAAAATGATTGCGTTTATATAGGCAAAGAGAAAATATGAGAGAGATATAGACTTAATAGAATTATCTGTAGCTACTTTATCCTTTATCCGTATCTTACACCTTCGCTTTTCCTATGAAAAGAATTCATACAACTCAATCAGAAATTTTTTTTTTCCTCTTGTTTCAGTATCTGTTTTTATCAGAATACAAGATACTATTGCACGAATAAGGCAGAATACTGTGAGGTTTTAAAGATAAAATATGCTATGAAAAAGGAGAGGAGATTTAAGGAAATCATAACATAGCGGATGAAAATGTGAGAGGAAAACCTAAAATAAAAATCAATGAATTACATATTACAAAATTGTGATATGCAATTAGTTTATCTTAATGATATAAAAAGTGCTCCGATCAAGAGACAAAGTATGGAAAACTGTACTTTTGAAAATCAATGAGTCAACCCGGTCGACATGCTACACCTGCCCACACACGCATGAGACTGGTGGGCCATACTGCCAATCGCGACGGGATTGGCCTGTCCGGTCAAACATACTGACAGGATGAGAGAACAGGGCTGGTTTGTCCTGTTTACCCACCATGCACGTTAAGGATTGGCAAATCGTCGTGCCAATCCTCTGAGTGTATGGCCAGCTTTAGAGTTTGACAGGGTGCGCTTCCTTAGAGCATGGTGTACCAGGAAATCCTGTGTCCAACTGTACGTGTTACATTGTTTTACATATGGCAAGGATGAAGAGCAACCCAGTGAAAGTCTTTTGTATTTTTTACTTAAAGTCATAGTTCTTTTTCTGGTATCGTCTTCCATGTGTATAGATGTTTATATTAGATATCTGGATTACCCTTTTTTCATAGAGCTTGCTGCCATAACTCTTCTTATTTATGCTTTGGATATTGGGAGATTGTCCTTCTTATACTTTTCTTCACTGACTTTTACTTGCTGGCAGAAAGTTTCTAAAACAATTGATAATATTCATACATGTCGCTTTTATGTTTACTTCACTATTTGTTTTGACTCCTTTAATTTTTTCCAATTACTATTGTTGACGAGAAGTTTGGCGAGTCTTTCTCTTTCCGTAATCATTGCGTTTTATTCAGCTATAGGGAAGTTCAGGGAATGATGGGCTCCTTTACATTCTCAGTATACGTATTATTATTATTATTATTATTATTATTATTATTATTATTATTATTATTATTATTATTATTATTATTATTATTATTATTATTATTATTATTATTATTATCTGTTAATAATATAAGCTTTCATAATGACTGATGTTTTAAAATTCTTCCGTCCTCGATTTAATATTGAAATCCAGAAGAAAAACGATTTTTTATCGCATTTTTATGACCATATGTAACTCGAAAGTCTTAATTCAATAACGTCTTACTTTATGAAAATCCCCCCGTCAGTCACAACTACAATATTATCATGACAATTTTGCATACGCCATTCATTTCAAATGAACTATATTTCATCGATATTTGAAATAAAAAACTACAATTATTCCTCTACTACTTCAGAAATTTTTATAACATTCCAAATCTGTCGTGAAACTCGTAAACCTTTTCTTGGCAGTTTATCTCGTATTTTCTGCTCCACGCTCAGAAATTTTATAACATTTCTAATCTTCCGCGGAATGATTTTCTTTAACACTAGTCTCTACTAATTATCTTTTTTTTATCAGAATGATAGAAAATGACAAAACTATTATCTCATAACCCTACACTGATTATTATTATTATTATTATTATTATTATTATTATTATTATTATTATTATTATTATTATTATTATTATTATTATTATTATTATTATTACTAGCAAAGCTAAAACAATAGTTGGAAAAGAAAGATTCTATAAGCCCAAGAGTTTCAACATGGAAAACAGCCAAGTAAGGAAATGAATAATAAACTAAAATGTCCATGCCATCTTTTATGTCCGGAGATTTCTGTGAGGCTTTTCAAGCTGGGGGATGATTCTTAAACTTTCAAGAAAGTATAAAGCATTTTGATAGGAAAATAATGAACCTTAAAAAATTAAGGAATGCGTAAAATTTCCCATGACGTCAATATGACGTTAATACTTAACTCATTTCTCCTACTCTTCGTATCGAATGTTTATAGATCCTTCAATGAAAAATCCTTCATAAAAACTTCAGGGTTCGATTAATGTGTAACATTTCTCTAATGCTAGGAAAATATCTGTTGAATTTCTCCTTTTAATTTCTTTAGCCAAGTGAAATATCCTCAACCCTTTTAATGGAAAGATAATGAAAATACATAACACAAACAACTTCGTTGAAGAAAGCAAAACATATAAATCCTACAAATGGTAAAGGAAATGAAACTGGGACCTCCTGAATATCAAACCCCTCGAGTGCGAGGAAGACATTATATCGACGAGGTTGTGTTATTGCAAGCTAAAGATCAAAGGTCGTAACCGTGAAAAGATTACACGAATCTCTCTGTCGGAAACTGCTAACTGCTAATGCTCAGTAAACGTCAGATTTGTATCAGAGGGAAAAGTCAGACAGTAGGAGAGAATGGGGGGAATTTGATAATAGATTAGGAAATCATAAATGCCTTGTCCGTTGTTATATTTTAGTCCTCATTTGGGTGAAGAACATTGAGATTCATTATGAGGGTCTTCTGGTTCAAAAACACAACTCAAATTCTAAATGTAAAACAACATTGCTAGAAAAATTTCTTGGAAATTTAGGTTTGATTAAAACACATGATCTCCTGTGATTATACATTTTATATAATCTTTTATGATTTCACAGCATTAATCCACCACACATTTCAGCTAACGATCTCCTAAATAGCTGAGTAATCCTGTTATCCTTTCCATTGTTGCACTGTTTTGAAAACCAAACATTAGTCTCTTCTACTTAAATCAGTGATTAAAATGGTTTCTTGTGGGAGTCTAAGAACATTGGTTTGTACATCTTGAACGATTGAAGCTGACCAACTAATACAGTAACTTAAATTTTATAAAAAATATAAGAAATTTAAATAATCATATCTATAAATAATGTTATACCATCGTCAGTATAATTTTTAGTCAAAATTACTCACAACAAACATATATTAAACGTATGAAAAATCTAATTTCTAAAAACACCGATATATAGTAAATTGAATTATAACATAATACTCCACTTGCTTTATGAAATTCATTTAAATACAGGGGATTCTGTAAGCTTGAGGTTATAATTCCGAAGCCAAATAATTAGATGCAAATCCTGGTCGTGTTCTCTCCATAGAGGACAGATGATGGCAGTAAGTGAAATTTAACTAGGAATAGTCAAAAACAGAAATATTTATACCATTTTACGAAAAATTTAACATAACTAAACTTATAAAAAGCAGCTAAGAATACCAATTATATTTTAATCTTCTGATGAAACTTTAAGAAGCATCAGAGAAAATATTTTTTTTCCTACGTTTGGAAAGGAAATTATAAAACACTTGAATTATCCCAAGTTCTTAAAATGACAGGTTACTATTATTTATCTCACAAAATCGTCCTGGGAAACAGAGAATTTGGTTTCTGTGTAGTACATTTCCTGTTATAACTGCTCAGTATAAGCTTATGAATAATTCATGTGAAACCCTAGTTTTACATTGCATTTCCACCTTTTTGATACAAGGAATCAGCAGGGCATTGAAGAGAGTTTTAAGTATTCTATGGTTTGCTGTTAGCATCTCTATTATCTTTTAAAAAATATACATTCATTGCTTACATAATGATAACAGAACATATGGCTAGAAGTAGACACTAATTTAACACTACTGATAATAAACCCGTGGTTCACTGTCTTGCTGTATCCTACAACAATTATGAATTTTGGCAAATTCGCTCTTCAGATACCGATTAAACCGGGATAATTATAATAAACCAATTCAAAGGAAGATTGCATAACTTGATTAACGTACAGTATTAATATCATTGATGGTAAAGAGGATAATCAGGAACATAGAAGTTTATAGAAAAGTTCTCTGAAATTACAATATAAAAATGTAAAAGCAACGAAAACCATCAATTATGAATATGTACAAAACTGGAATTAATTTTCAAACATCGTTAAAGAAAATAATTTTTGGCTTTTACAATGAATGGGGCTAGTTCTAAATGGAATATAGTTTGAATATCTGAATTTGAAATATAGGCTATACTCGTTGTGTATGGGAGTATTTCTAAGGTATATCTGTGTCAATAACTTCTCGAATTATTAAGTGGACCATTTTTTTTCTATTTTTACTACTCTCTCTCTCTCTCTCTCTCTCTCTCTCTCTCTCTCTCTCTCTCTCTCTCTCTCTCTCTCTCTCTCTCTCTCTCTCTCTCTCAAAAGCGATTGATATTAAGAAAAAGCCAACTTTAGTCAAGGTATATTGAATTACAAAGGAAAAGATTACTTGATATTGTTTTGTGATTTACAAAACTAGGTGGAGACAAGAAAATGGACAATCACGTATTTTGGAGAGTATAATAATAACAATAATTCAAGAATGTCCAGGAAGGTGAAAAACTAATGCGATCTACTAAATGCGGAACAAATTTGCCAATAAGTACGTGTGAATATTTACTTGTTGCAAGTTCTGTACGTTTTAAACTTTACTTACTTATTGCTGCTCAAAATTTCAATAGTGATAGAAACGTGACTTCTATTGCAAGGTAATTATTTAACCTACTAAACGAGATTAACGAAAATAATGGAAATGACGAACTTCAACTAACCAGACGATCATTAAATTTTTAATTTGTATCTCAAGACAAACTGTTTTTTACATCTTCTTTCTCGGTCATGAGTGGCATATGTAACAGATAGGACAGTATATATATATATATATATATATATATATATATATATATATATATATATATATATATATATATATATATATATATATATATATGATCAGTGACCCAGTCCCTCTCTCCATCTAAGTTAGGAGCTGGGAAGGCTAGACAATGGCTGCTGAAGACTTAGTAATTGGACATATATGCCTCCCCAAATTTCCCATCCTAAGATCTCAAGGACGCTGAGGTTACGAGCACTATTGGAAACTATCGGACTTGAGTTGGGCTTAAAATCCTGTTGGCTATAGAAATCTACAGCAAATAGGATTTAATGACAGTCATTATTCAGTTAACGAGATCAAGGGTCAAACAATTTAATTGGCAAACTTAAGTTTTTCACAAAGAACTTCACAATTATTCAAAGTAAAATCATAACAAACCCCTTTTTTCGACGGGTGTTGGCACTGAACACTGACAACAATACTAATAAAAAACATCACAAAATGTCAAAAAGCATAACATCCACGAGAGCCAATTCATGCAAATCGACATCTGGCAGACCATCACGACCCAAAATCATAAGTTGATTGGCGGGGTGGGGGGGGGGGGGGGGCTATTTCAATATATATGTTATAATTGTAGGACTCGACGTCCTTCCGTCAACCAAGATGCGTCTGAAACCTTTCTTTCTCGCATTGGTCGATGGCGAGGATCATTGGCGCCTTGGCATCATAAAGTGTGAATTTCTAAATGATTCTGAAATGACAAACTCTTGTTGATTTTTCTATCAGCAGAGGAAGAAGATGAATGAGACCCTTGCAATGTAATATTGCTAGTTATATTAGATTATATAATATTTGAAATTACAGGAAACTTTAATTATATCCTCAATTTTTGAGGTAGATGATTGAACCAATTTCTTGACGTCCTTAGATATTCGTGAATCTTTACGCCATCATCAACTAGTCCTAATTCTCCTTTCTTCTCTGTACTTGCGTTTATCTCTGCTGTTCTCTTCATTTATTTTTTTTTCTTATTCCTCTTCATCCAGAAATAAAGCAATTGCTGCTTTTTTTTTTTCTTTAATTTTGAGCGAAGGAAATTCATGACATAATGGAAGGCTGACAGCAAGGGCTGGTCGATGTGGTGTAGTGTAATGTAAACATTGGTCTTGCCGTGTTACCCTAAATAATGTCAGACAATTTGAATTAACTCAAGCAAGGAAACCTGTATTGGCAATGTACCTGTGATGATAAATGATTACATGAACCTTAAAAAGTGTTTGTACATAATGGGCTCATAGCAACCGAACCTCTTTCAATGTACATTACACGAGGCTTAGTTTTTATGATCCTATTATGTAAAAACCCTCTTTGATGTTCGTATAATAATAAATCGTAACACCAAACACTAGATTTGACTAAAATTTATACATTTAACAGCTTACCCTAAACAACAAAATCCTATGACACAGCATCTCATGAAAACGCAGTCCGTTAAGAACTTTTTTTTTTTTTTTTTTTTAATAATTCTCTATTACATATACTGTATATCCTAGAACCAATTAAAAGAGATGAGATCATAACGGACAGCCTCCTAGATTTACCGTTATTTCTTCATGTTCAGTCCCTTTTCCATGGCTGCTTATTTTCTGTATTATATATATTGACGACCTAATATGTGTGTGGCCAGGAAGTGAAAATTTTGATATTTTTTTTTCATAAATTGAATAACTTGGTACTATCAATAAATTTCACTATGCAGCTGGCGAATAATTGTACCCTACCTTTTTTGGACTGATATATACACAGGTGTAACAATAGACTAAAGTTGTGTTTATAGAAAGCCAGCGAATATCTCCGCATATGTCCATTACTAATCAAATCAAACCAAGAAAGTTAAGAAGTCTGTATTTACTTCTATGGTTTTAAAAGCATTTAGAGTCTGCATCCCTGAATATATTGATGATGAAATAAATGAGATTAGAACAATAGGTAAGAAACTAAAGTACCCTGATATTGAATTAGATGATGCACTAAAAACAGTTTCCTTGTGCTTTACTCATATATATATATATATATATATATATATATATATATATATATATATATATATATATATATATATATATATATATATATATATATATATATATATATATATATATATATGAAATATTGTTATCACTAACACTCATGAATTTAATTTTTGGTCGAGGTGAGCTACAAATATTTTCAATATGGAATTCAATCTGCTGCTGACTTACGGACATATTGGAAAATACCTTTTATAAAAACTACTTCTGCCCATATAATGATTTAAACCTTAACGTCGAGTTGAATTAAAGATAAACAGTTTACTTGAATTATTCAGTCATACTGAAGGAAAACAGTTGATTCTGACACCTGAAAATGGTTGAATAGTTATTTTGACTTAGATTTATATATTGGAATTCTCACAAAGGTGAATTGAGGATATTGCAAATACGGAAGAGATTCATTCAAGAATCTTAAGTGTGGATGTGGCATTGATAAGCATGTGCATCAGTATGTACGATCGTACATCAAATTAAAACACGAGCACCCACATCAATGCAAATGTACTGATGTATACATACACGCATACATACACACATATACACTTATATATATATATATATATATATATATATATATATATATATATATATATATATATATATATATATATATATATATATATATATATATATATATATATATATATATATATATATATATATATATATATGACCTAATTCATGTATGCAGAGATGTCATGTACGAAAAGTTAAATGAACTCAATATTCATGTGTATTCCACAAAAATCTATGTCGCGGCATATTATTGCAAACCTTGCTTTTTGGGAGTGAGGGGAGTTTATAGTTGCCGGTGAGTGCTCAAGCTGACAAGTCCCTCACCCAAGAGGGTTCTTGGGTATAGTGTATTTACGAACACACCTTTTGTAATAAATGAAGAAAACCCATATCCCGACGTGTCATTATCCATCTGCACGGGTCATATATATATATATATATATATATATATATATATATATATATATATATATATATATATATATATGTATATATATATAAATATATATACACACACGCACACACTATATATATATATATATATATATATATATATATATATATATATATATATATATATATATATATATATATATATATATATATATATACACACACACACACATATATATATATATATATATATATATATATACGTACACACAAACACACACAATTATTATTATATATATATATATATATATATATATATATATATATATATATATATATATATATATATATATATATATATATATATATATATATATATATATATATATATATATGTCACAGTCAACTTGCGTAATCAGTCATTACACATAATGACTAAAACTTTTAGTCATTTCAAGTGATGGCTGTGACCGTTAGCTGTTATGCGTATATCTAAAATTTTTAGTCATTTTACGTAATAGCTGAAATTTAGGGTCAGGCATTTCACGTAATGACTAATCCGAGTTTTAAGAATTAAGAAATGGCAATGTTTTTTTGGTAATTTTTTAATATCAAGCGTTGTACACTCGACGAACAATGATAATATTCAACAACAAACAAATAAATTCAGAAAAAAATCTCACTTTCGAATTATTTTTACACAACACTCTTATTAAAATCAACTGTTAGAAGTCGAAGCATTTTCATTTATATATCGTTTACTTGTTTTTGCAGTCCAGCTATTACAACGGCTAGAGCATTTATCTTGCTTTTGTAGCACTTACAACGATTACTTTCACAACGTCTGTTCCCGGCACAATTGCCTTGGCCAAGAGATTTTGATTCATTTGTTACAGCTAGGTGTAAAGATACTTCCTGTGTACAATTTACATTACTTTCTTTCAACAGCTTTTGAGGACAGAGATCAAACTGACTGTGTGAAAACCTTGTTTTCAGCATTCCAGATTTGACACTAATTTTGTACATGTCTTTTTAACCTCTATATACAATAACACCTAGAATATTACGAGCATCCCCACGCCCTCGATCAACAAGATGTATTGGAATGGCGTCATTATTTCCTGGCGTTCCAGCGGCTAGTTCGAGACGACTTCGTGTCACCATCCACTCAGCCTGTTCTAGCTGAACAGATCTTGAAGCTGATCTTTCAGTTCATATCATGTCAATGCGTGAAGCGATGAGGTTTGCAGGCTGTTCATCTTCAGTAAGAATAGGGTCATCTTCAATTGGGATTGGTACACCGCTAGGTAGTATTTGTTTATCAGCTGCTGCTGGCGTAACAACAGAAGGGATTGGCACATCAGGCGCTGATGCACTGGAGGAAGGCAAGACTCCGTCAATTTTCACAGCAGGAAAAACTTCGTCATTTGTCACAGCAGTTAAGACTTCGTCATTTGTCACAGCAGCAAGATATTCATCTTCAGTACGAACAGGGTCATCTTCAATTTGGATTGGTACACCACTAGGTAGTATTTGTTCATCAGCTGCTGCTGCCGTAACAACAGAAATGATTTGCACATCAGGTGCTGATGCTCTGGAAGAAGGCAAGACTTCGTCAATTGTCACAGCAGGGAAAACTTTGTCATTTGTCACAGCAGTCAATATTTCGTCATATGTCACAGCAGCAGGATGTTCATCTTCAGTAAGAACAGGGTTATCTTCAATTGGGATTGGTACACCGCTAGGTAGTATTTGTTCATTAGCTGCTGCAGGCAAGACTTTGTCATTTGTCACAGCAGCAGGAGGTTCATCTTCAGTAAGAACAGGGTCATCTTCAATTGGGATTGGTACACCGCTAGGTAGTATTTGTTCATCAGCTGCTGCAGGCAAGACTTCGTCATTTGCCACAGCAGCAGAATCACCTTGTAAATCAATAGGCTGCTCAGCGTTGATGGCAGCGAGTAAGACATCTTCAGTTTGCATGCACTGGATGATTTCTTGTGGTAATGAAGACGTCGGCGAGTTGAGGATAGGGGTATGGTAGAAAAAGAAGAAAAGTCTGGAGTGAAGCCTTAAGTGTCTGAAAATGGAGACGCAGCATTGAAGGGAGTATTGAAGATAGTTAACGGATAAGAAGTACTTTGATTGTTAAGTTCCGGACTAATGTTGAGTATAACTAGCAATTCGAGAATTTAAACATAATTTGAAGCATTACACGTGTTGACTGAAACCTTGACAGGCAACTAGTGTAATACAGAGCCCTTAATTTCAGCCATTACGTGAAATGACTAAAAATTTTAGCAATTGCGCATCACGGCTAACGTTCACAACCATTTCGCATAATGGCTAATGGTCACAGCCATTACGTGATATGTCTAAAAGTTTTAGTCATTACATGTAATGACTGATTACGCATGTTGACTGTAACACACACACACACACACACACATATATATATATATATATATATATATATATATATATATATATATATATATATATATATATATATATATATATATATATATATATATATATATATATATATATATATATATATATATATATATATATATATATATATATATATATATATGTAATATTTAGAATAGTAATATTACATGTTTAAAACAAATGACGTAATATGTCATGTTGGTTGGAAGAGCTGGCCGTGAGATTTGCTATGGTCAACTCAAATTGTGTACAGGATGTAAGATGCTAAGTTGTCATTCTTTCTTAGTGTCAACACATTAACTCTTCGTGTGAAAGTTTGTGACGTCACCGGATGCAGGTGTCTTCCGATTCCGTCACGTGTCTAAAGTAAACCAAGCATACGATATCTGTAATATCGATAGTTTAGTCAGTTCTTATCTAAACTTCACCAGAATTGGTCATGTGGACCAACACAGCTTCCTCCAGTGATGGAGATGTTTAACTCAGTTGTTTATATACAATAAAACTTAAAAACCACCAAGATGTGTTCAATAAACCATTTAAATACATCTGAAAACAACTCATACTCAAATGTGTGCTTAAGACAGTAGCACACCAATAAAATGGTGGCAGCGGTGGGATTCAAAGACAGCGGTTAAACTCAAAGACAGCGATTAAACTCTAAGAATTAGAGAAATATCTTCAAGACTTCAAAATAAATAGCTGTAAAACCAGAGATATATCTTCAAGACTTCAACATAAAAGCTGTAATACCTGATAAAGATCTTCAAGAACTCAAAACTATCTACAAGAATCTACAATTTTGACTAAGTCCAACGAAAATGCTAACACCAACATATGTTAGTATACAAATAGAATCTTCAATCAACATCCTAGGAAACCCAAGGACTGGCATTCAACTATTGCAAAACATATCCAGGAAGACCTACATTCTACAAGAAACTAGAACGAGACATCGCTAACAAAACATCAAGAGAGAGAGAGAGAGAGACGACTCGACTTCATATATAAGCTAAGTACAAAGATTTTGTATTCATTTCAGTTTGTGCAGTGAAGTGTAGTTATCACAAGTCGTTAGTCAATTATTACTGGGGTGAGTGAATTCCTAAACTTTGTTATAAGAAACTCCGAATTCTCATTTAGAATTTTTCTTTCTTTGTGCTAATTCATTTTTCTTTCATAAACTCTTGGGGGGAAATGTATTGGGATTAGTAACATTGTTGGGGGAATTTTATTATACATATGCGTTTACGCAGTGGGCGTCTGTACTCATATAGATATTTTGATAGGATTGAAAGGGGTCAAAGAGATAGAAAAAAAAAGAATACAGCAGTCATGGCTCCTCCTGTCAGCCCTACCCCTGGACCTAGTGGTGTAGGCCAGGCTAATCCTCCTCCAATTGTGACGCTTGTAAATGCCAGGTCAGCAATCCTTCCTTTTCAAGGCCGTGTCAACGGGTTCTTGCCACAAAATGTGGAGTCATGGATTTCATCCGTTGATGCCCATTTAAATGCCAAACAAATCGTAGATCCTTTTGTACAATTACAAGAAGCTAAAAGTTTTATAGATTTTTCTAAGGGGGATGCGAGTGCGTATTTAAGAGGTGTTTCATTTCAGGAAGCAGTTACTTGGGATGATTTCAAAGTTAGGTTACGCGCGATCTATGGTGGAGAGGAAGCTTTGGATGTAGTGTTAACGTTACGAAATACACTTAATCAAGCCACTATGAATCGGCTTAATGTTGTTGAGAGAGCAGCTCTCATAGCTGATAGGCTTAACGAATATCAGGACATTTTAGGTAATTCCACTTGGGTTACTAACGATAATATCTCCGTGAAAGATTTTTTACGATTAATGTATTTAACTTGCATGACACTTATGTTGCCTGAAGCTTTAGTGCGGTGCTTTGATAAGAAGTTAATGCCTGCAAGTACGGAATTGGATGTCTATAAACAGATAAAGAAGCACATGTCCAAGTGTCCAGATCTCGATCCCGTGTTAACTCAAGTTTTTGCTAAGAATGAAACAAAACCACAAACAGTGAACGTAATTAATAATCCAGTAGCGGGAGTGACGTGTTACAACTGCAAACGTCAAGGTCACATAAGCGCAGACTGTAGAACGAAATTTTGTTCAGTTCACAACACAGGATCACATTCTTATAGTCAATGTTACGCGCGTAAGACACAACAATATCCTAGAAATACACAGTCAATTCCACAGTCAGTTCCATACGGAAATAAAAAGAAAAATCCTCATTTTAACAATAAGAAGAAACAACAAAATGTCAATGCAGTTCAGAGTCCGAAACAAACAAACACTTCTTCAAATATCGCTGAGCCTGGGCCGTCAAACCAGACCTCGCAAAGTCAGCCTAATTTTCAGAATGTGCAGAGCAAAGCAAATACCACATAGTTAACTCTAGAGGGGAAGAGAGTGATGTTGGGTCAAGGTCATTTATGTCAACATCAATAGTATTGAATAATCAATTTAATGTTTTATCAGATAATTGTGAGACAATAGATTTTCCTATGAAACACACGGCCGAATTAAGTAAAACAGTGCATGCTCCCGTAGATTTGCAACGAATTCATACAATAATAAGCCAAAATGAGTTACGGCTAACCTTATATGCTGTAAATTTAGAACACAAATCCTTTACGTTATTTTTTGACTCTGGTAGTCCACGTAATATTATGGATTTGAAGACGCATCATTTGTTGTTTTCGAACTTTCCGATTGAAAAATCAGGAATCAGACTTTCAGGTATAGGAAATAATGAATTAAACGTCATAGGCATAACTCATGTTCAGTTCAGAGTCGGTAATCGCACGTTTGCCGATACATTTGTTGTTGTGAAAAACATTAATATGTATCCAGCTGTAATTATAGGATACCCATCTATGGGAAATCAAAACATTATCTTAGCTCCTGCAAAGCACGGCGTGTATATCAAAGGGAAATTCTATAAGTCTTCTAATACTTTAAAGTCAGTTTTGGATAAAAAGGAGACGACAAATGTAACCGTAACGTACGTTGAAGAACCAATCACTTGTCTCACTAGTAAAGAAATAATACACGCGACCCAGCAGAATTCTCGTTCACCCGTAATATCATCTTGCACGCAATATATCGAACCAAACATACCTTCGAATTTAATAGTGCAAATAAAGAAAACACTACCGGGATCTGAAATATTAATCCTTTCCGATACTTTGAAAACCAACGGATTGTCTGTCACACAAGCTATTTATACAGTAGGCTCACATCAGCAATGTAATATCGAAGTCTGTAATCATTTAAATAACACTTTAGTAATTCACAAAAATCAACATATCTTGGATGTAGAAGTTTATAAACATCGTATTCTTACCGTTGCTGAAATCAATCACTCTCAATCAGTTGTGGATGAATCCCTTTTACGATCTATTAAAAATAAAATCAGTAAGGACATTCAAGACGAAGAAATTCAGCAGAAAATTTTTGAACTTTTAAATATATATACAGATGTCTTTTCCACTACGGATGGATCCTTAGGAAAAACAGATGTGATCGAGCATCAAATAAGGTTAAAAGACAAACAGAAAATTATATATGTACCCTCGTACAGACTCCCTATGAAATTCCAGAATGAAATAAATGATGAAGTAGGTAAAATGTTAGAGGAAGGAGTCATTAGAAAATCAAATAGCCCTTATAATTTTCCTTTAATAGTTGTACCGAAAAAAGATCGAACATGGCGTATCTGCGTCGACTTTCGTCGTCTAAACGAGGAAACGATCCCTGATCGATTCCCAGTGCCATGTACTGACGATATTTTGTCTTTGTTAGGTCAGAATAAATATTTTACCAGTTTGGACTTACTTAAAGGCTTTCACCAGATATCATTAGAAGAAGATAGTATCCCATACACAGCCTTCAGCACAGCCAGGGGACATTATGAATTTTTACGGATGCCTTTTGGTTTACGTTGTGCTCCTATAACATTTACAAGAATGATTAACATAGTGTTTGGAGACTTGTTAGGGGATATATTGCATGCCTATATGGATGATCTTGTAATCTTTTCCAACACCTTAGAGGAACATCTACGTAAGTTAGAAATAGTACTACAGAGATTAAGACAACATAACTTAAGGGTAAAGATTAGTAAGTGTGAATTTTTCAAAACAGAATTGATATATTTGGGTTTCATGGTGTCAAGCCAAGGTCTTAAAGTAGTCCATGATAAGGTGTCGGCTATACGTAATTTTCCCATACCTACTAATGTCAAGGGAATACAGCAATTTCTGGGTTGTAGTGGATATTACAGGCGTTTTATACGCAACTATTCAATAATAGCCGCTCCTTTAACTGATCTTACGAAGAAGGGCGTAGATTTCATATGGTCTGAGCAACATCAACAGGCGTTTAATACTTTGAAAGATGAACTGTGTAGTTCTCCTATCTTAAAATTTCCTGACTTCGGTAAGGAATTCTTCATTGCAACAGACGCCTCAGACTTAGGAGTAGGAGGGGTATTGCTTCAGCAATATGATAAACAGTTTTTCCCGATAGCTTTCTATTCTCGGAAATTGAGAACTTCCGAAAGTAAGTATGCAGTAATAGACAAGGAAGGACTAGCTATTGTTAATTCGCTAGTGCATTTTAAGTTCATAATTTACGGTTATCCCGTTAAGGTTCTTACTGACCATAAACCACTAACAGAGTTCTTTAAAGGCTTCAATCACAGCCCTAAACGAACTCGGTGGCATTTAATCATTCAAGATTTTGGCGCAAGAATCGGGTATTTACCTGGGAAAGCAAATATCATTGCGGATGCATTATCACGCAACCCCGTGTCATCTTGTACGGAGTCTTTAGCTGAATTAATAGATATATCAACATCCATGCCTATTGTAAAAACAATATCTGAACAAGAAGATTTAGGCTGGAGTGCTGAATTGTTACAGACTGAGCAAAGAAAAGATCAGAAAATAGAAACAATTATAAATGCTTTGAAAGGCAATCATAAAGAAAAAGAATATATAAAGTATAAGCAGCAGAATTATGTAATCAAAGATAATATTCTGTGTAGGACTGTGACAAGGAAAACCCGCAATACACCACATGTAACTAACGACCAGGTAGTAGTACCAAACTCACTTGTTTCCACTGTCCTGAATTGGTTGCATTCAAATCCATTACATGGACACCCTGGGTTCTCATTAATGTCACAGAAAGCCAAATCATTGTTTTATTGGCATACAATGCTTACAGATATAAAAAGACACATAGCTAATTGTCACACATGTCAGGAAAACAAAGGGCATACGAAAACACCTGTTAGCTTAGGAGCTTATCCTGTTCCCAATCAACCCTTTGAAAGAATACATTTAGATTTGTTAACAGGATTTTACGAGTCAGACAGAGGGAATAAGCACCTCTTAGTGATTATAGATGCTTTAACTCGATATACAGAACTAATAGCGCTTAAAACTAAAACTGCGATTGAATGCGCTAGGAAGTTTTACGAGTGTTACATTTGTAAACATGGAATTCCACACATGATAATCTCAGACTCGGGTGGTGAATTTAATAATCACTTTCTTATCTCATTGTGTGAATTCCTCAACATAAAGAAGGTTAATACCATGATATATCACCCAGAGTCGAATGGGCTAGTGGAAAGAGCAAATAGGAAGATATTAAATATATTAAGGGTAACACTAGGGGGATCAGACCCCAACTGGGATATTGCAATACCGGCGGCACTGAGTACTCTGAATCATTCATATCATATATCAATTAAAATGTCACCGCATGAAGCATTGTATGGTACCCCAGTTAGAACACCTTTCCATGTATTAACGCCTACAACTAATCTATCAAATCCTTTAAAAGAATGTATAAATGCAAGTATAAGTCGATATGATATCCTTCGAAAGAATTTAGAAGAATCACAAATCATAATGAAAAGGAATCATGATAAAATAGCGAAACCAACTAAAACATATACCGTGGGTGATAACATCTATATTCAAATCAATGTCAGAAAAGGGCTCAACTATAAACTAACACCTAAGTTTGAAGGCCCATTTAACATTTTGGAAATATTAACGGCCAATAGGTTTAGAATTCAAAACGTAGCCCAACCCACGGATGAGAGAATAGTACCATTGTCTCACATAAGAAATTAAAAAGAAGTGAGGAAAAATTTTAATTTTTGTAACTAAAAAGTTTTCTTTTTAATACAGGAGTAATTACATATATTTTTTCTCGTTACAGGTTTCCAAGATGAATTTTTTGTTGTTGGGATTGATATTGTTCGCTCAGACATTTTTTTCGTATGGGATGAGTTCTAAGACTAAGAATATATATTTTAAATATGGAAATATAGTTGAAAGACAAGAAGACATTTTTATTACATCAACCAACGTAATTGTTGAAGTGCATATGCAAGCAATTTTTCTTCAAGAGAATGATGTCACTAGCTTAAGAACCGCCATTTCAAGGTTTTCTGCATCATTGGATGAGTTGCATAGGCGACATTTTCATTTGACTACTAAGAGTTTGCTTGGATCAACATTAAAAGTTGCAGAGATGCTATCTGATGACTTAAAAAATAAGACTGGAGAGACAGGATCTTTGGCTTATGACCTTTTGATGTGGACTGTAGGACACGAACAAAAAGAAAGACGGAATCCGTTCATTTATGCTGCATTAAGCATCTTTGGGTCTGTTGCAAGTTTAGGTTTAGGACTTTCCAATCGTCTTAAAATTAGTAATCAAAATAAGAAAATTGAGTTCTTGACTCATAAAGATGAATTGATTATGTCAGAACTAAGGGATCAGTTAGCTTCAATCAATAAAATTATGGATTTGTTAAATGAACATTCAGATAATATCGTTCAAATTATGGAAGTACAGGATTTGTTAGCAACATTAACGTATTATGATTCAAAGATAGATCACATACATAACAGAATTGCACATTTCATTGAGAAATCCAAGGATTATGTAGAAGCTATCACGTTAGCAACTAAAGGTGTATTGTCGCCCCATTTGTTGCCTATACGTTACTTAAAATTAGTTCTGGAGAACACTAGGGATAAACTAGGCTATGTTCCTTTGTTAGACGAACATAGGTTAGAATTTTATTACAGCCTAATTACAGTAAACGTAGATAATAACAAGATTAGGATTACAATTCCCTTTGATTCTTCTGATGCCTGGCAATCTTACAGGATATCACCATTTCCGACTTTCATGACGAATCACTCAAATCCAGTAATATCCAGTTTGACAGGACACGTATTGATTTCCCCAGACAAGGAAACATATACGGTCATTAAAGACTTAAATCAATCAACTCACTGTTCAGACGCAATGGATAGAAAAATATGTACAGCTGACTCATTTGAATTCCGTAAAAACTTGATGGATTCATGCGAGTTAGGTATAGTGCTAGACGGTGCTCTCTCCCATACAAGTGAAAATTGTCTGGATAAGCTTTATCCCTTTGACAATAAAGAATTCAATTGCAGACTAAATAATGGCTCGTGGATACGATACGACAAGGACGGCTTCAGTATATCATGCCCTGACGGATCCACATCCTACAACCACATCTTCGTCGCAGCAGATGGCTGTATCGGGACTTCCCCGAATTCCATGGTGACTGGCCTACGGACAATCATCAGAGAACGTGCTTACTTCGCGAACTTCACGTGGACCTCTACAACGCCCGCACTTCCTCTCCCCTATAAAGGAAGTGTGGCGAAACACTCAATGAAACTTACCGAAAAGGACCACCTGTCGCCGACTTACAAAGAGATTCTTCACCCCATAATACTGGCTAGTTTGTGTTTCACGGTGATGATATTTATCGCCGTGAACATCCTTGTTTGGCGTAGGTTACGGCACAGCAAGCAGCTACAAAGGAATGAGTTGCATAGCCCTGACAATACCCCCTATTTAATCCAGTTCAAAGCTGTATGAGTGGCCACCTCATTCGCTAAGGGAGTAATTTGTCAGGATGATGTTTGTATGAAAAGCTGACTAGTACGCTAGTAATATGTAATTAAAGAAATTCTCTACATTTGCATTGTTAAAAATACATTTAAAATAACATTTAAAAAAATAAATAAAATAAAAAAGGATATAAATCATTTTTTTCTCTCGGCATCTAATAAAAATATATAAGCCGGAATGTTAAAAAAGAAAAGAAAAAAAAAAAAAAAAAAAAAAAAATATATAAGATATATAACAGAATCTATGGGCATCTAATAAAATGTATCAGCCCTATATATAAATATATATATATATATATATATATATATATATATATATATATATATATATATATATATATATATATATATATGTACGAAACCGTGGTACGTGTACGTACCAGGAATTTGTATTTGTGCACTAAAAATTGAGTATCTTGTTTCTGACAAAGGTAACAATTATTCTTTATCAAGTTACCGAATCATTTGTAAGTCAGAATTTGTTTTGTTTTTTGGTACCATGTAATCATTTGCTAGCAATGTACCATATATATGATCTTGGTTTTATCATGCATTTTTCTTTTTGCTTTGGTAATGTCTTTTTTTGTATGCATTACTGTTATTAGTTTTGGACAATGAATGATACGTATGTCCAGTCACACCTAATAACCATGTTTCGGCTTGTTGTTAAATTTTTGTAAAAAAATTGAGATAGCTGGCCGAGCTTATGTAATATTTAGAATAGTAATATTACATGTTTAAAACAAATGACGTAATATGTCATGTTGGTTGGAAGAGCTGGCCGTGAGATTTGCTATGGTCAACTCAAATTGTGTACAGGATGTAAGATGCTAAGTTGTCATTCTTTCTTAGTGTCAACACATTAACTCTTCGTGTGAAAGTTTGTGACGTCACCGGATGCAGGTGTCTTCCGATTCCGTCACGTGTCTAAAGTAAACCAAGCATACGATATCTGTGATATCGATAGTTTAGTCAGTTCTTATCTAAACTTCACCAGAATTGGTCATGTGGACCAACACAGCTTCCTCCAGTGATGGAGATGTTTAACTCAGTTGTTTATATACAATAAAACTTAAAAACCACCAAGATGTGTTCAATAAACCATTTAAATACATCTGAAAACAACTCATACTCAAATGTGTGCTTAAGACAGTAGCACACCAATATATATATATATATATATATATATATATATATATATATATATATATATATATATATATATATATATATATATATATATATATATATATATATATATATATATATATATATATATATATATATATATATATATATATATATATATATATATACATATATATATATATATTATATATATATATATATATATATATATATATATATATATATATATATATATATTTATACATATAAATATATATATATATATATATATATATATATATATATATATATATATATATATATATATATATATTTATACATATAAATATATATATATATATATATATATATATATATATATATATATATATATATATATATATATATATATATATATATATATATATATATATATATATATATATAGATTTATAGATATATATATATATATATATATATATATATATATATATATATATATATATATATATATATATATATATATATATAGATACATACATATACCAAAGGCACTTCCCCAAATTTTGGGGGGTAGCCGACATCAACAAGAAACAAAACAAAAAAGGGGACCTCTACTCTCTACGTTCCTCCAGCCTAACCAGGGACCCAGCCGAGTTCAGCTGGTACTGCTAGGGTGCCACAGCCCAACCTCCCACATTTCCACCACAGATGAAGCTTCATACTGCTGAATCCCCTACTGCTGCTACCTCCGCGGTCATCTAAGGCACCGGAGGAAGCAGCAGGGCCTACCGGAACTGCGTCACAATTGCTCGCCATTCATTCTTATTTCTAGCACGCTCTCTTGCCTCTCTCACATCTATCCTCCTATCACCCAGAGCTTTCTTCACACCATCCATCCACCCAAACCTTGACCTTCCTCTTGTACTTCTCACATCAACTCTTGCATTCATCACCTTCTTTAGCAGACAGCCATTTTCCATTCTCTCAACATGGCCAAACCACCTCAACACATTCATATCCACTCTAGCCGCTAACTCATTTCTTACACCCGTTCTCTCCCTCACCACTTCGTTCCTAACCCTATCTAATCGAGATACACCAGCCATACTCCTCAGCCACTTCATCTCAAACACATTCAATTTCTGTCTCTCCATCACTTTCATTCCCCACAACTCCGATCCATACATCACAGTTGGTACAATCACTTTCTCATATAGAACTCTCTTTACATTCATGCCCAACCCTCTATTTTTTACTACTCCCTTAACTGCCCCCAACACTTTGCAACCTTCATTCACTCTCTGACGTACATCTGCTTCCACTCCACCATTTGCTGCAACAACAGACCCCAAGTACTTAAACTGATCCACCTCCTCAAGTAACTCTCCATTCAACATGACATTCAACCTTGCACCACCTTCCCTTCTCGTACATCTCATAACCTTACTCTTACCCACATTAACTCTCAACTTCCTTCTCTCACACACCCTTCCAAATTCTGTCACTAGTCGGCCAAGCTTCTCTTCTGTGTCTGCTACCAGTACAGTATCATCCGCAAACAACAACTGATTTACCTCCCATTCATGATCATTCTCGTCTACCAGTTTTAATCCTCGTCCAAGCACTCGAGCATTCACCTCTCTCACCACTCCATCAACATACAAGTTGAACAACCACGGCGACATCACACATCCCTGTCTCAGCCCCACTCTCACCGGAAACCAATCGCTCACTTCATTTCCTATTCTAACACATGCTTTACTACCTTTGTAGAAACTTTTCACTGCTTGCAACAACCTTCCGCCAACTCCATATAACCTCATCACATTCCACATTGCTTCCCTATCAACTCTATCATATGCTTTCTCCAGATCCATAAACGCAACATACACCTCCTTACCTTTTGCTAAATATTTCTCGCATATCTGCCTAACTGTAAAAATCTGATTCATACAACCCCTACCTCTTCTAAAACCACCCTGTACTTCCAAGATTGCATTCTCTGTTTTATCCTTAATCCTATTAATCAGTACTCTACCATACACTTTTCCAACTACACTCAACAAACTAATACCTCTTTAATTACAACACTCATGCACATCTCCCTTACCCTTATATAGTGGTACAATACATGCACAGACCCAATCTACTGGTACCATTGACAACACAAAACACACATTAAACAATCTCACCAACCATTCAAGTACAGTCACACCCCCTTCCTTCAACATCTCAGCTTTCACACCATCCATACCAGATGATTTTCCTACTCTCGTTTCATCTAGTGCTCTCCTCACTTCCTCTATTGTAATCTCTCTCTCATTCTCATCTCCCATCATTGGCACCTCAACACCTGGAACAGCAATTATATCTGCCTCCCTATCATCCTTAACATTCAGCAAACTTTCAAAATATTCCACCCACCTTTTCCTTGCCTCCTCTCCTTTTAACAACCTTCCATTTCCATCTTTCACTGTCTCTTCAATTCTTGCGCCGGCCTTTCTTACTCTCTTCACTTCTTTCCTAAACTTCTTCTTATTCTCTTCATATGACTGACCCAGTCCCTGACCCCACCTCAGGTCAGCTGCCCTCTTTGCCTCACGTACCTTGCGCTTTACTTCCACCTTTTTCTCTCTATATTTTTCATACTTCTCTATACTATTACTCTGCAGCCATTCTTCAAAAGCCCTCCTTTTCTCTTCCACTTTTACCTTCACTCCTTCATTCCACCATTCACTGCCCTTCCTCATGCTGCCTCCAACAACCTTCTTGCCACATACATCACTTGCAATCCCTAACTTCTTTGCTAAACTCTAAATTACCAGTTTTCTCTTACTCT
>NC_090728.1:114942244-114951908 GCF_036898095.1 Palaemon carinicauda | reverse complement strand
TGACAATGGAAATTATTACTTTGTGTATGAAAGAACTTGATGGAGTCAAATGGGTAATTAAAGCTCTAGGAATAAATATTTATATATATATATATATATATATATATATATATATATATATATATATATATATATATATATATATATATATATATATATATATATAAATAAATGAAATAACCCACAATATATGAAAAATAGAAATTTATTTAGCTTTCGAAGGGACCATCTCCCTTCCTCTTCAGAATACAAATGGTTACAAATTTTTGAAAAAGAGGTACAGAAAAGTTCTTAAGAGATAAAAAGCCCGTTACAGTCTTAGCGAATATTAACAGCATTTCATGGTGGTTTGTTTACATCTTTTAACAATTCATTAACAATAGTTACATTGTTTTTTTACAATATTATTTAAAAACTGATCCAATTTAAAATTACTTTGATATATATTAAAATTATTAGAATTCTGAATTAAAACAGCTTCAATCAGTTTCCGTCTATGTGTATCAGGCATTGATATCAATTTGTCCATATTCTTAAAATCTATTGGGTGATTTTCCCGTGTCATATGTTTAAAAACAGCGCTATTTTCATCACCTCTTCTAATGGAATCTCTATGTTCTCTTTTTCTTTTCTCAAAATCTACTGATTCTCCTATGTAAACTTTATCACATGAACCACATGGTAGTTTATATATACATGCTTGTTTGGCCGCCTTTCCTTTCCCTGATTTTGTCAACACCTTTTTAATAGTTAAATTATTTTTATATACCCCAACTACTTTACAACTTTTTAGGCAGGTGTCAAGTAATTTGTTGTCTTGGCCTGTTTGAGGAATGATAAGAAGACACTCATCATCTTTTAGAAATGGTTCCCTTTCTTTTGCAACATAATATGTCTTCCTTGCTTTTAAGTGTGCCTTTTCGATAAAACCAGAATCATAGCCATGATTTTTGAAAACCCTTTTAAGATAACTTATTTCAAATTCAAGAAATTCGTGGTCACAAACTTTATATGCCCTTAAAAATAAGTTAGAAATAACCCCCAATTTTGTAGTTCTTGTATGGTTTGAAAATGCATGTATATAAGAATCTGAATGCGTTTCTTTTCTGTATACCTTGAATTTAGGACAGCCAACTTGCGGACGGATTACCAGTGTGTCCAAGATGGGTAATTCATTATTATTTTCTATTTCAACTTTAGATTTAATTGAAGGGTGGAGATTGTTTAAAGACACTAAAAAGTTATCAATATCAAGAGAACACGGAACAACAGCAAAAATATTATCTACATATCTCACCCATGTAATGTCAAAATCTAAAATATCAGGTAAAAGTTGTTTCAAAAAATTCCATAAAAATATTGGCTAAAACAGGAGACAGAGGGGAACCCATGGGAAGACCATATATTTGAGAGAAAAACTGACCGTTACAAGTAAAATAAGACTCAGAAAACCACAATTCTATCAACTTTATAAAAATCTCATTAGGTACAGGTATATTTAAATCTAATGTATCAATTTTGTTACTCAGGTACTGAAGACATTGTTGTACTGGGACTTTGGTAAATAAGGATTCAACATGAAAACTGACTAACTTTTTGTTGTGAAGATCAATATTTCTAATTTTATCAACAAAATTACAAGTATCTTTTAAATGAGAATTTGATATGGTGCCAAGACATGGGGAAAGTAATTTTGCTATCCACTTAGATACATTGTAGGTTACACAATTACGGGTTGAAGTAATTGGCCTCATAGGTATTCCTTCCTTGTGAATCTTCGGTAATCCATACATGTGGGAAAGAGATGGTAAATAAGCCTGAAATTTCTTGCACAACTCGGGATAATCTTTCTGGAGGAGAGATTTTAACATCTTATTGTAAGTTGCCTGCCATCGTTTAAGTGGATCTGTTGTTAGTTTTTTGTATGTAGATTCGTCACTTAATAAAAAAATATTTTTTTCTGTATAAGTATTAACGTCTAGAACTACAATTTTATTACCTTTATCTGCTTTTGTGATAAGAATGTCTCTTCTTTTTTTCAGATCGTCAAGCGCTCCTAAAAGACGCTTTGGTAACTTTTTTTTTAATTTGCAGATTACCTAGTATAGTTCCTAAAATAAAACCTTTAACAGTAGATGAATCTATATCCTTGCCTTTCAATTTTAGATTATTTTCAAACTTAGCAAAATCTACAAGAAAATCAAGAATGTAGTCAGTTGATGGTAGCAGAGAAAACGAGAGACCATATCCGAGAATACATTTCTGCTCTGTAGTTAATTGAAAATCTGACAGATTAACAATATTATCCTGTAAACTATATTTAAACCAAGGGCTGTTTTTAAAAATCATTTCGAACTTATGAGACAGTTTACCTTTCATCTTAAAACACTCACGTCTTGAAACTCCATGTGCATGATCAAGAAGACCATTTAATTGTTGGGGTCCAAAAGTTGTAAAGCGTTCGGTTACTTCACAAAATTCACGAATTCTTCTCCTCAACTTCTGGAAAGCTTCTTCCTTCTCTAACTGGACATCAGCAATTCACTCTTTTAATATTTCTTCGTGAACAATCGGAAAGGGATTGTCAGTGGTACCTTTATAAACAAAGGGTTTCATCGTCTTTTGGATCACACAATCATCATAACAAGTCTTCAGGAATGAAAGTTGCACTTTTTTAACATGAGCTTTCACTAAACATTCTTTATAACGATTGTGGCTATTTCTAATCGCTGGATAGACGTAAAGGACCTCCATTCTTGAAGAAAATCACAGGAAACAGTAGGAGATATCCGTGGGCACTGAATACATTAAAATACACAATTTTCCGTGTATTTATTATAAATAAAATAACCCACAATGTATGAAAAATAGAAATTTATTTAGCTTTCGAAGGGACCATCTCCCTTCCTCCTCAGAATACAAATGGTTACACATTTTTGAAAAAGAGGTACAGAAAAGTTCTTAAGAGATAAAAAGCCCGTTACAGTCTTAGCGAATATTAACAGCATTTCATGGTGATTTGTTTACATCTTTTAACAATTCATTAACAATAGTCACATTGTTTTTTCACAATATTATTTAAAAACTGATCCAATTTAAAATTACTTTGATATATATTAAAATTATTAGAATTCTGAATTAAAACAGCTTCAATGAGTTTCCGTCTATGTGTATCAGGCATTGATATCAATTTGTCCATATTCTTAAAATCTATTGGGTGATTTTCCCGTGCCATATGTTAAAAAACTGCGCTATTTTCATCACCTCTTCTAATGGAATCTCTATGTTCTCTTTTTCTTCTCTCAAAATCTACTGATTCTCCTATGTAAACTTTATCACATAAACCACATGGTAGTTTATATATACATGCTTGTTTGGCAGCCTTTCCTTTCCCTGATTTTGTCAACACCTTTTTAATAGTTGAATTATTTTTATATACCCCAACTACTTTACAACTTTTTAGGCAGCTGTTAAGTAATTTGTTGTCTTGGCCTGTTTGAGGAATGGTAAGAAGACACTCATCATCTTTTAGAAATGGTTCCCTTTCTTTTGTAACATAATATGTCTTCCTTGCTTTTAAGCGTGCCTTTTCGATAAAACCAGAATCATAGCCATGATTTTTGAAAACCCTTTTAAGATAACTTATTTCAAATTCAAGAAATTCGTGGTCACAAACTTTATATGCCCTTAAAAATAAGTTAGAAAAAACACCCAATTTTGTAGTTCTTGTATGGTTTGAAAATGCATGTATATAAGAATCTGAATGCGTTTCTTTTCTGTAAACCTTGAATTTAGGACAGCCAACTTGCGGACGGATTACCAGTGTGTCCAAGAAGGGTAATTCATTATTATTTTCTATTTCAACTTTAAATTTAATTGAAGGGTGGAGATTGTTTAAAGACACTAAAAAGTTATCAATATCAAGAGAACACGGAACAACAGCAAAAATATTATCTACATATCTCACCCATGTAATGTCAAAATCTAAAATATCAGGTGAAAGTTCTGTTTCAAAAAATTCCATAAAAATATTGGCTAAAACAGGAGACAGAGGGGAACCCATGGGAAGACCATATATTTGAGAGAAAAACTGACCGTTACAAGTAAAATAAGACTCAGAAACACACAATTCTATCAACTTTATAAAAATCTCATTAGGTACAGGTATATTTGAATCTAATGTATCAATTTTGTTACTCAGGTACTGAAGACATTGTTGTACTGGGACTTTGGTAAATAAGGATTCAACATGAAAACTGACTAACTTTTTGTTGTGAAGATCAATATTTCTAATTTTATCAACAAAATTACAAGTATCTTTTAAATGAGAATTTGATATGGTGCCAAGACATGGGGAAAGTAATTTTGCTATCCACTTAGATACATTGTAGGTTACACAATTACGGGTTGAAGTAATTGGCCTCATAGGTATTCCTTCCTTGTGAATCTTCGGTAATCCATACATGTGGGAAAGAGATGGTAAATAAGCCTGAAATTTCTTGCACAATTCGGGATAATCTTTCTGGAGGAGAGATTTTAACATCTTATTGTAAGTTGCCTGCCATCGTTTAAGTGGATCTGTTGTTAGTTTTTTGTATGTAGATTCGTCACTTAATAAAAAAATATTTTTTTCTGTATAAGTATTAACGTCTAGAACTACAATTTTATTACCTTTATCTGCTTTTGTGATAAGAATGTCTCTTCTTTTTTTCCAGATCGTCAAGCGCTCCTAATAGACTCTTTGGTAACTGTTTTTTGAAATTGCAGATTACCTAGTATAGTTCCTAAAATAAAACCTTTAACAGTAGATGAATCTATATCCTTGCCTTTCAATTTTAGATTATTTTCAAACTTAGTAAAATCTACAAGAAAATCAAGAATGCAGTCAGTTGATGGTAGCAGAGAAAACGAGAGACCATATCCGAGAATACATTTCTGCTCTGTAGTCAATTGAAAATCTGACAGATTAACAATATTATCCTGTAAACTATATTTAAACCAAGGGCTGTTTTTAAAAATCATTTCGAACTTATGAGACAGTTTACCTTTCATCTTAAAACACTCACGTCTTGAAACTCCATGTGCATGATCAAGAAGACCATTTAATTGTTGGGGTCCAAAAGTTGTAAAGCGTTCGGTTACTTCACAAAATTCACGAATTCTTCTCCTCAACTTCTGGAAAGCTTCTTCCTTCTCTAACTGGACATCAGCAATTCTCTCTTTTAATATTTCTTCGTGAACAATCGGAAAGGGATTGTCAGTGGTACCTTTATAAACAAAGGGTTTCATCGTCTTTTGGATCACACAATCATCATAACAAGTCTTCAGGAATGAAAGTTGCACTTTTTTAACATGAGCTTTCACTAAACATTCTTTATAACGATTGTAGCTATTTCTAATCGCTGGATAGACGTAAAGGACCTCCATTCTTGAAGAAAATCACAGGAAACAGTAGGAGATATCCGTGGGCACTGAATACATTAAAATATACAATTTTCCTTGTATTTATGATAAATAAAATAATCCACAATGTATGAAAAATAGAAATTTATTTAGCTTTCGAAGGGACTATCTCCCTTCCTCTTCAGAATACAAATGGTTAAAAATTTTTGAAAAAGAGGTACAGAAAAGTTCTTAAGAGATAAAAAGCCCGTTACAGTCTTAGCGAATATTAACAGCATTTCATGGTGGTTTGTTTACATCTTTTAACAATTCATTAACAATAGTTACATTGTTTTTTTACAATATTATTTAAAAACTGATCCAATTTAAAATTACTTTGATATATATTAAAATTATTAGAATTCTGAATTAAAACAGCTTCAATCAGTTTCCGTCTATGTGTATCAGGCATTGATATCAATTTGTCCATATTCTTAAAATCTATTGGGTGATTTTCCCGTGTCATATGTTAAAAAACAGCGCTATTTTCATTACCTCTTCTAATGGAATCTCTATGTTCTCTTTTTCTTCTCTCAAAATCTACTGATTCTCCTATGTAAACTTTATCACATGAACCACATGGTAGTTTATATATACATGCTTGTTTGGCAGCCTTTCCTTTCCCTGATTTTGTCAACACCTTTTTAATAGTTAAATTATTTTTATATACCCCAACTACTTTACAACTTTTTAGGTAGGTGTCAAGTAATTTGTTGTCTTGGCCTGTTTGAGGAATGATAAGAAGACACTCATCATCTTTTAGAAATAGTTCCCTTTCTTTTGCAACATAATATGTCTACCTTGCTTTTAAGTGTGCCTTTTCGATAAAACCAGAATCATAGCCATGATTTTTGAAGACCCTTTTAAGATAACTTATTTCAAATTCAAGAAATTCGTAGTCACAAACTTTATATGCCCTTAAAAATAAGTTAGAAATAACCCACAATTTTGTAGTTCTTGTATGGTTTGAAAATGCATGTATATAAGAATCTGAATGCGTTTCTTTTCTGTAAACCTTGAATTTAGGACAGCCAACTTGCGGACGGATTACCAGTGTGTCCATTCAAAAAACTAACAACGGATCCACTTAAATGATGGCAGGCAACTTACAATAAGATGTTAAAATCTCTCCTCCAGAAAGATTATCCCGAGTTGTGCAAGAAGTTTCAGGCTTATATACCATCTCTTTCCCAAATGTTTGGATTACCGAAGATTCACAAGGAAGGAATACCTATGAGGCCAATTACTTCAACCCTTAATTGTGTAACCTACAATGTATCTAAGTGGATAGCAAAATTACTTTCCCCATGTCTTGGCACCATATCAAATTCTCATTTAAAAGATACTTGTAATTTTGTTGATAGAATTAGAAATATTGATCTTCACAACAAAAAGTTAGTCAGTTTTGATGTTGAATCCTTATTTACCAAAGTCCCAGTACAACAATGTCTTCAGTACCTGAGTAACAAAATTGATACATTAGATTTAAATATACCTGTACCTAATGATATTTTTATAAAGTTGATAGAATTGTGTGTTTCTGAGTCTTATTTTACTTGTAACGGTCAGTTTTTCTCTCAAATATATGGTCTTCCCATGGGTTCCCCTCTGTCTCCTGTTTTAGCCAATATTTTTATGGAATTTTTTGAAACAGAACTTTTACCTGATATTTTAGATTTTGACATTACATGGGTGAGATATGTAGATGATATTTTTGCTGTTGTTCCGTGTTCTCTTGATATTGATAACTTTTTAGTCTTTAAACAATCTCCACCCTTCAATTAAATTTAAAGTTGAAATAGAAAATAATAATGAATTACCCTTCTTGGACACACTGGTAATCCGTCCGCAAGTTGGCTGTCCTAAATTCAAGGTTTACAGAAAAGAAACGCATTCAGATTCTTATATACATGCATTTTCAAACCATACAAGAACTAAAAATTGGGGGTTATTTCTAACTTATTTTTAAGGGCATATAAAGTTTGTGACCACGAATTTCTTGAATTTGAAATAAGTTATCTTAAAAGGGTTTTCAAAAATCATGGCTATGATTCTGGTTTTATCGAAAAGGCACGCTTAAAAGCAAGGAAGACATATTATGTTACAAAAGAAAGGGAACCATTTCTAAAAGATGATGAGTGTCTTCTTACCATTCCTCAAACAGGCCAAGACAACAAATTACTTGACACCTACCTAAAAAAGTTGTAAAGTAGTTGGGGTATATAAAAATAATTTAACTATTAAAAAGGTGCTGACAAAATCAGGGAAAGGAAAGGCTGCCAAACAAGCATGTTTAAATAAACTACCATGTGGTTCATGTGATAAAGTTTACATAGGAGAATCAGTAGATTTTGAGAGAAGAAAAAGAGAACATAGAGATTCCATTAGAAGAGGTGATGAAAATAGCGCAGTTTTTAAACATATGAAACGGGAAAATCACCCAATAAATTTTAAGAATATGAACAAATTGATATCAATGCCTGATACACATAGAAGGAAACTGATTGAAGCTGTTCTAATTCAGAATTCTAATAATTTTAATATATATCAAAGTAATTTTAAATTGGATCAGTTTTTAAATAAAATTGTAAAAAACAATGTAACTATTGTTAATGAATTGTTAAAAGATGTAAACAAACCACCATGAAATGCTGTTAATATTCGCTAAGACTGTAACGGGCTTTTTATCTCTTAAGAACTTTTCTGTACCTCTTTTTCAAAAATTTGTAACCATTTGTATTCTGAAGAGGAAGGGAGATGGTCCCTTCGAAAGCTAAATAAATTTCTATTTTTCATACATTGTGGGTTATTTTATTTATCATAAATACACGGAAAATTGTGTATTTTAATATATATATATATATATATATATATATATATATATATATATATATATATATATATATATATATATATATATATTTATATATATATATTTATATTTATATTCATATATATATATATATATATATATATATATATATATATATATATATATATATATATATATATATATATATATATAATGTATATATATGCATATATATATATATATATATATATATATATATATATATATATATATATATATATATATATATATATTATATGTGTGTGTGTGTGTGAATGAGTAAGAAAGTGACCATTGTGTGTGCATATGAAACCACCCATCATAAGAGAAAATGCCCAGTGCGTATCGAACATACTAAGAAAACTTTATGGATAAACAGAAATTGCTATGAAGGGATGTTAGAAACTTAATGGCAAAAGATGATGGTCCATAAAATACAAGGCCATAAAACAATTGATAGAGATTTGGTGTGAATGGTGTTTTGATTATATTACTTAGAAAAGATGGCTGAAATCTTTTTGTGGTGATTGTAAAAGATTAGTTTATATATCTATAATTAAAAGGAATGTTTGGGCTTCCGATTAATATTAATATTAATATTGATGCTGTCAGATCAGCGAAAAAAGTTAATCAAAGTTTAAATAGCAATTATAATTCTGTAGAATTATAGCAGATAGAAGAACAGTTAATGGCTCGGTTAACGGTGATTATTATCACTATCAGTTAATCTAAACTCCTATCTGAAAAAGCAGGATGCTTCAGTCCTTAGGGCTCCAAAGGAAAAAGTCACCGAATGAGGGAGGGAAATAAGGAAATAGATAAAAAGAATATAAAATATTTCAACATCAGTAACAATGTAAAAGAAGATCTGTTATTTATTAACTAGGGAGAGAGACATTTCGATCTGTTCATCATAAAAACGGTTCCTACAAGATTCAACACCTGAAGATCACCGATTTAACTGTGAGATTAAGATCATTCTACAATCTATTCAAAGTTGGAATGAAACTTGAGGATAACAGTGTAGCGCTGAACGTTATGTTGGCGTAGGGAAGTCTGTTAGAATTAATTGCATACCTAGTACTACGTACAGGATAGTGCAGTCGGGAAAGATATGAATGCAAAGGGCGGTCAGAATTGTAAAAACTCTTTTACACCATAGATAAAAAACTAACTGAACGACGGTGCCATATATCAATACCATAATCAGGAATAAGAAAATTTTGTCCAGAAAATTAGGATGAGAATCAGTAGCTGGGGACCAGACAATGCAGCAATACTCGAAATAAGGTACAATCAAAAATTAAAATGTATCCTCATGATACATTGATAACCGAAAACCTTACATTAATGATAATAAGATTACCTTTA
>NC_090728.1:114932244-114937244 GCF_036898095.1 Palaemon carinicauda | reverse complement strand
CCGTCAGGCCATGATACATTGAAGCCTTCCTTGTCGTATCGTATCCATGAGCCATTGTTCAGTCTGCAATTGAACTCATTATTGTCAAAGGGATAAAGCTTATCCAGACAATTTTCACTTGTATAGGAGAGAGCACCGTCTAGCACTATACCTAACTCCCATGAATCCTTTAAGTTTTTATGGAATTCAAATGAGTCAGCTGTACATATTTTTCTATCCATTGCGTCTGAACAGTGAGTTAATTGATTTAAGTCTTTAATGACCGTATATGTTTCCTTGTCTGGGGAAATCAATACGTGTCCTGTCAAACTGGATATTACTGGATTTGAGTGATTCGTCATGAAAGTCGGAAATGGTGATATCCTGTAAGATTGCCAGGCATCAGAAGAATCAAAGGGAATTGTAATCATAATCTTGTTATTATCTACGTTTACTGTAATTAGGCTGTAATAAAATTCTAACCTATGTTCGTCTAACAAAGGAACATAGCCTAGTTTATCCCTTCCGTTCTCCAGAATTAACTTTAAGTAACTTATAGGCAACAAATGGGGCGACAATACACCTTTAGTTGCTAACGTGATAGCTTCTACATAATCCTTGGATTTCTCAACGAAATGTGCAATTCTGTTATGTATGTGATCTATCTTTGAATCATAATTCGTTAATGTTGCCAACAAATCCTGTACTTCCATAATCTGAACGATATCATTTGAATGTTCATTTACTAAATGCATAATTTTATTGATTGAAGCTAACTGATTCCTTAGTTCTGACATAATCAATTCATCTTCATGAGTCAAGAGCTCAATTTTCTTATTTTGATTACTAATTTTAAGACGATTGGAAATTCCTAAACCTAAACTTGCAACAGACCCAAAGATGCTTAATGCAGCATAAATAAACGGATTCCGTCTTTCTTTATGTTCGTGTCCTACAGTCCACATCAAAAGGTCATAAGCCAAAGATCCTGTCTCGTCAGTCTTATTTTTCAAGTCATCAGATAGCATCTCTGCAACTTTTAATGTTGATCCAAGCAAACTCTCTGTAGTCAAATGAAAATGTCTTCTATGCAACTCATCCAATGAAGCAGAAAACCTTGAAATGGCGGTTCTTAAGCTAGTGACATCATTCTTTTGAAGAAAAATTGCTTGCAGATTCACTTCTACAATTTCTTTGGTTGATGTAATAAAAATGTCTTCTTGTCTTTCAACTATAGTGCCATATTTAAAATTTATACTTTTAGTTTTAGAGCTCATCCCACACGAGAAAAATGTCTGAGCGAACAATATCACTCCCAACAACAAAAAATTCATCTTGGAAACCTGTAACGAGAAAAATATATGTAATTACTCCTGTATTAAAAAGAAAACTTTTAATCACATAAAATAAAAAAAAATTCCCTCACTTCTTTTCCTCTCTTTTCTTTTTAATTTCTTATGTGAGCTAATGGTACTATTCTCTCATCCGTGGGTTGGGATACGTTTTGAACTTTAAACCTATTGGCCGTTAATGTTTCCCAAATGTTAAATGGGCCTTCAAACTTAGGTGTTAGTTTATAATTGAGCCCTTTTCGTACATTGATTTGAATATATACGTTATCACCCAACGTATATGTTTTAGTTGGTTTCGCTGTTTTATCATGATTCCCTTTCATTATGATTTATGATTCTTCTAAATTCTTTCGAAGGATATCATATCGCCTTATACTTGCATTTATACATTCTTTTAAAGTATTTGATAGATTAGTTGTAGGCGTAAATAAATGGAAAGGCGTTCTAACTGGGGTACCATACAATGCTTCATGCGGTGACATTTTAATTGATATATGATATGAATGATTCAGAGTACTCAGTGTCGCCGGTATTGCAATATCCCAGTTGGGGTCTGATCCCCCTAGTGTTACCCTCAATATATTCAATATCTTCCTATTTGCTCTTTCCACTAGCCCATTCGACTCTGGGTGATATATCATGGTATCTATTTTCTTTATGTTGAGGAATTCACACAATGAGGTAAGAAAGTGATTATTAAATTCACCACCCGAGTCTGAGATTATCATGTGTGGAATTCCATGTTTACAAATGTAAAACTCGTAAAACTTCCTAGCGCATTCAATCGCAGTTTTAGTTTTAAGCGCTATTAGTTCTGTATATCGAGTTAAAGCATCTATAATTACTAAGAGGTGCTTATTTCCTCTGTCTGACTCGTAAAATCCTATTAACAAATCTAAATGTATTCTTTCAAAGGGTTGATTGGGCACAGGATAAGCTCCTAGGCTGACAGGTGTTTTCGTATGATCTTTGTTTTCCTGACATATGCGACACTTAGCTATGTGTCTTTTTATATCTGTTAGCATTGTATGCCAATAAAAAAATGATTTGGCTTTCTGTGACATTAATGAGAACCCCGGGTGCCCATGTAATGGATTTGAATGCAACCAATTCAGGACAGTGGAAATAAGTGAGATTGGTACTACTACCTAGTCGTTAGTTACATGTGGTGTATTGCGGGTTTTCCTTGTCACAGTCCTACACAGAATATTATCTTTGATTATATAATTCTGCTGCTTATACCTTATATATTCCTTTTCCTTATGATTTTCTTTCAAAGACTTTATGATTGTTTCTATTTTCTGATCTTTTCTTTGCTCAGTCTGTAACAATTCAGCGCTCCAGCCTAAATCTTCTTTTTCATATATTGTTTTTACAATAGGCATGGATGTTGATATATCTATTAATTCAGCTAAAGGCTCCGTACAAGATGACACGGGGTTGAGTGATAATGCATCCGCAATGATATTTGCTTTCACAGGTAAATACCCGATTCTTGCACCAAAATCTTGAATGATCAAATGCCACCGAGTTCGTTTAGGGCTGTGGTTGAAGCCTTTAAAGAACTCTGTTAGTGGTTTATGGTCAGTAAGAACCTTAACGGGATAAACGTAAATTATGAACTTAAAATGCATTAGCGAATTAACAATAGCTAGCCCTTCCTTGTCTATTACTGCATACTTACTTTCGGAAGTTCTCAATTTTCGAGAATAGAAAGCTATCGGGAAAATTTTGTTATCATATTGCTGAAGCAATACCCCTCCTACTCCTAAGTCTGAGGCGTCTGTTGCAATGAAGAATTCCTTACCGAAGTCAGGAAATTTTAAGATAGGAGAACTACACAGTTCATCTTTCAAAGTATTAAACGCCTGTTGATGTTGCTCAGACCATATGAAATCTACGCCCTTCTTCGTAAGATCAGTTGAAGGAGCGGCTATTATTGAATAGTTGCGTATAAAACGCCTGTAATATCCACTACAACCCAGAAATTGCTGTATTCCCTTGACATTAGTAGGTATGGGAAAATTACGTATAGCCGACACCTTATCATGGACTACTTTAAGACCTTAGCTTGACACCATAAAACCCAAATATATTAATTCTGTTTTGAAAAATTCACACTTACTAATCTTTACCCTTAAGTTATGTTGTCTTAATCTCTGTAGTACTAGTTCTAACTTACGTAGATGTTCTTCTAAGGTGTTGGAAAAGATTACAAGATCATCCATATAGGCATGCAATATATCCCCTAACAAGTCTCCAAACACTATGTTAATCATTCTTGTAAATGTTATAGGAGCACAACGTAAACCAAAAGGCATCCTTAAAAATTCATAATGTCCCCTGGCTGTGCTGAAGGCTGTGTATGGGATACTATCTTCTTCTAATGATATCTGGTGAAAGCCTTTAAGTAAGTCCAAACTGGTAGAATATTTATTCTGACCTAACAAAGACAAAATATCGTCAGTACATGGAACTGGGAATCGATCAGGGATCGTTTCCTCGTTTAGATGACGAAAGTCGACGCAGATACGCCATGTTCGATCTTTTTTCGGTACAACTATTAAAGGAAAATTATAAGGGCTGTTTGATTTTCTAATGACTCCTTCTTCTAGCATTTTACCTACTTCATCATTTATTTCATTCTGGAATTTCATAGGGAGTCTGTACGAGGGTACATAGATAATTTTCTGCTTGTCCTTTAACCTTATTTGATGCTCGATCACATCTGTTTTTCCTAAGAATCCATCCGTAGTGGAAAAAACATCATGATATTTAGTTAAAAGTTCAAAAATCTTCTGCTGAATTTCTTCGTCTTGAATGTCCTTATTGATTTTATTTTTAATAGATCGCAAAAGGGATTCATCCGCAACTGATTGAGAGTGATTGATTTCAGCAACGGTAAGAATACGATGTTTATAAACTTCTACATACAAGATATGTTGATTTTTGTGAATTACTAAAGTGTTATTTAAATGATTACAGACTTCAATATTACATTGTTGATGTGAGCCTACTGTATAAATAGCTTGTGTGACAGAAAATCCGTTAGTTTTCAAAGTATCGGAAAGGATTAATATTTCAGATCCCGGTAATGTTTTCTTTATTTGCACTATTAAATTCGAAGGTAGGTTTGGTTCGATAGATTGCGTGCAAGATGATATTACGGGTGAACGAGAATTCTGCTGGGTCGCGTATATTATTTCTTTATTAGTGAGACAAGTTATTGGTTCTTCAACGTACGTTACGGTTACATTTGTAGTCTCCTTTTTATCCAAAACTGATTTCAAGGTATTAGAAGACTTATAGAATTTCCCTTTGATATACACGCCGTGCTTAGCAGGAGCTAAGATAATGTTTTGATTTCCCATAGATGGGTATCCTATAATTACAGCTGGATACATATTAATGTTTTTTACAACAACAAATGTATCGGCAAACGTGCGATTACCGACTCTGAACTGAACATGAGTTATGCCTATGACATTTAATTCATTATTTCCTATACCCGAAAGTCTAATTCCGGATTTCTCAATCGGAAAGTTCGAAAACAACAAATGATGTGTCTTCAAATCCATGATATTACGTGGACTACCAGAGTCAAAAAATAACGTAAATGATTTGTGTTCTAAATTTACAGCATATAAGGTTGGCCGTAACTCATTTTGG
>NC_090728.1:114919744-114922244 GCF_036898095.1 Palaemon carinicauda | reverse complement strand
GGGGGGGGAGCATTGGCAAGACTATCGTACGTTTCAATAGGTTCGGTTAGGGAGGCGATGACCTTGGAGCTTAGGAAAGTCTGAAATTAAGGTTCTGATTCACGTCCTACGTAATGATAGGTTAGGTTAGGATACATTAACTATGACCCTTTACCAATATAGGGAGTACTTTTTCGTGTCAATCAATGTTGATCTTTTTTACCCTTTTCTGGATGTTTATAGCGTTTTTTTTACCATTATTGGCAACTATGTTATCAATCATAATACTTCTTGAGCTTGAACCTCAATTTCCTTTCTTTTTATCATATAACTTTAAATAATAGAAATTCCATTCTACCAGTCATCCCCACATGCACAAACGTATACACATAGGAAACTGATGGATTAATTGTTGCTATTTTCTCAATTTGATTTTAACGTAACTGGCTCTAAAGATTTCCTTTTGTTCAATCGTCAAACAAGTGGGAGAGATACTGTCGAAACATATGTATTCTCCTTATCTAAATATCATTAAAGAATTTACTTTGTTACATGCAGTTCTAACAATATTCACATGAAAATGGATAGATGCATATTTCGGTATGTACAGTGAAATCATAAAGTTTTACCATCAGGAAATATTAATAGTGAATTTAAGTATTGCAGTGTTATTTTTACTTTCTTTTTTTAAATGGTAAAAGATTCACACGTAAATTAGTGGAAAACGTTATTATGATAAGTATACTTATGCATGAAGTGATAATACAAATCACCTTATTAATAAATTCATCTCGGGATACATTTCATAAAACGTTAGTAAAATGCGTTTGAGTTAATAGTTCCTGACGTAATGTCAACCTGCATATCACTCTAATAAAGAAATTTGCACGAAAATTATCATCTGAATGAAAACATATCACTTTAATATCTTCTCTGTAAACTCGGATATCCGTTACTGACAAATTTGTCAGAATTAACCAAACAAGTGTCATAGAAAAAGTTTTTTTCCACATGAAATATTTGTGAATTTTTTCATAACCAAAGAATCAAAAAATTCTCGTTTATGAAATTGAGAAATAATCAAAATAAAATATCTTGTCTTTTATCATCCAATCTACAGCTGATATTCAATTCATTCATTCTCTTTTTTTTTAATAATATATTGAAACAAAATTCAAAATCATAGTTGTGCATGGAACATGAAGTCAGCGATGCTCTTTCAAAAAGGAATTTAGTTGTACAATTGGGTATCATTATATTGTCGTTTTACATTAAAGGATGATCGACTTTTTTCACATGGTGTTGAACACAGATTTCTATGAAAGTGTTATGATTTTGTTAAATTTAACAGATTTACCGCATATGTGACGGAAAAAAAAAACACGATTAAATTTGACCATTGCATTGTTCATGCATAACCTTATCTTCCGTAAAGGTAAACGTGATTGACTTTGAGTTGTATTTTTGTAACGTATTTTCAGACATCATATTTGGGATATTTCTTATTCTTGATGTCTAGAGCTAAATAACATTCAGAAGTCATCATCTCTATAAGACTTTGACGATGGAATTGAATGGATGAAATAGTTATTAGAATTGATGTAACTGACGGACCAATTTTCGTAGATTTAATTCTATTAAAATATATTGCATTTCATACAAATAAGCTTGGAATTTAAAGTGATTAAATATCAAAGTCAAATGGATTATCTAATCAACAAATCTGATACGAAGCGAATCTCTGGTATTATTGTAATATGGTATTAAAAAAACAAATGATCGTATCAGCGTGGTCAATTTCAATTATACTGGTGTTGTGCAACTGACATACTGTAAAATTCACTTCCAAATTAAAAGCTCAAATTAAAAGGCCTAGAATGTGGACGTGGGATTTATACTTTTAACGCCTCACCCATTCTCTGATAGAAGATTACTTTTCACAATGAAGTTTCAAAGTGACCTTTAACGTATTTATGGATGCTTTTTTTTTTTCAACATACCTATTTCTTATCAGATAGTTTGGCATGAAATTTATCATAGGTGTTATTTACATTATTAATTTTTGGAATCCTACGATGAGAATATATAGCTTTCTACAGTCTCTTGACATAAAATCTGCCTGTTGGTGTGTCTCTCCCAGGGGACCATATTGTTTTCTAATTTCCATATGTGTCAGAAAGAGTACAAGAAAATGGGAAAATTATTGCTATCAGTCATTGTATTTTGTATTCATTTGAAAAAAAAATAAATAAATAAAAAACCATTTGTTAATAACTTTTGCTGAACAACTTCAATTAGTTTTGCAAATGTTTTCTTGAAGACATTTGGTATTGGTAACCATTACTTTAGATTTCGCTAATACTGCCATTTCTCTCAAATAAACCATTATCGATTCCATAATCTTTATCTCACTAACTACAACAAATTAAGTTAAAATCTTTTCTCTCTGGACTGACCTTCCATATGTACACTATTATGAAACAAAACAATGTTTTTGATATTACATTTCGTAATAGGTAAT
>NC_090728.1:114908619-114913619 GCF_036898095.1 Palaemon carinicauda | reverse complement strand
TTGAAGGCTTATATTGCTCCTCAGCTCTTAATGGCTTGTCTGAACAACTTGTATCTCTCGAGTCAGAATATGTAAACAAAACTCGTACACATATATAAAGTAACAAAAGTGAGCATCGCTCTTAAATGATCGAATGCTACTGCAATACAAAAGTAAGAAGAATCACATCCTAAATTTAGGACAATTAATCAATGATTGAATCTTTCATAACATGCTCTATACATGTTCTATATATGCAATACTGCGCAACATTACTCTTAATACCCGAAGCACATATAGTATTACAGTACAAAATACATAACAGTCTCCTCACTCTTAACTTGACATTATACAAAACTACAAATCTAATCTCTCAGGGGTCTTCTCTCTATTCATCCTATAAGGAAGTACTCTAACTTCATCCTGTACTGGTACATGTATAGATTCTGAATCTACATCTGATGTTTGAGCATCTTGGTTAATATTTGACTTAACTACTAAAAATTTCTCATCTCTAACATTCACATGATCTACAGGATTTTTATTTAACGGCTGTAATTGATCAACATGACGTTTTACAATATTTCCACCAACTTGAAGGTCATTATGTAAATTTCCTATCTCTTTTACAATTTCTCCTGGTACTCACTTTTCTGGAGTATTGTATGATCTTACCATGACATTAGAACAAGGGAAAATGTCTTACATTTGGGAGACTTTCTAATTGCCTATACCCTTTTTTTTCTAAATCACTTTGCAAACTTGGATACAACAAATCTAACTTACACCTAATCCTCCTCCCCATCAACAAATTTAATGGTGTCACACCTATTGTACTGTGTGGCGTTGTTCTATAATATAATAAAAACTTTGATACATTAAAAAATACGTTATTTGAATTTGGTTTCTTCATTTCATGTTCTGTTTAAATGTTTGAACAAACCTTTCAGCCTCTCCTTCGTAGAAGGGTAATACGTTGCTGAAAATGTATGTTTAATAACATTTACTTCACAAAAATCTCTAAATGAGGTAAACTGTGGACCATTATCAGTTACAATTTTTTTTGGAATTCCATGTGTAGAAAATTTTTTCATTAAATCGTGAATTGTGGCGTAAGATGTTGTCTTCATTGGAATTACTTCTGGTCACTTACTGTTAGTATCTACAACTATCAAAAAAAAAATAACTTAAGAAAAGACCTGCAAAATCTATGTGCACTCTTTGCTTTGGATACCTGGGTAATTACCACTGATACATTCTAGCAAATTGAGGGTTTTTCTATTGCGTAACAAAATTCATACAATTTCTCACCAATCATTCAATATCCCTATCTACACCTGGCCACCAGACAAAAGTCCCTGCAATAGACTTTGATCTGGCAATACCTTGGTGATCAGCATGTATTTCAGACAAAACTTTATTCCTCAGTGAACTAGGAATAATTACTCTTGACCCTTTCATTATAAAACCTTATGCTATATTCAATTCCCTCCATATATCTTTATAGACTTTAAAAATTGGCCTCATGTCCAGTAAATCCTTACCTGTCATTAAACTCTCTAAAACCTTATTCAGTATTGGGTCTTTCTTGGTATTATGTGCAATATCCTTGATTGTAATGGGTACATCATATACTGAAGCTAGTAATATACTGTCATCATACTCTTCTGGTGTTTTGTCTACTGGAAATCTAGATAAAGCATCTTCATTACCCATCTTTGACGTAGGACGATATTCTATAACATGATAAAATGCGGCTAACGTACCTGCCCAACGTTGTAGTTTATATAGGAAATATTCATTTAGATGCTGTTACTGTTCTTAAAATATTTTATTTTTCCTTTTTTCCTTTCCTCACTGGGCTATTTTCCCTGTTAAGGCCCCTGAATTTAGAGCATCCTGCTTTTCCAACTAGGGTTGTAGCTTAGCAAGTAGTGCTAATAATAATAATAATAATGATAATAATAATAATAATAATAATAATAATAATTATAACAACGTAGGTAAACTTGCTTTTGTACCCAATATTGCAAAAAGAGGTTTATGATCTGTAACAGGTGTGAACTTTTTCCTTCCATAAAGATACATATGCAATTTCTTAACTCCACGCACTAATGTTAAACCTTGTTTTCCTATTTGGAAGTAATTCCTTTCTGCCTTGTTCAATACTTTACAAGTAAGAGCAATTGGCTTTTCTGTTCCATCTTGCATTGCATGAGATAATACTGATCCTAAACCTATGTTCGATGCATTACTAACTAATTTAACTGGTAGATCCATTTGATAATGTACTAGAAAGGTAGGTGAAGTTATTTCTTGCTTGATTCTCTCAGAAGGTTCCTGACAATTTTTGTCCAATTCCACTCTTCACCATCATTCAGCAAGTTATACAATGGATGTTCGATTATAAATAAATTCTGAATGAAATTTCCATAAAATGTTATTGAACCGGAAAATGATTGTAATTCTTTAACATTTTCTGGTATCTTAGTTGATATTACTGCATTAATTTTCTCCTTTGTCTTGTGGATACCTTTGCCATTGATTACAAAACCTAAGTATTCAACTGAATCTACTTCTAAAATACATTTGTTCCTATTTACTCTACTACTATGTTCCTTCAACTTCTTCAGAACTGCCCGTAATCTTTCTCTATGTTCTCTTTTATCTTTACCAGAGACTAAAATATGATCTATGAAAATAAATACTCCTTGCATTTCTGAAAAAATCTTATCCATAGTTTCTTGCCATATAACTAGACAGCTTGCTTCTCCATAATGTAATCTCTTTGGCCTATACAAACCTAAGGATGTATTTACTGTACATAGTTCTTTTGAATTTTCATCTATGGGAAGCTGTTGTAATGCTTGTCTAAGATCTAACTTAGAAAATGCATTACATCCTACCATAATTGCAAACATGTCTTTTGGATTTGGTAATGGATGTTGAGCTACCTGAAGTTGTGGATTCAATGTTACCTTGTAATCTCCAGATAACCTAACCTGACCGTTTTCCTTCACAATAGGAACTAATGGTGTAGCCTAATCTGAGTATGTAACTTTTTCCCAAGAACCTTCACTTTCTATCCTTTTGATTTCTGTTTCAACTACACTTTTCAATGCATATGGTACTGGTCTTGGAGCAAAAAATCTTGGAGTACTATCTGATTTCAAAACTAAAATTGCCTTTGCGTTCTTTACATCTTGAAACTCTGATAGAATATTATCCACAGACACTTCATTTTTGTGTTCATCTTGGGCACCTGTAACCTTTGAAATACTGAGCCAATCTAATTTTATGATATAAACAGTCCAAACCTAGTAAAATTTGTCCTTTACCTTTTACTATCGTTAATGGCATTCTGTCTAACTTCTGATCTTTATACTGTACTTCTACGTTTGAAGCACCTATTACCTGCATATCAAAACCATTATTACCTTTCAAAACTCTATCTGTGCCTTCTAATAAGAAATTAGGAATGGTTTTAGCTGTTTTCTCAGACATAATTGATACATAAGCTGCTGTGTCAACTTTCATTACAATTGGTTTACCATTTATGATTACTTCTACCAATATGTGTTTCTTTGCACCTTTGTTGACGGAATTAATGTGAAACGCAAAATCAGTTTCTGACCTAACCTGATTATCATGAATAAATTCTGCATTATTCTCTTGGTCTATAGTATCAACTGCTGCATTAATTTTCTTTGTGTACTGTATAAGGAATCTACAAACATTTAAAAAATGTCCCGACTTTCTACAATTCTGTTATGTTTGTCCTGTACCAGGGCATTTCCTTGCTTCGTATGTAAGATGATCAATTTTACCACACCTATAGCATTTGGGTTTTTCCTGTTGCTTCTGCGTATAGGTCTGATTCTGATATCTGTGAGCATTAGAGTTCGGCAATTTCCTATGACTAAGCTTTGATGTATTCTGTCTCCGATTCTCATTGTCTTTCAACTTTGAGCCTATCTTGCTAATTTTAGAATTCTCCATTCTATTGTTTGTAGAATTACCTATTATATTAATTTGCCTATTTGATTTTTCTAAAGCTCTGCCTATAATCACTACCTTCTCTAGTGTTAAATCTTTATCTTGCAATAATTTTTTCTTAGCTCTTGTGATATGTAATGGGGAATAACTTGATCTCTGATAACATTTTCTAACTCCAGAAACTCACATGAAACAGCTAAATTCTTAAGTCTAGTCACAGACTCATCTAAACTCGCGTGGTCTTTCTGATATGCCTGTGCTGTAAATTGATACCTTTAAAAAAATTTATTGACCTGAGGGGAAAAATATATGTCAAGAGCCTTACTTACAGCTTCACAAGTGTCTTTGGTAAGTTGTAGTGTCTTAAACACTTCCCGAATCTCTCTACCAGCTGTGTGCAGTAATAACGTCTTCGTCTGTGCATCTTTCATACTACCTAAAGCTTCAATGTAAATCTTATATTCTTTACACCACTGTTGCCATCGTGTTGCAACAGAATTGGGTTCATCAACAATGCTAAATTTCTCTGGATGCTCGATGTCCAGGGGGATTTTAACTTCTTACCTGAATTAGGTTAGGCAAATTAAAGCTACAAAATTAACTGGTTACTCACTAACAAAGTTATTTCTCACCGAATTTCTATGTTAATTGCACCTCTTGTGTGTTTATACAATCAACTAAAGGTAGTTTACACTTTGTTTTATGTAAACTAAATTATCACTGTCTTAATGCTTACTGGTAACAAATCTCAGTCCTACCTTACTTGGTTCTAAGCTATATAATATATATGTAAGATGTTTGCTTCTTTCTTGACATCGAACATGAATATATAAATGTTTTGTGGCGTTCCTCTTGTTTACTATTTACCTGCTGCTGTATGGGGTTTGTATCTAGTTGTCTCTTCTGCTGTTGCGTTTCTCTGCATGGGTTCCTTGTCCACACCGGTCGCCAAAATATTGGATGTGGTATTGGTTACCAAAATGGAATGGCCCATTCATACATACCTAAATTAGTATCCATTCATT
>NC_090728.1:114898619-114901119 GCF_036898095.1 Palaemon carinicauda | reverse complement strand
CATTGTTAAGGGATTGGTAAGGAAATACTGGAACAAGGCAATCTATATTTCTATTGACGACAGACAAATGGCGTTGTAAGAAAAGGGGTAGGAATGATGATGCCACCAAGAGCACAAAAGGCATTAACCGAGTAGAGAGCTGTAAATAGTAGTGTTAGTTGAAAAGTTTAAATCAAAGCAGTGCAATATGAGTATTATAGTTTGCCATGCACCAACAAATGATTCCCCTGAAAAAAGAAAAGATGAATACTATGAAGAGATGCGGCGTGTAATAAATGAGATCCGTAATAGAGATATGAAAATTGTAATTGGTGACTTCAATGCTAAAGTTGGAAGGAGAATGTGATGGGTGTCAAAGGTTGCAAATGTAAATGGAGCACATTTCATAAGTTTCTGTTTAACAAACAATCTTGTCATTGGAGGTACTCTTTTCCAGCACAGGGGCATCCACAAATATACATAGACTTCATCATGTAGCAATTAAAAAAATTAAATAGCGCACATTCACATTGTCATTAATAAAGAGAGAAGGAAGACTTTGAGAAATGTAAGAAGCTATAGAGGTGCAGATAATGTTAGCGATCAGCAGCTCCTCATTGGCACACTGAAGTTAAATCTGAAAGCACACAACAGAAATGTATATAGAATACCTAGGTTTTATACAACCAAGCTTCTGGAAGATGAGCACAGAGAAACATTTGAAGTCTTTGAGACTTTAAGAGTCAAAAAGCAAACAATTAATGAAGAATAGTGTGATATTAAGACTATATATCAGTCAGTGTGTAAAGAAGTTTTGGGACATCCAGGTACTAGGAGAAAACCATGGATATCAAATAATACTTGGGATACTGTAAAAAGGGGACAAAGACAGAAATCGATTGAGAGTTTTCGTGGAAGTAATGAAAATTACAAGGTAGAGCATGCTAAGTATTTCAGTATCAATAGTGAGGTAAAAAAAAGCCAGGAATGACTAGGGAGAATATTTAGAGAGGAAAGTAGATGAGGCTGACAAAACTATAAATTCATGGAGTGGCTATAGTTTAAGAATCGCTCATAGAGTTATTAATGAAATCTTTATGGGAGCAAAGAAGAAACATATACTCATAAAAAGAGAGATTAAACTTTAATAATAACAGAGAATGAAGAAAGACAACGTTGAATAGGACACTTCAGTGAGGTTATGAACAGTAGATACGAAGGGAATGATTTGATTGATATACCTGAAGCTGATGAAGACCTTGATGTGCCCATGAATGAATTCAGTGTGTTTAAAGTCGAAGCTATTATTAAAAAAACTCAGGAGATGGAAAGCGCCTGGTAACGATGGAATAGCAGACGAGAGGATACTGGCTGAAAATGAAGTGACTCCCAGAATACGTACAAGATTATTCTAAAGAATAGGGTATGCAGAAGCAAAACCTGATAAATGGGAGCTAAGAGTGTTGAAAAGGGTAAAAAAGGGAGACCTGGCTAATTGTAATAACTAAAGAGGTATCACACTTACGTCACTTGTCATGAAAATATATAGCATGCTTATTCTAAACAGACTAGAGAGTAAGATTGATGAAAAGCTGAGATATGAACAAAGAGGATTTAGATAAGGTAGAAGTTGGAGAGGCAGAAGGTGTCATTGGGGAGTATGGCGTACCAGGTGAAAATGAGAGTGGTGAGAGACTGGTAGATATGTGTGTTGAACAAGAGATGGTAATAAGTGCTAGCTTTTTTAAAAAGAAAGATAAAAATAAGTATACATGGGTAAGAGTGGCAAATGGAAGAGTAGTAGAAAGGGCATTAATAGATTATGTGTTGATAACTAAAAGAATGTTTGGAAAATTGAAAGACGTGCACGTGTTTAGGGGTATGGCTAACGGTATGTCCGATCATTTTTTGGTGGAAGGAAAATTAGTTGTGGCAAAAGAGTGGGGGAATAGAGTAGGTGGATGTAAAAGGGAGCTAGTGAGTGTTGAAGAGCTAATAAAACCGGGGGTAAAAAGTAAATATCAGGAAAGGTTGAAAATGGCATATGACGAGGTGAGAGTAAGAGAAACTGGTAATTTAGAGGAGGAGTGGAAGTTAGTAAAAGAAAATTTTGTTGGGATTGCAAGTGATGTATGTGGCAAGAAGGTTGTTGGAGGCAGCATGAGGAAGGGCAGTGAATGGTGGAATGAAGGAGTGAAGGTAAAAGTGGAAGAGAAAAAGAGGGCTTTTGAAGAATGGCTGCAGAGTAATAGTATAGAGAAGTATGAAAAATATAGAGAGAAAAATGTGGAAGTAAAGCACAAGGTACGTGAGGCAAAGAGGGCAGCTGACCTGAGGTGGGGTCAGGGATTGGGTCAGTCATGTAAAGAGAATAAGAAGAAGTTTTGGAAAGAAGTGAAGAGAGTAAGGAAGGCTGGCGCAAGAATTGAAGACAGTGAAAGATGGAAATGGAAGGTTGTTAAAAGGAGAGGAGGCAAGGAAAAGGTGGGCAGAATATTTTGAAAGTTTGCTGAATGTTGAG
>NC_090728.1:114891119-114893619 GCF_036898095.1 Palaemon carinicauda | reverse complement strand
TACAATGACTAATAACAATAATTTTCCCATTTTCTTGTACTCTTCCTGACACATATGGAAATTCAAAAACAATGTGGTCCCCTGAGAGAGACACACCGACAGGCACATTTAATGTCAAGAGACTGTAGAAAGCTATATATTCTCATCGTAGGATTCCAAAAAATTAAATATGTAAATAACACCTACGATAAATATCGTGCCACACTATCTGATGAGAAATGGGTATGTTGAAAAAAAAAAGGCATCCATAAATACGTTAAAGATCACTTTGAAACTTCACTGTGAAAAGTAATCTTATATCCTAGAATGGGTGAGGCGTAAAAAGTATAAATACCACATGCAGATTCTAGGCCTTTTATTTTGAGCTTTCAAATTGGAAGTGAATATTACAGTATGTCAGTTGCTCAACACCAGTATAATGAAATTGACTAAGCTGATACGATCATTTTTTTTTTTTTTTTTTAATACTATAGTACAATAATACCAGAAATTCGCTTCATATCAGATTTGTTGATTAGATATTCCATTTGTCTTTGATATTTAATCACTTAAAATTCCAAGCTTAATTGTATGAAATGCAATATATTTTAACAAATTTAAATCAACAAAAAAGGGTCTGTCAGTTACATCAATTCCATTAACTATTCCATCCATTCAACCACATCGTCAAAGTCATATACAGATGATGTCTTCTGAATGTTATTGAGCTTTAGACATCAAAAATAAGAAATACCCCAAATATGATGTCTGAGAATACGTTACAAAGATACAACTCAAAGTCAATCACGTCTACCTTTACGGCAGATAAGGTTATGCATGAACAATGCAATGGTCAAATTTAATCATGTTTTTTTTTTTTTTTTTTTTTTTTTTTTCTTCACATATGCGGTAAATCTTTTAAGTTTATCAGAATCATAACAGTTTCATAGAAATCTTTGTTTAACACCATGTGAAAGAATTCGATCATCCTTCAAAACGAAAATATAATAATACCAAATTGTACAACCATATTCCTTTTCGAAATAGCATCGCTGACTTCATGTTACATACACAACTATGATTTTGAATTTTGTTTCGATATATTATTAAAACAAGAGAATGATTGAATTGGATATCAGCTGTAGATTGAATGATAAAAGACAATATTTCATTTTAATTATTCTCAATTTTATAAACGAGAATTTTGTTATCCTTTGGTTATGAAAAAATTTCACAAATATTTCATCTGGAAAAAAAAAAAATTGTCTATGGTCATTTTGGATTTCACGTTACTTGACACTTGTTTAGTCAATTCTGATAAATCTGTCAATAACGGATATCCGAGTTTTCAGAGAAGATATTAAAGTGATATGTTTTTATGCAGATGACAATTTTCGTACAAATTTCTTTATTAAAGTGATATGCAGGTTGACATCACCTCAGGAACTATTAACTCAAACGCATTTTACTGACGTTTTATGCAATGTATCAAAAGATGAATTTATGATTAAGAAATTAAGAAGTTATTCATAAGGTGATTTGTATTATTACTCTCATGCATAGGTATAATTATCATAATAAAGTTTTCAACTAATTTACGTGTAAATTGTTTACCTTTTAAATAAAAAAAAAAAGTAAAAAAAAAAAAACACTGCAATACTTAAATTTACTATTAATATTTTCTGATGGTAAAACTCTACAATTTTACTGTACATACCGAAATATGCATTTATCCATTTTCGTGTGAATATTGTTAGAACTGCATGTAACAAAGTACATTCATTCTTTAATGATATTTAGATAAAGAGAATACATATGTTTCGACAGTATCTCTTACAATTGTTTGACAATTGAACAAAAGGAAATCTTTAGAACCAGTTACGTTAAAATCAAATTGTGGAAATAGCAACAATTAATTCACTAGTTTCGTATGTGTATACGTTTGTGCATGTGAGGATGACTGGTAGAATGGAATTTCTATTATTTAAAATTATATGATAAAAAAAGAATGGAAATTGAGGTTCAAGCTCAAAAAGTATTATGATTGATAACATAGTTGCCGATAATGGTCAAAGAACGATATAAACATCCAGAAAACGGTAAACAAGATCAACATTGATTGACACGAAAAAGTACCCCCTATCTAGGTAAAGGGTCTTAGTTAATGTATCCTAACCTATCCTATCATTACGTAGGACGCGAATCAGAATCTTAATTTCAGACTTTCCCAAGCTCCAAGGTCACTCGCCTCCCAAAACGAAACCTATTGAAACATGCGACATTCTTGCCAATACTCCTCTCTCTCTCTCTCTCTCTCTCTCTCTCTCTCTCTCTCTCTCTCTCTCTCTCTCTCTCTCTCTTAGCAGTTACATTTTTTTCACTCGACTCTTTCATAACCGATATCTAGTCCATACAACTTTATTTGTGGCGTTTGGTGTTGAACACACTATTTATTTCCTTTTCATCCTTTAAAGCCTTAATTTCTTCATCATAATCGTATCATACACCTTCCTCTTAACTT
>NC_090728.1:114863619-114881119 GCF_036898095.1 Palaemon carinicauda | reverse complement strand
CCGACAAATCTCAGTTATATTATAAGATTGTATAATCCAATTTAATCAAAAAATCTTAGGAAAACATCATGTGAACTGTGTCAAAGTGGTATTCGTTCTAAGAAACTTTCGACAAATTTTCGTATCTAAATGCTAATGGCTGCCGTCACACGAAAGACTGGATGTCCTTCCAGACTCTGGTTTGATCCTTTCCAGGCATAAACGAATCTGTTGGATTCGAGAGTGCTGGAATGAGGAATTAAGTTTTTTACTTATCCCCCGCCATCAACCTCTCTCTCTCTCTCTCTCTCTCTCTCTCTCTCTCTCTCTCTCTCTCTCTCTCTCTCTCTCTCTCTCTCTCTCTCTCTCTCTCTGTAAATGTGTGTAAACAATTGACTTGTAACTACGGGTTTAATTATCTGTTTAAACGTCCTTTGTTTGTTTGATTACTGGTATTTTTTAGAATAATTCCGCCTCCTCTCCTGTAATCACCATTTACTTTCCAATTCAATGATGAATCCTTTTAAAACAAACACTTCAGCTGACAAGTATATTCTGTAGACCTTTAAAGAGAGATCGTGTGAGGAAATTACAACCATTTACGCATAATATGGCATTTATTTATCTCCGTCTTTAGTTAACTCGGTTGCTTCTATATCAAATTACTTATAATAATCCTTTAATTCAGTATTGTATATTTCTCATTCTTCAAGTTTCTTCAAATACAGTATTTCCTTTCGAAAACCTTAAAAACTTTTCATGCATATTATTGTTTACCATTTTTTTCGATGTTTCTTAATTATTTGTTAAACTGTCGAACCTCGTCTGTTTGTCCACGCCATTTTATGCTTTTCTTCTAATTATGATCAACTATACTATAAAAACTGTGTATATTCTCATTACTCCCTCTATAACTACCTTCCTTCAAATTGATACATGTTACAGCGCTGCCATTACTTTTATTGAAACACCAATTTCCCCAGTCCCATTCTCCTTCATTTATACTTGCATACAGAAACTGAAATCTTTCTACCCGGAGATAGCTACCCGAGGATAGCGTTATGTTCGGCTAGCAGTAAATAACTCTCTCGATTAGTAAGGCCAGGTATAATAACAGACGATGCTATAGTAGAGGACCCTGGTGAGGAAATGAGGAAATAATAAAAAAAAAAACACATGAAGTAATGAACATTTGAAATAAAATACTTTAAAACATTAACATTAAAACAGAAAAGAGGAAAATTTCCCTGTTTTACGAAAATAGGAAGAAAACTTCGAAATCAACAGGGCAATTTTACTCTGTTTCGCATTTATGAAAAGCACAATACATAAGAAAAGAAAAATGAGAGAAGCTATAAAATCTCTAACAAATAGTAGAAAAGTTGGTTCTATTAATGACAGTACTAATACTCTGGTGTATATATAGACCTAACCACTGAAAGTCATACTTATAGGCCTACTTACTTATACTTGGTATACTGAAAGTCATAATGACAGATGGAGGAAAATTTCCGTTGTTTTGGGAAATTTTGAGTTCAAAAAGGTAAAAAGGAAAATAAAATACTAAAATCAAGTGGGAAATTTTATTCGAAGGTTCCATATGAAAGAGCCCCTGTCCAGCAAGAAGGGCTGGGCAATCTCACAAGCAAGCTAGCAAGATGGTAAAATAAAATTGGGAGAAGACACAAAATCTATGACAAGTAGCAAAAAAGATTGTTTCTGTTTCTGAGGGCACGAATTCTGAACAGATGGCAGTGGGAATAGATCGAGAGTTTAACTGTTACGTTGTTGCAGCTTAACTATCCCTCCCGGCAAACTGAGGATTGACGAAACTTTTAATCCGACCCAAAGAATTCCTATTATACAATAGGTTGAAAACAACTGAATAAGTCTTCATGTTAAAGATAATATTACTATTTACTTGGAATTTTCTCCTCAAATAAGAATTAAACTTATGTTATCGGTATGCATTCAATACATTATGTACTTCTGTTTTTCATAACTTTATATATGGTATTCTCTAAATTATCCATCCTTGTTCAATATCTACTATTATTTTTCTTGCTTCACACTAATGTATAAAAATATTTTGTTTTCAAAGACATATAAACAGTTTTTCTTTTAGTAAACTCGTAATTTTCTCTTCACAAATATTTGTTTTGTATCTAGATTTCTATTATGCTTTAGGCCTACTGTATTCCTATTGATGAATGTAACTCAAGTTCAGAAGATAGCCATGAACTAATGGCTGACTAAAACTGTAGTTAGTAAAATAAATGTAAAGTAAAACCATGAAAAAATAGTTTCATTTTTACCCCCTGATGAGTTAATGTCGTGAGGTGATAGAAGCCATATGTTCAATTGATCATTATATATATATATATATATATATATATATATATATATATATATATATATATATATATATATGTGTGTGTGTGTGTGTGTGTATATATATATATATATATATATATATATATATATATATATATATATATATATATATATATATATATATATATATATATATATATATATATATTTATATATATATATATATATATATATATATATATATATATATATATATATTAGAACAAGGATATATTTTGCTTGAGAAAGGGAATTTTTTAAGACCAAAACAAGGAAATTTAGTCTAGCCCATCTTGCAACACTGATATAACAGACCTATCACTATATCAGTCATAAATGTTGACATGCGAATTTGGTGTTTGAATAACTGCACAGATATTGAAGAAAAAAATTCTCATTCCTAATTTTGCTTACATTATGGAATAAAGAATTAGTGGACGCAAATTTAAAACAATAAGAAATTCCATTTAGGCAGCAAGTTGCATCCAGAAGCAGGCCTCGTGGTTGAAGCATCAAATTTGGTAATTTTCAAGTTTTTTACTATTATTATTATTATTATTATTATTATTATTATTATTATTATTATTATTATTATTATTACCTGCTAAGCTACAACCCTAGTTGGATAAGCAGGATATGCTGTAAGCCCAGGGCCTCCAACAGGGAAAGTAACCCAGTAAGGAAAGGAAACTAGGAAAAATTGAATATTTTAAGAACAGTAACAAAATTAGAATAAATATTTCCAATATAAACTTTAACAAAACAAGATGAAGAGAAGACAGTGGAAGACCATGGTACAGAGGCTATGGCACTACCCAAGACTAGAGAGCAATAGTTTGATTTTCTTGACAAAAATACATCTCTGCCTGCTAGAAATAGAAAAAAATGTTTGCAAAACATGGATTTGGTAAAAAACTTGAACCACATACATGGTATTATCAGAATCATGTAAAATATTGATATCTTAGGATAGTTGTTCGGGGGTTAGAACCCATGATATCTGAGGGTAATTCTCTTGTAATATCACTCGCAGAAATATTATACAGTAGGAAGCGGCCGGAGGGACCTTCCATCTGGAGGACATGGCTATCTCACCTAAAAATAGATTTTTCCTAGGTAAAAATCCGTTTTAAAAACATTATAAGAGAAATTTCATATATAACGGATTTTGAGCGAAGCGAAAAATCTAGCCATGACATCCTGATGGAAGGTTCCTTCAGTAGCTTCCTAGGGTATATTTAACTACAGATAGGAAGCTACTGAAGGAACCTTCCGTCAGGACGTCATGGCTTGAGCCCAAAAAAACTATTAAAAGACATGTCAGCCTGTTCAACATAAAACGGATTTTGACCGAAGCAAAAAATATTTTTGGGTGAGATGGCCATGATGGTTTTTCTACATGTTTGAACTGTTAAAATTCTACCGATTCAACCACCTGATTAGGAAGATCATTCAACGACTTGGTCACAGGTGGAATAAAACATCTAGAATACTGTGCAATATTGAGCCTCATGATGGAAAAGACCTGACTATTAGAATTAATTGCAGGCAACTGCATGCCAAGTATTACTAACATGATGGCACTGTCCATGAAGATCTGAATGTAGAGGATGGTCAGAATTATCAAAAAATTTTCTCGACTGAAATACATCTGTGGTTGCCACGAATAGAAATGATTTTTGGACACGTTGGGTTGGTATAGAATTTGAGCCCCATACATAGTATAATCAGAATCATGAATAATATTGTATCTAACCCGTTCCAGAATTTTGCGATAGAGGGGTAAAAATGGGTAATTTTCACTTTTTTTACTTTGCTCGACTGAAATACGTATCTGGTTGCCAGACATAGAAACAATTTTTGCGTCACATTGAGTTGGTATAGAATTTGAGCCCCATACATAGTATAATCAGAATCATGAATAATATTGTATCTAACCCGTTCCAGAATTTTGCGATAGAGGGGTAAAAATGGGTAATTTTCACTTTTTTTTACTTTGCTCGACTGAAATACGTATCTGGTTGCCAGACATAGAAACAATTTTTGCGTCACATTGAGTTGGTATAGAATTTGAGCCCCATACATAGTATAATCAGAATCATGAATAATATTGTATCTAACCCATTCCAGAATTTTGCGATAGAGGGGTAAAAATGGGTAATTTTCACTTTTTTGACTTTTCTCGACTTCAATACATATCTGGTTGCCAGACATAGAAACAATTTTTGCGTCACATTGAGTTGGTATAGAATTTGAGCCCCATACATATTATAATCAGAATCATGATTAAAATTGTATCTAACCCATTTCAGAATTTTGCGATAGAGGGGTAAAAATGGGTAATTTTCACTTTTTTTACTTTTCTCGACTGATATACATATCTGGTTGCCAGACATAGAAACAATTTTTGCGCCACATTGAGTTGGTATAGAATTTGAGCCCCATACATAGTATAATCAGAATCATGAATAATATTGTATCTAACCCATTTCAGAATTTTGCATTAGAGGAGTAAAAATTGGTAAATTTCACTTTTTTGACATTTCTCGACTGTTATACATATCTGGTTGCCAGACATAGAAACAATTTTTGCGCCACATTGAGTTGGTATAGAATTTGAGCCCCATACATAGTATAATCAGAATCATGAATAATATTGTATCTAACCCATTCCAGAATTTTGCATTAGAGGAGTAAAAATGGGTAATTTTCACTTTTTTTACTTTTCTCGACTGATATACATATCTGGTTGCCGGACATAGAAACAATTTTTGCGTCACATTGAGTTGGTATAGAATTTGAGCCCCATACATAGTATAATCAGAATCATGAATAATATTGTATCTAACCCGTTCCAGAATTTTGCGATAGAGGGGTAAAAATGGGTAATTTTCACTTTTTTTTACTTTGCTCGACTGAAATACGTATCTGGTTGCCAGACATAGAAACAATTTTTGCGTCACATTGAGTTGGTATAGAATTTGAGCCCCATACATAGTATAATCAGAATCATGAATAACATTGTATCTAACCCATTCCAGAATATTGCGATAGAGGGGTAAAAATGGGTAATTTTCACTTTTTTGACTTTTCTCGACTTCAATACATATCTGGTTGCCAGACATAGAAACAATTTTTGCGTCACATTGAGTTGGTATAGAATTTGAGCCCCATACATATTATAATCAAAATCATGATTAAAATTGTATCTAACCCATTTCAGAATTTTGCGATAGAGGGGTAAAAATGGGTAATTTTCACTTTTTTTACTTTTCTCGACTGATATACATATCTGGTTGCCAGACATAGAAACAATTTTTGCGCCACATTGAGTTGGTATAGAATTTGAGCCCCATACATAGTATAATCAGAATCATGAATAATATTGTATCTAACCCATTTCAGAATTTTGCATTAGAGGAGTAAAAATTGGTAAATTTCACTTTTTTGACATTTCTCGACTGTTATACATATCTGGTTGCCAGACATAGAAACAATTTTTGCGCCACATTGAGTTGGTATAGAATTTGAGCCCCATACATAGTATAATCAGAATCATGAATAATATTGTATCTAACCCATTCCAGAATTTTGCATTAGAGGAGTAAAAATGGGTAATTTTCACTTTTTTGACTTTTCTCGACTGATATACATATCAAGTTGCCGGACATAGAAACAATTTTTGCGTCACATTGAGTTGGTATAGAATTTGAGCCCCATACATAGTATAATCAGAATCATGAATAATATTGTATTTAACCCATTCCAGAATTTTGCGATAGAGGGGTAAAAATGGGTAATTTTAACTTTTTTTACTTTTCTCGACTTCAATACATATCTGGTTGCCAGACATAGAAACAATTTTTGCGTCACATTGAGTTGGTATAGAATTTGAGCCCCATACATAGTATAATCAGAATCATGAATAATATTGTATCTAACCCATTCCAGAATTTTGCGATAGAGGGGTAAAAATGGGTAATTTTCACTTTTTTGACTTTTCTCGACTGATATACATATCTGGTTGCCGGACATAGAAACAATTTTTGCGTCACATTGAGTTGGTATAGAATTTGAGCCCCATACATAGTATAATCAGAATCATGAATAATATTGTATCTAACCCATTTCAGAATTTTGCGATAGAGGGGTAAAAATGGGTAATTTTCACTTTTTTTACTTTTCTCGACTGATATACATATCTGGTTGCCAAACATAGAAACAATTTTTGCGTCACATTGAGTTGGTATAGAATTTGAGCCCCATACATAGTATAATCAGAATCATGAATAATATTGTATCTAACCCATTCCAGAATTTTGCGATAGAGGGGTAAAAATGGGTAATTTTCACTTTTTTGACTTTTCTCGACTGATATACATATCTGGTTGCCGGACATAGAAACAATTTTTGCGTCACATTGAGTTGGTATAGAATTTGAGCCCCATACATAGTATAATCAGAATCATGAATAATATTGTATCTAACCCATTTCAGAATTTTGCGATAGAGGGGTAAAAATGGGTGATTTTCACTTTTTTGACTTTTCTCGACTGATATACATATCTGGTTGCCAAACATAGAAACAATTTTTGCGTCACATTGAGTTGGTATAGAATTTGAGCCCCATACATAGTATAATCAGAATCATGAATAATATTGTATCTAACCCATTTCAGAATTTTGCGATAGAGGGGTAAAAATGGGTAATTTTCACTTTTTTGACTTTTCTCGACTGATATACATATCTGGTTGCCAGACATAGAAACAATTTTTGCGCCACATTGAGTTGGTATAGAATTTGAGCCCCATACATAGTATAATCAGAATCATGAATAATATTGTATCTAACCCATTCCAGAATTTTGCGATAGAGGGGTAAAAATGGGTAATTTTCACTTTTTTTACTTTGCTCGACTGAAATACGTATCTGGTTGCCAGACATAGAAACAATTTTTGCGTCACATTGAGTTGGTATAGAATTTGAGCCCCATACATAGTATAATCAGAATCATGAATAATATTGTATCTAACCCATTTCAGAATTTTGCGATAGAGGGGTAAAAATGGGTAATTTTCACTTTTTTGACTTTTCTCGACTGATATACATATCTGGTTGCCAGACATAGAAACAATTTTTGCGCCACATTGAGTTGGTATAGAATTTGAGCCCCATACATAGTATAATCAGAATCATGAATAATATTGTATCTAACCCATTCCAGAATTTTGCGATAGAGGGGTAAAAATGGGTAATTTTCACTTTTTTTACTTTGCTCGACTGAAATACGTATCTGGTTGCCAGACATAGAAACAATTTTTGCGCCACATTGAGTTGGTATAGAATTTGAGCCCCATACATAGTATAATCAGAATCATGAATAATATTGTATCTAACCCATTCCAGAATTTTGCATTAGAGGAGTAAAAATTGGTAAATTTCACTTTTTTGACATTTCTCGACTGATATACATATCTGGTTGCCAGACATAGAAACAATTTTTGCGCCACATTGAGTTGGTATAGCATTTGAGCCCCATACATAGTATAATCAGAATCATGAATAATATTGTATCTAACCCATTCCAGAATTGAGCATTAGAGGAGTAAAAATTGGTAAATTTCACTTTTTTGACATTTCTCGACTGATATACATATCTGGTTGCCAGACATAGAAACAATTTTTGCGCCACATTGAGTTGGTATAGAATTTGAGCCCCATACATAGTATAATCAGAATCATGAATAATATTGTATCTAACCCATTCCAGAATTTTGCATTAGAGGAGTAAAAATTGGTAAATTTCACTTTTTTGACATTTCTCGACTGATATACATATCTGGTTGCCAGACATAGAAACAATTTTTGCGCCACATTGAGTTGGTATAGAATTTGAGCCCCATACATAGTATAATCAGAATCATGAATAATATTGTATGTAACCCATTTCAGAATTTTGCATTAGAGGAGTAAAAATTGGTAAATTTCACTTTTTTGACATTTCTCGACTGATATACATATCTGGTTGCCAGACATAGAAACAATTTTTGCGCCACATTGAGTTGGTATAGAATTTGAGCCCCATACATAGTATAATCAGAATCATGAATAATATTGTATCTAACCCATTTCAGAATTTTGCATTAGAGGAGTAAAAATGGGTAAATTTCACTTTTTTGACATTTCTCGACTGATATACATATCTGGTTGCCAGACATAGAAACAATTTTTGCGCCACATTGAGTTGGTATAGAATTTGAGCCCCATACATAGTATAATCAGAATCATGAATAATATTGTATCTAACCCATTTCAGAATTTTGCATTAGAGGAGTAAAAATGGGTAAATTTCACTTTTTTGACATTTCTCGACTGATATACATATCTGGTTGCCAGACATAGAAACAATTTTTGCGCCACATTGAGTTGGTATAGAATTTGAGCCCCATACATAGTATAATCAGAATCATGAATAATATTGTATCTAACCCATTTCAGAATTTTGCATTAGAGGAGTAAAAATGGGTAAATTTCACTTTTTTGACATTTCTCGACTGATATACATATCTGGTTGCCAGACATAGAAACAATTTTTGCGCCACATTGAGTTGGTATAGAATTTGAGCCCCATACATAGTATAATCAGAATCATGAATAATATTGTATCTAACCCATTTCAGAATTTTGCATTAGAGGAGTAAAAATGGGTAATTTTCAATATTAAACTTACCCGATAATCATGTAGCTGTCAACTCCGTTGCCCGACAGAATTTTATGGAGGGATACGCCAGCTATCACAATACTAGAAGGGGGTGTACTTACCAGCGCCACCTGTGGCCAGGTACTCAAGTACTTCTTGTTGACACCTCCTCAATTATTCCTCTGTCGTGCTTCCGGCAAGACGTTCTGGGATACGCTTACGGTCTTCGAGTATTTTCACGGCTAATTGGTGAAGTATTCTCTCAGATTAACGGCTGTCGCTTTACTGGAAACCTTCTTATATTAGCTAGATAGCTTTTATATAGTCCTGATTTACGGTTAACGATTTTTTGCTTGATTTTGGAACCCCCTTTTGACTTACTCTTTGGATTCAAGATGTCTGACATTTCGCAAGCTCCCTCCCATAGACGATGTAGGTCTTGCAATAGGCGTATTCCGAAGGCCTCGGTAGATCCTCACACCGCTTGTTCTGACTGTAGGGACAGACCCTGTCAGTTGGAAAATCGATGTGAGGAATGCGCCGGACTTTCGGAATTGGAATTTGTCCGTCTTTTGAAATATTCAACTAAGTTAGAGAGAGGTAGAGTTAGGAGGAGTTCTTCTCACTCTTCACTGTTTTCCTCACCTCATGATCCCCTACCTTTTCCTACCCCTGTAGTGGCTACCCCCGAACCTACTGTTTGCCCTCCGCCTGATATGTCTGTTGTTTTGCGTGCTATTCAGGCCTTAGGCGATAAAGTAGAGTCAGTGGTAAGTGACCATAAGTCTCTGATGGCCGAAGTAAAGGAACTTAAGGTCAAGAGTGCAGTGGGTGGAATTAGTGCCAGTGCTGTGACGAGTGCTAGTGTCAGTGCAGTGCCAAGTGCTAGTGTCAGTGCCAGTGTGGTGCGTGAGGATATTTCTGTGCGAGCCAGTCGTCCTCCCAGTCCGGGACCTCTTGCAAGCTCCCAAGCCCAGGGGAGAAGCAATGTCGAAGGGCATAAGGGTTCGGCAGGCCTTGTTAGGCGCACAGAAGTATCCTCGGTGGTTGCGGGCGTGTCTTCCAAAGACCGTCACTCCCACCTGCAGACGATTGAGCCCGTCTTTATCTCGTCTGCTGATCAACTGTCTGGGAAGAAACGTTGGTCTCAGGTCTCGAGACCGCTTAAACGCAGAGTCCAGTCCGCGAGTGCTCAGCCAGGTTGCAGTCATTGGCTCAGCTCTGACTCGCCTCAGTCATCTGTCGACTGCACTCCGCCCAAGAGGAGTAAGGTTCTGCCACAACAGAGCTCGACTGTTAAGGCTTTTCCTCAGTCTGCTGTGGTTTCTGCCGATCCCAAGTGGTCTCTTCTTCAGTCCATGCAAGCACAGCTTTCGGACTTGATGCGTGAGTGTCGGGCTGAGAGTGTTGTGCCTCCGCCTCCGCCTACACTCCCTCCGCCTGCTCTCGCTCCGCCTGCGTTCGCTCCGCCTGCGCTCGCTCCGCCTGATCGCAGTACCTGCCAGGCGTACGATGTTGAGCCACATTCTGAGTTTGCTGTTCCCAGTGGTGTTCAGCCTCCGCCTTCGTTAAGGCAACCTTTGCTATGGGATCAGGAGGATTATACCTCTCTTTCTCCGCCTCCCCTTGCTGCTCCACCAGTGGTGCAACTCTCGGTTGAGGTACAACAACCTCTTCCGTCCATGAGTCAGTCTCCTCAGCTCTCGCTGCAGCGAGCTCAACCCTCCACCAGGCAAGCACCACTACACCTTGGCCTTGCGCCTCAGGAGCCTCAGCTTGCGAGACATTTACCTTGTTCTGCGCAGCCTCAACCTCTTCATGCTCCGCTCATACCACAGGAACAGGAACTTGCTACTCCGCTTCCTCCAACCGCTCAGCAAGCGCTAGCCTTGGGTTCAACCACTCATGCTAGGAGTCAGCCTCCTCCACCCATGCGCCTTCCTTCTGCTTCGTCTGTTATTCAGCCTTTGCAGTCTGAGCCTCAGGTTTTCCCTCAACAGACACTTGAAGAGGAAACCACTATTATTGTTCCTTCTCGTTCTGACTCTGCAGTTCAGCATTCTTGTCCGATCTCTTCGCTACACTCTGGTGATGAGGCTTCGGATGATGAGGAGGCACACCTGGATCCCTCATCAGATGTGGATGAATCCAAGCTTTCTCCACAGTCTATTGATTTTCGTAAGGTCTTGGCTCTACTTAGGGAGGTTTACCCAGACCACTTTGTCTCTGCTATTCCCCGCTCTCCACCATCTGAGTTTTCGCTGGGCGTACAACAAGCTAAGTCCACCTATACTAAGCTAGTCCTAGCTAGATCCTCTAAGAGGGCTTTAAGGATCTTAGGGGAATGGCTGCAGTCTAAGCAACACCTTGGCAAGACTTCCTTCATGTTCCCTCCAACGAAGCTCACTTCGAAAGCGAGCGTTTGGTATGCCACAGGGGAAGCACCAGGCTTGGGAGTACCTGCCTCTGTCCAGGCTGACTTCTCAAGTCTGGTAGACTCGCCTCGGAGAACTGCTATGAGGCGCTCTAAGGTTTGTTGGACCTTCTCAGACCTGGATCACTTACTGAAAGGGATGTTTAGAGCATTTGAAATGTTCAACTTTCTCGACTGGTGCCTGGGGGCCCTCAGCAAGAAGACCTCTCCTGCGGACAAAGATTCTGCCATGCTATTAATGTCCTGCATGGATAAGGCCATTAGAGATGGATCGGGTGAGCTAGCGTCGATGTTTGTATCAGGGGTGTTGAAGAAAAGGGAACAACTGTGTACCTTCCTTTCCGCCAGCATTACACCTTGCCAACGGTCACAACTCCTTTTTGCTCCGCTCTCGAAGTTCCTCTTCCCCGAAGAGCTGGTTAAGGACTTGTCTGCTGCCCTGATACAAAAGGATACACACGATCTTGTAGCCTCATCGGCTCGTAAGTCTAAGGTTGCTACCTCAGTCCCCAAGACTTATCGCTCCCCAGTGGCTGATACCCCTGCTACGAGGTTCATACCGCCCTTTCGTGGTAGAGCCCCCAGCCGAGGAAGCTCCCGTCCAGACTCTCACAGGAGCAAGTCTAGGAAAGGATACAGGACATCTAAAGGAAAAAACTGACTCTCCGCATCTCCAGACAACAGTAGGAGCCAGACTCAAGATCTTCTGGCGAGCCTGGGAGAAGAGAGGTGCAGACGCCCAGTCTGTCAGTTGGCTGAGGAACGGTTACAGGATTCCATTCTGCCTCAAACCACCTCTGACCACATCGCCCATCAACCTCTCTCCCAACTACAAAGAAGAGGACAAGAGGCTAGCATTGCACCAGGAGGTGTCGCTTCTTGTGCAGAAGAAGGCAGTGGTTATAGTCCGGGACCATCAATCCCCGGGCTTCTACAACCGTCTCTTTCTTGTGGCCAAGAAGACAGGAGGTTGGAGACCGGTGCTGGACGTCAGCGCTCTCAACGAGTATGTCACCAAGCAGACGTTCACGATGGAGACGACCAAGTCGGTCTTAGCAGCGGTCAGACAGGAGGACTGGATGGTCTCGTTGGACTTGAAAGATGCATACTTTCACGTTCCTATTCATCCAGACTCCCAACCTTTCCTGAGATTCGTTTTCGGAAAGGTTGTCTACCAATTCCAAGCCCTGTGTTTTGGCCTAAGCACAGCTCCTATGGTCTTTACTCATCTGATGAGGAATGTAGCAAAATTCCTACACTTGTCGAACATCAGAGCCTCCCTCTACCTAGACGACTGGCTGTTGAGAGCCTCCACGAGTCGTCGTTGTCTGGAGAATCTCAATTGGACTTTAGACTTAATCAGAGACCTAGGTCTATTAGTCAATATAGAGAAGTCTCAACTCATTCCCTCCCAATCCATTGTGTACCTGGGAATGGAGATTCGGAGTCAGGATTTTCGGGCTTTTCCATCGGCCCCCAGGATAAGCCAGGCCCTAGAGTGCATCATGAGCATGCTGAAGAGGAGCAGTTGCTCAGTGAGACAGTGGATGAGTCTCACAGGGACCCTCTCATCACTGGCCCTGTTTGTCGAGCTAGGGAGACTCCACCTCCGCCCTCTTCAATTCCATCTTGCAGCTCATTGGGACAAGGGTTCGACTCTCGAAGCAGTCTCTATCCCTATCAACCAAGAGATGAAGACCACTCTCCTGTGGTGGAAGCACAACCTCCTTCTCAAGGAGGGTCTATCGTTGGCCATTCAGACCCCCAATCTTCATCTCTTCTCAGATGCATCGGACTCGGGCTGGGGTGCAACCTTGGACGGACGGGAATGCTCGGGAACGTGGAACGAGGAACAAGGATTACTCCACATCAACTGCAAGGAGCTGCTAGCAGTTCATCTAGCCCTGTTGAACTTCAAGTCCCTCCTGCTAGGCAAAGTGGTGGAGGTGAACTCAGACAATACCACAGCCTTGGCTTACATCTCCAAGCAAGGAGGGACCCATTCGAGGAGCCTATACGAGATCGCAAGGGACCTCCTCATTTGGTCAAGAGGTCTAAACCTCACTCTGGTCACGAGGTTCATTCAGGGCGATATGAACGTCTCAGCAGATCGCCTAAGCAGAAGGAATCAGGTCATTCCCACGGAATGGACCCTCCACAAGAGTGTGTGCAACAGACTTTGGACCTTGTGGGGTCAACCTACCATAGATCTGTTTGCCACCTCCATAACCAAGAGACTTCCGCTGTATTGTTCCCCTGTTCCAGACCCTGCAGCAGTTCATGTGGATGCTTTTCTACTGAACTGGTCCCATCTCGACCTGTACGCATTCCCACCGTTCAAGATAATAAACAAAGTTCTGCAGAAATTCGTCTCGCACGAAGGGACACGGCTGACGCTGGTTGCTCCCCTTTGGCCTGCAAGAGAATGGTTCACAGAGGTACTTCAATGGCTAGTCGACTTCCCCAGGACTCTACCTCTAAGAGTGGACCTTCTACGTCAACCTCACGTAGACAGGTTGCACCCAAACCTCCACGCTCTTCGGCTGACTGCCTTCAGACTGTCGAAAGATTCGCTAGAGCTAGAGGCTTTTCGAAGAAGGCAGCCAGTGCGATTGCCAGAGCAAGAAGGGTTTCCACTCGTAGAGTCTACCAGTCTAAGTGGGAGGTCTTCCGAAGCTGGTGTAGAGCCAATTCAATATCCTCTACCAATACCTCTGTGACCCAAATAGCTGACTTCCTTCTACATCTTAGGAATGAGAGATCCCTTTCAGCACCTACGATTAAAGGATATAGGAGTATGTTGGCTTCAGTTCTCCGCCACAGAGGTTTGGACCTGTCTTCCAACAAGGACCTTCAAGACATTCTTAAGTCTTTTGAGACGTCTAAAGAACGTCGTCTTTCCACTCCAGGCTGGAATCTAGACGTAGTCTTAAGGTTCCTTATGTCATCTAGGTTCGAACCTCTCCAGTCAGCTTCCTTCAAGGACCTTACCCTCAAGACTCTTTTTCTCGTTTGCCTTGCAACAGCTAACAGAGTCAGTGAGGTTCATGCCTTCAGCAAGAACATTGGTTTCACAACCGAATCTGCAACATGTTCTTTTCAGCTTGGATTCCTAGCAAAGAGCGAGCTTCCTTCACGTCCTTGGCCTAGATCGTTCGAAATACCTAGCCTCTCCAACATGGTAGGTAACGAACTAGAGAGAGTTCTTTGCCCTGTCAGAGCTCTCAAATATTATCTTAAGAGGTCTAAACCTATTCGAGGACAGTCAGAAGCCTTATGGTGTGCCATCAAGAAACCTTCGAGACCCATGTCCAAGAATGGGCTTTCGTATTATATAAGGCTTCTGATCAGAGAAGCACATTCTCACTTAAAGGAGGAAGACCTTGCATTGCTGAAGGTAAGGACCCACGAAGTAAGAGCCGTAGCTACTTCGATGGCCTTTAATAAAAACCGTTCTCTGCAGAGCATAATGGATGCAACCTATTGGAGGAGCAAGTCAGTGTTTGCATCATTTTATCTGAAAGATGTCCAGTCTCTTTACGAGAACTGCTACACCCTGGGACCATTCGTAGCAGCGAGTGCAGTAGTAGGTGAGGGCTCAGCCACTACATTCCCTTAATCCCATAACCTTTTTTAACCTTTCTCTTGAATACTTTTATTGTTGTTTTTATGGTTGTTACGGTAGGCTAAGAAGCCTTCCGCATCCTTGGATTTGGCGGGTGGTCTATTCATTCTTGAGAAGCGCCTGGGTTAAAGGTTTGGTAGAGGTCCTTTAGTAGGGGTTGCAACCCCGTGTACTTTGGCACCTTTGGGTTGATTCAGCCTCCAAGAGGAACGCTGCGCTCAGTAAGGAAGACGAACTTTAAATAAAGAGGCAGAGTAACGGTTCTATTCGACTTCCTTACCAGGTACTTATTATTTCATTGTTATTTGAGATAACTGTTATATGAAATATGGGATACTTAGCTATCCTTTAATCTTGTACACTGGTTTTCACCCACCTCCCTGGGTGTGAATCAGCTACATGATTATCGGGTAAGTTTAATATTGAAAAATGTTATTTTTATTAGTAAAATAAATTTTTGAATATACTTACCCGATAATCATGATTTAATCGACCCTCCCTTCCTCCCCAGAGAGAACCAGTGGACCGAGGAATAATTGAGGAGGTGTCAACAAGAAGTACTTGAGTACCTGGCCACAGGTGGCGCTGGTAAGTACACCCCCTTCTAGTATTGTGATAGCTGGCGTATCCCTCCATAGAATTCTGTCGGGCAACGGAGTTGACAGCTACATGATTATCGGGTAAGTATATTCAAAAATTTATTTTACTAATAAAAATAACATATTTCACTTTTTTGACATTTCTCGACTGATATACATATCTGGTTGCCAGACATAGAAACAATTTTTGCGCCACATTGAGTTGGTATAGAATTTGAGCCCCATACATAGTATAATCAGAATCATGAATAATATTGTATCTAACCCATTCCAGAATTTTGCATTAGAGGAGTAAAAATTGGTAAATTTCACTTTTTTGACATTTCTCGACTGATATACATATCTGGTTGCCAGACATAGAAACAATTTTTGCGCCACATTGAGTTGGTATAGAATTTGAGCCCCATACATAGTATAATCAGAATCATGAATAATATTGTATCTAACCCATTTCAGAATTTTGCATTAGAGGAGTAAAAATTGGTAAATTTCACTTTTTTGACATTTCTCGACTGATATACATATCTGGTTGCCAGACATAGAAACAATTTTTGCGCCACATTGAGTTGGTATAGAATTTGAGCCCCATACATAGTATAATCAGAATCATGAATAATATTGTATCTAACCCATTCCAGAATTTTGCATTAGAGGAGTAAAAATTGGTAAATTTCACTTTTTTGACATTTCTCGACTGATATACATATCTGGTTGCCAGACATAGAAACAATTTTTGCGGCACATTGAGTTGGTATAGAATTTGAGGCCCCATACATAGTATAATCAGAATCATGAATAATATTGTATCTAACCCATTCCAGAATTTTGCATTAGAGGAGTAAAAATTGGTAAATTTCACTTTTTTGACATTTCTCGACTGATATACATATCTGGTTGCCAGACATAGAAACAATTTTTGCGCCACATTGAGTTGGTATAGAATTTGAGCCCCATACATAGTATAATCAGAATCATGAATAATATTGTATCTAACCCATTTCAGAATTTTGCATCAGAGGAGTAAAAATTGGTAAATTTCACTTTTTTGACTTTTCTCGACTGATATACATATCTGGTTGCCGGACATAGAAACAATTTTTGCGTCACATTGAGTTGGTATAGAATTTGAGCCCCATACATAGTATAATCAGAATCATGAATAATATTGTATCTAACCCATTTCAGAATTTTGCGATAGAGGGGTAAAAATGGGTAATTTTCACTTTTTCGACTTTTCTCGACTGAAATACATATTTGGTTGCCAGACATAGAAACAATTTTTGCGTCACATTAAGTTGGTATAGAATTTGAGCCCCATACATAGTATAATCAGAATCATGAATAATATTGTATCTAACCCATTCCAGAATTTTGCATTAGAGGAGTAAAAATTGGTAAATTTCACTTTTTTGACATTTCTCGACTGATATACATATCTGGTTGCCAGACATAGAAACAATTTTTGCGTCACATTAAGTTGGTATAGAATTTGAGCCCCATACATAGTATAATCAGAATCATGAATAATATTGTATCTAACCCATTTCAGAATTTTGCGATAGAGGGGTAAAAATGGGTAATTTTCACTTTTTTTACTTTTCTCGACTGATATACATATCTGGTTGCCGGACATAGAAACAATTTTTGCGTCACATTGAGTTGGTATAGAATTTGAGCCCCATACATAGTATAATCAGAATCATGAATAATATTGTATCTAACCCATTTCAGAATTTTGCGATAGAGGGGTAAAAATGGGTAATTTTCACTTTTTTTACTTTTCTCGACT
>NC_090728.1:114856831-114861831 GCF_036898095.1 Palaemon carinicauda | reverse complement strand
ATGTATATATATATATATATATATATATATATATATATATATATATTATATATATATATATATATATATATATATATATTATATATATATATATATATATATAAATCATCATTATCTTCATCTCCTCTTATGGCTATTGACGTAAAGGGCCACGTTTAGATTACTACCTTTCGTCGGCATCTTGAGCTTTGAATTCAATACTTCTTTATATAACATCTTCTTCACACTTTATAATGCCTTGTGGAGCCCAGTTAATCATTTGGTGAACCAATCTCTCGTGATGGCGTGGGGGGGGGGGGGGGCGGTTTGAGTTACGGAGGACATGCGATAACCATCATTCAAATGGAATTATAAGAGATTACTCTCTCTTCTTGCTTTTTTTCAAATTCAACTCACAATATTCTTCTGAGAGTTTTGTTCTCAAATCTGCTAAATCTGTTGCAGATTCTTTCATTGCCATACCATGACTCATGTCCTTAGAGTAGCCCCGATCTCACTAAATTGATATATAGTCTGATATTTATATGTAATTTCAGACGATTAGATTTCCAAATTTTACTTAACCTAGCCATTGTCTGGTCTGTTTTTTTTCAATATTTCACTAAACTCTAATTCAAATGACCCTGTATTGTAGGTCACAGTTCCCGATAACTTAAATGAATCTCCCCAATTAATAATTTTCCCTTCCAATGTTATTTCGCCTTCCATTGCATATTCCGTGTTCATCATCACTGTTTTTCTTTTTTTTATCTTCAGCCCAACCTTGTGTGATATTTCATGTATTCTGGTAAGCAACCATTGAAAATTCTATGGTATTTTTCTAACAAGGATTGCATCATCAGCATACTCCATGGCTGCCAATTCTCTATTACCAATTCAGTCCAATCCCTCTCAACCATTTCCAGCTGTTTTATGCATTAAAAATCCATCATGAGGATAAACAACATAGGTGGCCACACATTCTCTAGGAGAACTACGCTGTTCACTGGAAATTCGTTTGATAGGACTCCACTAACATTTACTTTGCACTTGCTGTGTTCATGAACAGACTTGATCAAATTTGAATATTTAAACGGAATTTCATAATAGATAGGCCTCGCCCCAAAATTGGTTGGTGCACACTGTCAATACTGTTTTTATTAAAGTCCCCCCCCCCAAAAAAAAAAAAAAAGTGCCCCATGAGCGGATTTCTGTTTTCTATGCCTGTCTGTACATGTTTAAAAATGAAAAATTGGTTTAGTAAAACTTTTACCTTTTCTAAATCCTATTTTTTCATATCTCAGCTTTTCATCAATCTTACTCTCTAGTCTCTTTAGAATAAGCATGCTATATATTTTTCATGACGAGTGAGGTCAAGTGTGATACCTCTTTAGTTATTGCAATTAGCCAGGTCTCCCTTTTTTACCCTTTTCAACAACACTCTTAGTGCATACCCTATTCTTTAGAATACTCTTGTACGTATTCTGGGAGTCACTTTATTTTCAGCCAGTATCCTCTCGTCTGTTATTCCATCGTAAACAGGCGCTTTCCATCTTCTGGGTTTTTTTTAATAATAGCTTCGACTTTAAACACACTGAATTCATTCATGGGCACATCAAGGTCTTTATCAGCTTCAGCTATATTAATCAAATCATTCCCTTCGTATCCACTATTCATAACCTCACTGAAGTGTCCCATTCAACGTTGTCTTTCTTCATTCTCTGTTATTATCAAAGTTTCATCTCTCTTTTTATGAGTATATTGTTCTTCTTCTTTGCTCCCAAAAAGATTTCATTAATAACTCTATGAGCGATTCTTAGACCATAGACGCTCCACGAATTTATATTTTTGTCAGCCTCATCTACTTTCCTCTCTAAATATTCTCCCTAGTCATTCCTGGCTTTTTTTTTCTACCGCACTGTTGATACTGAAATACTTAGCATGCTCTACCTTGTAATTTCCATTACTTCCACGAAAACTCTCAATCGATTTCTGTCTTTGTCTTCTTTTTACAGTATCCCAAGTATTATTTGATATCCAGGGTTTTCTCCTCGTACCTACATATCCCAAATCTTCTTTACCAACTGACTGATATATAGTCTTAAAATCTCACTATTCTTCATTAATTGTTTGCTCTTTGACTCTCAAAGTCTCATAGACTTCAAATCGATTCCTACGTTTAATTTTAAATGTTTCTCTGTGCTCATCTTTCAAAAGCTTGGTTGCATAAAACCTGGGTATTCTATATACATTTCTGCCGGGCTCTTTCAGATTTTACTTCAGTGTTGCAATGAGGAACTGCGGATCGCTACCAATATCTGCACCTTTATAGCTTCTTACATTTCTCAGTCTTCCATCTCTCTTTATCAATGACAATGTGAATGTGCGCCATTTAATTTTTGTAATTGCTACATTATGAAGTCCATGTATATTTGTGGATGTCCCTGTGCTGGAAAAGAGAACATCAAATGACAAGATTATTTGTTAAACAGAAACTTATGAAATGTGCTCCATTTACATTTGCAACCCTTGACACCCATCACATTCTCCTTCCAACTTTAGCATTGAAGTCACCAGTTACAATTTTCATATATCTCTTAGGGATCTCATTTATTACACGCCGCATCTCTGCATAGTATTTATCTTTTCTTTTTTTCAGGGGAATCATCTGTTGGTGCATGGCAAACTATAATACTCATATTGCACTGCTTTGATTTAAACTTTTCAACTGACACTACTATTTACAGCTCTCTACTCGGTTAATGCCTTTTGTGCTCTTGGTGGCATCATCATTCCTACCCCTTTTCTTACAACGCCATTTGTCTGTCGTCAATAGAAATATAAATTGCCTTGGTCTAGTATTTCTTTACCAATCCCTTAACAACGTGTTTCACTTAGGGCTAGGATATCCAAACAATATTTCATAAATTCATTCTACACTTGCTGTAACTTCCCAATCAGATTGCTGGTTCTAAAATTCCAATTAGCAATTTTGAATTTGTCGTTATTATATATAAACGGGGAGATGCTTAGCACCCTGTTACTCCCGGGACTGGGGGCCATTTTGTCATTTTCTAGTCCTCCCCCCTACCTAAATATACCAAACTAACCTGATCCAAAGAGGATTTATTGGCTAAATTCATCAAAGGGTAACCAGTTCCTTGTGATGGACAGTGCATATCAAGGACAAGTGACCCCTGCTGGTCTTGCTAATTCCATTGAGATCATCTGCCAGGCCTCAGCAGTTGAAGCCGAATAGACATTATGTCTATCACCTTAAACCCAAGCTGTCACCCTGCAGCCAGTGACTTCATCGAGACTTAGGAGGGCATTTCCTTCACACCCAATGTTCTCATTACTTCTCCAGGCTGCTCATCAGCTTACAAAACCGGTGGCAAACATGGATTTCAAAGATATATATATATATATATATATATATATATATATATATATATATATATATATATATATATATATATATATATATATACTGTATAATATATATATATATATATATATATATATATATATATATATATATATATATATATATATATATATATATATATATATATATATATATACTGTATAATATATATATATATATATATATATATATATATATATATATATATATATATATATATATATATATATATATATATATATATATATATGTATATATATATATATATATATATATATATATATATATATACATATGATAAATTTTGCAAATTTTTACGTGTTTTTCATATTCAAATAAGCCATATATATTTTTGATATATTAATGTCTGGATTCTCTTAACGACCTCGGGATCAGAGCCCCAGGCGAAATCACACAAAGACAAGAGCTTGACTACGGCCGGGAATCGAACCCTGGTCGGCAAGCTTATATAGACAGTGACTAACCCACTTGGCCAAGTGGGTTAGTCACTGTCTATATAAGCTTGCCGACCAGGGTTCGATTCCCGGCCGGAGCCAAGCTCTTGTCATTGTGTGATTTCGCCTGGGGCTCTGATCCCGAGGTCGTTAAGAGAATCCAGACATTAATATATCTCAAAATATATATGGCTTATTTGAATACATACATACATATATATATATATATATATATATATATATATATATATATATATATATATATATATATATATATATATATATATATATATATATATATATATATATATATATATATAATATATATATATATATATATATATATATATATATATATATATATATATATATATATATATACTCCTACATGTATAAAAGGATATACTGAAAACCGTTACGCTAAACGATAGGTGCTGAGAGATATAATAATGAAATAACTTCACAAGCTAATGTTAAAAATTCAATATACTCTGCAGTATCAGAAATAATCTCTTGAGGTGATGATTATCAAAGTAAGATATTTGTGATACCATTAGTCATCATCATCATCTCCCACACCTAGTGACGCAAACGGCCTCAGTTAGATTTTGCCAGTCGTTTATATCTTGCGCTTTTAAATCAATATTTTTCCAATACTCCTCTCCTACTTCCCGTTCCATAGTCCTCACTCATGTAGGCCTGGGGCTTCCAACTCTTCTAGAACCTTGTGGAGCCTAGTTGGAAGTTTTGCGTACTAATCTCTCTTGGGGACTGTGAAGAGCATGCCCAAGCTATCTCCATCTACCCCTTACAATGATCTCATCCACATATGGCACTCGGATAATATCTCATATAGATTAATTTTTAATCCTGTCCTGCCATACAACTCTCAATATTCGTCTTAAGGCTTTGTTGGATATTGTTTCATTGTCATACCGCGACTCGTTTCCGTACAGTAACAACGATCTCACTAAACGGATATATAGCCTGATTTTTATATGTAATTTTAGGTGATTTTATTTCCAAATTATAGTTAACCTGGCCATTGTCTAATTTGCTTTTTTCAATCATTCATAAAAAACAAATTTTAAAGACTCTTTATCAAAGATCATATTCCTAAATATTTCAATGATTCCACC
>NC_090728.1:114846831-114851831 GCF_036898095.1 Palaemon carinicauda | reverse complement strand
GAGGACCCTCAACAGAAGGTTATGAGGAGGGAACAGATAAATCTTCGACCATCTGTTCCAGTCGAGGAACATTGCGGCCACTGCTTCCGCCAAGGGGTACTCGTAAGGGGCACGTACAGGGGCAACTTCTTGTTGTCTTTTGTCGCAAAGAGGTCTATCTGCAGTTCTGGGACTTGATTCAGAATGAAGGAGAATGATCCTGCGTCTAAGGACCATTCCGACTCTATCGGTGTGAACCTGGATAAAGCGTCCGCTGTCACATTGCGGACTCCTTGAAGGTGAACTGCCGACAGGTACCACTTCCTCTTTTACGCCAATCGGAAGATGGCCAACATCACCTGGTTGAGAGGTGGTGACCTAGATCCTTGTCGATCCAAGTATCTCACACCTACCTCGCTGTCCATCACCAACCTTATGTGGATCGAGTGACGCGGGGAGACTTTCTTTAAGGTAAGGAGCACTGCCCTAGCTTCTAGAAAGTTTTATGTGAAAGGTCTTGAATAGCTTGGACCAAGTCCCCTAGACTTTTTTCCGATGAGAGTGACCTCCCCATCCCTCCTTCGAGACGTCTGAGTGAATCGTCACCGACGGGGGAGGTGGCTGAAGAAGAACCGACTTTTTTATATGTCTGGCTTGGGACCAAGGCCTGAGAAGAGTACTTAGCCGAAGCGGCTGGTCTTCTCAGATCTCTTCGCGCGTTTGATGCATAACTTCTCCAAACTCCGATTGCATCCTTTAGCTGTGCTCTTAGCACTAGGTCTGTCACCGAAGCAAACTAGAGAGAGCGCAGTACCCTCTCCTGCTCGCGTCTTGATATCCTATCGGAATCTAGAAGTCTCTTGACAGAACCCGCTATCTCCTTCCTTTTCTTCGCCGGGATGGAGAAACGGTGTGACAAAAGGTCCCAGTGGATTCCCAGCCACTGGAACTTTTGAGATGAAGAAAGTCGAGACTTTTTTCTGTTGATCTGGATCACTTGACTGGAAGCTTGCAAGCATTCTGTCTCGGATGCTGCCCACACCAACCAGTCGTCCAGGTAGGATACTAACTGAATTCCCTTTAGGCGTAATTGTTTGAGAGCGACGCTCGCAATCTTCGTAAAAATCCTTGGGGCTATGTTTAGCCCGAATGGTATAGCTCCGAAGGCGTATAGTCTTCGTTGTAGCCTGAACCCTAGGTAGGGGGAGAGTCGATGGCTAATTGGAATGTGCCAATAGGCGTCTGACAAGTCTATAGAGACTGAATATGCCCTCTTGGGCAGTAAGGTCCTTATGTGTTGCAGTGTAAGCATTTTGAATTTGCAATTCACTATGAACTTGTTGAGTGGCGACAAGTCTTTCTTGGGAACACAAAACAGCCTCCCTTAGAAATTGATGGGCTTCGCCCTTCGGATCACCTTTTTTCTCCAACAGTTCTTGAACGCACTCCTCCATAACGGGGGTGGAGTGTTGGAAAAACCGAAGGCACGGGGGTGGAGTGCTGTACTAGTTCCAACCCAGTCTATTCTTGAGTAGGCTGTAGGCCCAGGGATCGAAGTCTCCCTCCTACCGGTATCACCTCACTTGGACTGCCGTCCTGAGGTCTCGCCTTCCTGACCACGACCACCCTTGAATCCCCTTCCCCTTGAGGGGCGTCTAGACAAGCCTCTGGCTGCTCCTCTAGGCTTTGCTCGAAAGGAAGTAGACTGCCCTTCGAACGCTGGGGTGAATGCCGTGGACTGTGTCGACACGGCCTGGGGTACCCACTGAAAAGTGGTCGGGGTTTGTGCCACGATCTGGGGCACTGGGGGCAATGGCAATTGCAGTTGCTGTTGCTGTCTAACAGGCTTGGCTGGCCGAGACGGTAGCCTAGTCCTCATAGTCTTCCTCTTTGGTTGAGGACCCTCATCCGGGGAAGACTTTCTTTTGATAGCCAGGCCCACTTCTGGAGAAGGTTTTTATTCTCCAAGGCGGCCTTATCAACAACTTCTTTGACAAAGTTGGTAGGGAAAAAGTCTTTTCCCCAAATGTTGGAGGAGATTGGTTTCCTTGGCTCGTGCCTCACCGTAGCCGAGGTGAACACGAACTCCCTACAAGCTCTCCTTGCCTTGACGAAGCCATAAAGGTCCTTCGTCACTGTGGCCAGATGAGTCTTGGCCACCACCATGAACATTTCATGGACCTTGGGGTCACTTGCCATCGTCTCGAGAGTAGTCTGAAGAGACATTGAGGCAGCCAGTCTTTCTTTTGTCTCAAACTCTCTTCGCAAAAGAAAATCAGACAGCTTAGGGAGGTCCTCGCCGAACTGACGTCCAGCAATATCAGCCTCCAACTTTCCAACTGAGAACGTAAGATGGACATCCTTCCAGTCTTTGTGGTCCATAGGCAGGGCCAGCGACAAGGGTTTACACTCCTCTAGGGAGGGGCAAGGCTTGCCGGCCTCTACTGCTTTTAGTACAGCCGCAAACCCTTTCTGTAAAAAGGGGAAGGCTCTAGTATGCGAGGACACAAAGGAAGGGAGCTTCCTGTTCAATGCGGCTACCTTTGAGTTAGAGAAGCCCCTCTCTTTCATCGAGGATGAAAGTAGAGCTTGAGCCTTAGCATGGTCCATCACTATGACCTTCTTCGGCTCTGTCTCCTCCTTTGAAGCTGGTTCCTTCCTCAGCCGGACATAACAGTCTGGATATGATGCCTAGCTGGGCCAGAATTCCACCTTCTCCAGGGGAACTGAGCCCAGCTTATCCGAGATGACGATCTTTCCAGTCGTCATCGGCATGTGCTCAGCATACCTCCATGGGTTAGCATCTGAGCACAAGGGAAGGTCTTTCACATTGAGCTTTTTCTGGGGCCCATGTGATTCTGCAAGGCACTGCATTCGCAGTTCCATTGCAGCTGCCTTCTGATTCTCCTTCTGCATTTGTTGGATCATTCCAACAATAGAAGAGAGGGCCTGGTCCAGCTCTACTGGGAGACCGGCCGATGTTGAGGGAATAGGCTCCGGAATCTGAACCGGAGTAGCCGACACCTCGTCGACCTCTACCTTTACAACGTCTGGGGCTTGAACTTCATCCTGGAATTCTGCCAGGAGGTCTTCCTCCAGACACTCGTCCACATAAGACAACCTGTCATCTAACTGGATGTCTTGCATCGCGACCGTGACTTCAGCATCCACCTGAATCTGAGCTTGGGGGATCTCCTTTTGAGGCTGGGGAATCACTGCATCAGCTGATGCCCTAGGGAAAAGATACGCCCTCATCTTCTCACTTAGAAGATAAGGGCCAGAAGTGTTCTTTTAGAAGCCCCTTACCCAGGTACGAAGCTTCTTCCTACCTATATCCCTTGATTCCGCCGTCCTAGGGGAATCAAGGGCCTCAGTAATCAGGTTAGTGCACACAGTACATACCTGAGGGTCCCAATACCGGAGATCATCATTGGAGACAGCGCATGCTGCGTGTCTCCTACAAAACTCATGTCCACAGAGGTTCTTGCTGCGGACGTTGCAGAAAGCACTTCCGCACTTCGGAGGGTCCTTCTGTAAAGAGAATAAATTTCCATGAGTATCAAGTGAACTATGTATCACTGGATATGCATAGTATAGCATAACAATTCAGAAAGGAAAGACACACACTTGTGTTTCCCTCACAACCCATTGTTGCAGTATTCCAGATAATAAAATCAGATGGTTAATCTCTTCTAGAGTAACCAATGCAAAGTTTCCAGAGGAAACAGGTGGAGCTCACACCTAAGCAATGATTTTAAAATCCTGGATAATAGACAGGAAAGAACTCACTTTCCTATCTTTAGGGCAACAGCAAAGGACTGTGCAGGAAAACACAAAAGTGTTAAAACACACAGTGCTGTACCAAAACCCATATTATAGTTTTCCTCTTACTGTATATGTTATACTGAAGAATACTAGTACAGTATAGGAGGATACGTGCCTGCCGGCACACACCATAACTAGCTTTAAAGTATACTACTTAACAGCTATAGGGCGGCAGAACTCTGGTTCAAATGCATGTGCCGGTCGGCAGCAATTGCTGGCCGGCAACAGCCAATGTCGGCCGGCAATGGCTGCCGGCCGGCAACTACACAAGGTAGTACCCCGCTGCTGGCCACACTCTTGGTGACTGGCAGACAAGGGCTGACATTAGCCGGCCGGCAAAGGTACAGGACCAATGCCAGCCAGCAGCAAAAGAACCAGAGGACTACACCTGCCCGGCTGCCGGCCTCATAGGCCAGCAGCCGGGTCGGGTACAGCACTAGAAGAAAAATAGGATGGATTCCGGGATAAGAGTGTATACTACCTCCAAGCCCGGCAATCCGAAAGAGTGCATATAAGGAAGGGGAGAAACTAATTCAGGCTTCCTGGCCAATGCCGTCTGGCTCTACAGGCAGGCATGGATGAGGGACCAAGGGAGGTCCGGGCAGCACTCAAAATAAGACCCTTGCCGGCCGGCAAGGGGCTGAGTCAATTCCACATCCTAACCTATACTAGGTCCAGATGTAGAACGACGTACAGTACTGTAATGGCTAGGCCATTACGGAGATAGAGGGGGAAGGGACAAGAGGGTCCTACCAACCTTGCTTTAGTGACGGATCACCCGCAGCCAAGAAACTTATCTTAGCCTAAGGGAAATCTAAGGGGGAAGGCCAGCAATACTTGCCAGCTCCCAGAGCACCAAAGCAAGGAAGGTGTTGCTACTCCCAGGGAAAGAAACTTATCCTCCCCCGAGAACAGCAACAAGGACTAGTCTGGTAGATCACAAAAGAAGGAATCATATCCACAGAAACCTTCGGTAGTGACCTAAGGAGGCTAAGCCCCATTTGTCTGTGTCATTCCAGCGAGGGAGACTCTACCCTAAGCCAGATAAACACAGACTCAGACTAAAAAATTCTGTTGTTCTGTCCCTCTTTGAACCATACTACTGGAACAGGAAGGTACAGTAACACCCCAGTATTGTTTTATCGAAAATAAATTCGGAAAAAACCTCTTAGGGATAAGCCCAAGGCTTAAACAGA
>NC_090728.1:114821831-114841831 GCF_036898095.1 Palaemon carinicauda | reverse complement strand
AAGAAAACTCAAAGTATGGATGTAAGTAGGCCAAGGACAGTGGATCCTTAACATCCGGATCTCAGCATTGATAATGTTTCTTTAACTTTGTATGACTCTTGAAATTTTAGGTGTGATTCTCGACAGCAAATTTACTTTTGAGAAACACATTTGACCTGTGTCTTCTTCAATTGCACCAAAAAAAAAATGGCTTATTGAGAAAGTTTTTCAAGATTTTCGTTGATCAAGCTATTCTGCGCTTAATTCGACCTTGTTTTGGGTATTGTTTTCCTGTCTGGTCTTCAGCTGCGGATTTTCATCTTAATTTGTTGGACAGAAACTTATGGTCTATTAAATTTCTTATTCCTGATCTAGATGTTAATCTTTAGCATCGTCGTTCAATTAGTTCATTATGCAGGTTGCATAAGATTTTCCATAATTCTGACCACCCTTTACATTCAGACCTTCCTGGATGATTCCATCCTATTCTTACTACTAGGCAGGTACGTAATTCTAACAGCCAGACCTTCTCTATCATGAGGCTCAACACTACACAGTATTCTAGTAGTTTTATTCCAGCTATGACCAAATTTGGAATGATATTCCTAATCGAGTAGTTGAATTAGTAGAACTTCAAAAGTTCAAAGTTGCAGCAAATGTTTTTATGTTGAATAGGCTAACTTAAGTCTTTTTATAGTTTATATATGAAACATCCTGTTTTGACGTTGTTACTGTTTGTAGAATGATTTATTGTTAATTTGTTCTCATCATTTATTTATTTCCTTTCCTCACTGGGTTACTTTTTCCTGTTGGAGCCCTTGGGCTTATAGCATCTTGCCTTTTCAACTAGGGTTATAGCTTGGTTAGTATTAATAATAATAATAATAATAATAATAATAATAATAATAATAATAATAATAATAATAATAATAATAATAACAATAATAATAATAATAATAATAATAATCGGATGAGATGTAGAACAACATTATTGAATGGATAATATTCCAGGTATGTATGAAGGGGTCATTCCATTTCGGTAACCAATACCATATCCAATAAGAGCTCATCTCATATCATAATGACTATAGTTAAAGACATTGTCTTTATAAATAATGCAAATTCAGTTATTTGAGATTAAATCATTGTTTTTTTTCTGTCCTGCAATTCGAAGAATATCAAAATGACATTAAGGATAACCTGAAGTTCTGAATTGATGCAACTCTTCTTCTTTCTCATGTAGGAAGTGTTATAATAATACCTGTAATACTTATCTTTGACAAGGGAATAATATAAGAATTTCTTTCTTTCACTTCAAAAGAAGGAAAGAACAGAAACTAATTGTCAATAAAAAGCTTTATTGATTTTATCTTTTTTTGGTGATTACGTTTAAAGTGAAGCATTTGGGCATATCATGACTACCACTTATGGGAATTGTATCTATAAGTATCTCTTTATGCAGATTAAAGCCACAACTATCAGCCATTAGACTACATGATAAGTACTTGCAAGTAGAACAACCTATAGGGTAATATATGGAATGTCATTGGAATATTCCTAATGGGGAGTATCTTTCTTTTTTCATATCTCTCCTATTACCACCAAAAGAAGATTAGGAAGACATCTCTTTCCATCAGCGACTTCTATTTCAAATCTACTCAAAGGAATCCCAATCATAAAAAGTTATGACTGGTTATTATCAAAGGACAAACTCTAAGATATTTTTCTCCTCTGAATTAAATCCATCCATTTCAGTTCAATTAATTCTAATATTTCAGAACGAAGAAAGCAGAAATTTTATTCACTGACTTTTAATTATATGTAGTTATCTAGGCTTCAATTAATAGATAAAAAAAAAACTGTTGGGTGGAGTAGGGGTTTTGCTAGTCAATTCACCCTTTCTGTCTCTGTTCTAGTTTAAAAGAGATTAACTGAAGGGCTTTTTAACTGTTAATTGCCATAAAAGTTAAATATAGAATAACGCCAAGTTGAGATTAAGTGACTCCTAATGTTTGGATAATATGCTTGAGCAAAGATGTAAGAAATGGATGATTTACTTAGTATAGCAAAATCACAATACAAATTATTAAAAGAAAATACAAACGATAATAATGAAATGATTTTGTATGAACCTGATTAAAGCGGAGAGGAGGATAATGAATTAATTAACACTCCACTAATAACCAAAGGCTGGGGTGTTGGTGGGTAACTGTGTTTAATAACCCCCCCCCCCTTCCTTTGCATCTTTCCATCATAAACTTCTTGAAAGTTCCAAGGATATGTTTGGGCACATCTGCTGCAACACGAACTAACAAAGGGATTATCTTTACGGTCCTAAATACTAAACCGACCATCAAAGAGTTGCTGAAGAGGTGATACTTATTCCAACCTTTGGAACCATATAAAAGTTAAGGGATTAAGTAGGAAGTGTCAAACACTGGTTTAACTAAGGTCTTTATAACTCTGGCCCTAAAGTCTGAAGAGAGAGAGAGAGAGAGAGAGAGAGAGAGAGAGAGAGAGAGAGAGAGAGAGAGAGAGAGAGAGAGAGAGTGTTTCGTTACATTTCTCAAAGGGAAGATAACTGAAATGAGTTATTTTCGGGGATTACAGTTTCAGAAGGTTATATATATGAAATAAATATGAAAAAAATTAAGTGAGGTATTTATCTATTTATTTAGAGCAAAGCCCATAAAAATAAAGCCTTTTCTTGTATATTTTGGTTTATCGATAAAAATGTATATAGACAAATAAAAAATATATCTGTATACTTTCTTGCTTCTCCTTATATGTCCCTTTATATGTATTGTACCACTATATAAGGGTAAGGGAGATGTGCATGAGTGTTGTAATTCAAGAGGTATTAGTTTGTTGAGTGTAGTTGGAAAAGTGTATGGTAGTGTACTGATTAATAGGATTAAGGATAAAACAGAGAATGCAATCTTGGAAGTACAGGGTGGTTTTAGAAGAGGTAGGGGTTGTAGGAATCAGATTTTTACAGTTAGGCAGATATGCGAGAAATATTTAGCAAAAGGTAAGGTGTATGTTGCGTTTATGGATCTGGAGAAAGCATATGATAGAGTTGATAGGGAAGCAATGTGGAATGTGATGAAGTTATATGGAGTTGGTGGAAGGTTGTTGCAAGCAGTGAAAAGCTTCTACAAAGGTAGTAAAGCATGTGTTAGAATAGGAAATGAAGTGAGCGATTGGTTTCCGGTGAGAGTGGGGGTGAGACAGGGATGTGTGATGTCGCCGTGGTTGTTTAACTTGTATGTTGATGGAGTGGTGAGAGAGGTGAATGCTCGAGTGCTTGGACGAGGATTAAAACTGGTAGGCGAGAATGATCATGAATGGGAGGTAAATCAGTTGTTGTTTGCGGATGATACTGTACTGGTAGCAGACACAGAAGAGAAGCTTGACCGACTAGTGACAGAATTTGGAAGAGTGTGTGAGAGAAGGAAGTTGAGAGTTAATGTGGGTAAGAGTAAGGTTATGAGATGTACGAGAAGGGAAGGTGGTGCAAGGTTGAATGTCATGTTGAATGGAGAGTTACTTGAGGAGGTGGATCAGTTTAAGTACTTGGGGTCTGTTGTTGCAGCAAATGGTGGAGTGGAAGCAGATGTACGTCAGAGAGTGAATGAAGGTTGCAAAGTGTTGGGGGCAGTTAAGGGAGTAGTAAAAAATAGAGGGTTGGGCATGAATGTAAAGAGAGTTCTATATGAGAAAGTGATTGTACCAACTGTGATGTATGGATCAGAGTTGTGGGGAATGAAAGTGATGGAGAGACAGAAATTGAATGTGTTTGAGATGAAGTGTCTAAGGAGTATGGCTGGTGTATCTCGACTAGATAGGGTTAGGAACGAAGTGGTGAGGATGAGAACGGGTTTAAGTAATGAGTTAGCGGCTAGAGTGGATATGAATGTGTTGAGGTGGTTTGGCCATGTTGAGAGAATGGAAAATGGCTGTCTGCTAAAGAAGGTGATGAATGCAAGAGTTGATGGGAGAAGTACAAGAGGAAGGCCAAGGTTTGGGTGGATGGATGGTGTGAATAAAGTTCTGGGTGATAGGAGGATAGATGTGAGAGAGGCAAGAGAGCGTGCTAGAAATAGGAATGAATGGCGAGCGATTGTGACGCAGTTCCGGTAGGCCCTGCTGCTTCCTCCAGTGCCTTAGATGACTGCGGAGGTAGCAGCAGTAGGGGACTCAGCAGTATGAAGCTTCATCTGTGGTGGAAATGTGGGAGGTTGGGCTGTGGCACCCTAGCAGTACCAGCTGAACTTGGCTGAGTCCCTGGTTAGGCTGGAGGAACGTAGAGAGTAGAGGTCCCCTTTTTTGTTTTGTTTCTTGTTGATGTCAGGTACCCCCCAAAATTGGGGGAAGTGCCTTTGGTATATGTATGTATGTATATATTTTACAGAAAATCCAAAAATACTTTGTAATACAAACAACTTTGTGAAAAATAAAATTAATAATGATTATGTTTATGGAAGGACTAACAGTTATGTATTTTCAATGAATATTGTTCAGGCTCTAATACTAAATTCTGTAAAATAGAAAAAATTATTAGGAAAAATTCACAAAATCAGAATAATAAAAGAACTTAATATCGTCTATAGCCTATTATGATTACAGGACATATTAGCATTTTATACTCCAAACAATATCACAATACTCAATTATGATTCACCCCTTGTTCATTTTGTAACTTAAATAGCTAATGTTCGATTGGTTATATATATATATATATATATATATATATATATATATATATATATATATATATATATATATATATATATATATATATATATATATATATATATATATATATATATATATATATATATATATATATATATATATATACGGATTTTGAGCGAAGCGAAAAATCTATTATTGGGTAAGATAGCCATGTCGTCCTGATGGAGGTTCCTTAAAGGCAGCTTCCTAGGGTATATTACAACTACGGCGATATTCCCAGAGAATTTACCTTCAGGTACCCAGAATTCTAACTCCTGGAGCGAGTATCCCTAAAAAAGACCTTAGGGATATCGTAAATATCAGTGGACGTATTCTTGACACGCCTCATAGCAATCTATACCCCGAATAGAGTTAACTCTTCGTAGGGGTCAAATGGCAAGAAAACGAAAACGATAAGAAAGGGGGGAGCCGTACGTAAGGCATCTCTCCTCCCCGTTTCGAAAGCGTGCCCTGCGCCGCTCGCGGCGCCATCTGTATTCCTTGTAGCGATACACGAGGTGCTACAGATACTGTATGTAGGAAGGGGTCCTACAACCCTTTTCACTCTTTTTTTTTTTTTTTTTTTTTGAAAAGGAACAGTGCGGGTCCATCAGGACGACATGGCTATCTTACCCAAAAATAGATTTTTCGCTTCGCTCAAAATCCGTTTTTTGGGCTCAAGCCATGTCGTCCTGATGGAAGTATAGCAGAGCATTACTGTATCTGTGGATTTTCAATACGTGCCGTACTCCTCAGGAATGTTTCTTAGTCAACTCGTCTGAAAGACCTAAGATGTTACCGTTATACATCTTTTCACTAATCATAAGCCATGAAAGCGCTTCCTGCCCCCTACAGGGAGGAGTCCTACTAGACTCTAGAAACGAACGAAGAGTACATATACCTATGTATGAATCACTCGCCAGCCAGTACAATATAGTGGTCTCACTCTATATGAAGTAAAGCATAGTCTTACGGGACTACAGCATCCAAGGGAAAAATCTCGACCAGCACCCTGGTCGAAGTAAAATTAGACAAAAAGGTTATATCTGCGTAGGATTAAACTTGCTGCCACCACCGTCCTCAGAGAGGGGTGGAGTCCTTTATGATAAGGAAAGTATAAACCAGTGCAATAAGGCTTTGCATTAAGGAATAGGCTATTATAGATATCCCCGATTAATATACATAGGCTAAATGCTCAATAAATAACATGAAATCAATATAGGTAAAGGAGACGCAAAGTTCCCGAGAACAAGTTTATTGAGTAACAATAAATAGACATGGTCACCATAAATATGTACATAGGATAGATGGATGACCAACAATTTACACAAGTACCGTAGTGCATGGATGAATGGTTATCTGAAAGAAAACAAATATGTCACTTGCCACATACCCAGGTATCAAAGTTAACGTCCAAGTTACTACATTGCTGACATTAGCGTTAGCAAACGCTTGGCACACCTGTCTGTACTTGTGCTACCATCACCATAACGCTGGAACAGTCACTGTGGGCTCTCAGAGCCTTCACTACTAGTTATATCAACGCATATAACTAACCACTCACCCAAGAATCAAAGTCCCAAATGATTCCACTGTTCCTCGCAGAGTTAAACAGCAGGGTTAACGACGCAACCAACTGCTACCACAGACCTCTTTAGCTGCTCCACTTGCTTAGCATAGTGGCGAAAGAATACCTTGGAAGACTTCCAGCCAGTGTATGAACGAAGGTGTTCAAAATCCATAAAGTTAAAGAAGTTTAAGGATGAAGCAACTTTCCTCGGATCATGACCTGCGGGTGAACTGTCAGGATCCGCTCTGCGAATAAAATATGTAATTTTCGCCCTAAGCTGATTTAAAGATAAATTCGAGCCTGATGTTTCTCCTCTGAATAGTTGGCCCCCATGGAAGTCTGAGGTTCTACGAAGATAGACCTTTAGGCATTCTACAGGACATAGAGATGCATCTTCTTTCAGAGGGCAGATTCTCCAGGGACCCCACCTGTTGGTGGGCAACTCGTTCTTAGCGAGAAACGCAGGGTCAGGAAACAGGTTCAGTTCTCCCCCATCCAGGAACTGAACTCGGCCCTCCTCTCTCGAGAGGGCCACAATCTCACTAACTCTGGCCCCAGAAGCAAGGGCAAAAAGGAAGATCACTTTTTGAGTCAGGTCCTTCAATGCACATTCCTCTTTATCCAGTAATGAGGCAAAATGAAGGACTTTGTCTAACGACCACGAAATAGGCTTTGGAGGAGCTGATGGTCTAAGTCTAGCACAGGCCTTCGGGATCATATTAAACATCTCGTTAGCGAGGTCTACCTGGAAGGCATATAGAATGGGACTTGTCAGAGCTGACTTACATGTAGAAATTGTGTTAGCCGCCAGCCCCTGTCCGTGGAGGTGAATGAAGATGGATAGGCAGAACTCCGTAGAGATCTCTTGTGGGTTCTTGTCTTTGACAAAGGCTACCCATTTCTTCCATGCAGATTCGTACTGCCTCCTAGTAGACTTATATTTGTATTCTTCCAGGAAGTCGATGCTATCTTTCGAGATTCCGAACCGTTTCTTCACCGCTAGGGAGAGAAAATCATGAGCTGCAGGGTTCGGGTTTTCTGTAATGAAGCGTAGACAGTCGACTTCTGGACTTGCTGGGACAGAACTGGGTCCGGGAGTGGTAGAAACTTCAGTCGTAGTTCCAGAGCTAGAGGGAACCATACACTGTTCGGCCACTTGTGGGCCACTATTGCTGCTACTCCCTTGAAGGATCTCAGTTTGTTGAGGACCCTCAACATCAGATTGTGAGGGGGAAACAGGTAGATCCTGGACCATCTGTTCCAATCGAGGGACATCGCATCTACTGCTTCCGCCAAGGGGTCCACGTATGGGGACACATATTTCGGCAGCTTCTTGTTGTCCTTCGTCGCGAAGAGGTCTATCTGCAGTTCTGCGACTTGTCTCAAGATGAAGGAGAATGATCCTGCGTCTAGGGACCATTCTGACTCTATCGGTGTAACCCTGGATAGAGCGTCCGCGGTCACATTCCGGACTCCTTGAAGGTGAACTGCTGACAGGTGCCACTTCTTCTTCTCCGCCAGTCGGAATATGGCTAACATTACCTGGTTGAGAGGTGGGGATCTCGATCCTCGCCGATTCAGACATTTCACTACCACCTCGCTGTCCAGTACCAACCTTACATGGATCGAGTGACGTGGGGATACTTTCTTCAGGGTAAGAAGCACTGCCATAGCTTCTAGAAAGTTTATGTGAAAAGTCCCAAATAGCTTGGACCAGGTCCCTTGCACTTTTTTCCGATGGGAGTGACCCCCCCACCCTACCTTTGAGGCGTCTGTGTGGATTGTCACTGACGGGGGGGGGGGGGTGGCTGAAGAGGTAGACACCTCTTTAGACGACTGGCCTGAGACCACGGTCTGAGAAGAGAACGCAGTCGAAGTGGGACCGGTCTCTTCAAGTCCCTTCGCTCTTTCGATGCAAAGGTTCTCCATACTCCCGTTTCATCTTTTAGCTGTGCTCTTAGCACTGGGTCTGTTACTGATGCAAACTGAAGAAAGCCCAAAATCCTCTCTTGTTCGCGTCTTGATATCCTCTCGGAACCTAGAAGTCTCCTGACAGACCCCGCTATTTCCTTCCTCTTTGACATCGGAATGGAAAAACGGTGTGACACTAGATCCCAGTGGATTCCCAACCACTGGAACCTCTGAGCTGGAGAAAGACGAGACTTCTTTCTGTTGATCATAAAACCTAGATATTCCAGGAACTGAATCACTTGTAGGGAAGCTTGCAAGCATTCTGCTCTGGATGCTGCCCACACCAACCAATCGTCCAGGTAGGCTACTACTTGGAACCCTTTTAGGCGTGACTGTTTGAGCGCTGCGCTCGCAAGCTTCGTAAAGATCCTTGGGGCTATGTTTAGCCCGAAGGGCATCGCTCTGAAAGCATAAAGTTTTTGTTGTAGCTTGAATCCTAGGTAGGGGGAGAGATGGCGACTTATTGGAACGTGCCAATATGCGTCTGACAAATCGATGGAGACGGTATATGCCCTCTTGGGCAGTAAGGCCCTTATGTGTTGTAACGTTAACATCTTGAACTTGTGGTTCACTATGAACTTGTTGAGTGGTGACAAGTCCAGAATGACTCTGAGTAACCCCGAGTCTTTCTTGGGAACACAAAACAGCCTCCCTTGAAACTTGATGGACTTTACCCTCCGGATCACCTTTTTCTCCAACAGATCTAGGATGTACTCCTCCAAAACGGGGGTGGAGTGTTGGAAAAATTGAGGGCACTGGGGCGGAGTACTGTACCAACTCCAACCCAGTCCATTTTTGAGAAGGCTGTGGGCCCAGGGATCGAAGGTCCAGCGATCCCGGAAATACTGAAGTCTCCCACTTACCGGCGACACTTCACTTTGACTGCCCTGCAGTCTTGCCTCCCTGGCCGCGACCACCTCTGAATCCTCATCCCCTAGAGGGGCGTCTCGCCGAACCTCTGGCTGCCCTTCTGGGTCTTGCACGAAACGTGGTTGATTGTCCCTCGAACACGGGATTGAATGCCGGGGAAGCTGATGACATGGCTTGGGGTACCCATTGGAAGGTGGTCGGGGTCTGGGCTACCAGTTGTGGTACCGGAGGCAAAGCTGGCTGCTGCTGCTGCTGTCTTTGTGGTTTGAAAGACTTGGCTGGGCGGGAGGAAAACCTTGATTTCTTCGCCTTTCCTTTCGGCTGAGGGCCCTCATCCGGAGAAGACTTCCTCTTAAGGGACAGGCCCCACTTCAGGAGAAGATTGCGGTTCTCAGTGGCTGCCTTGTCCACGACCTCTTTGACCACGTCCTTGGGAAAGAGATCTTTACCCCAGATGCTGGATGAAATTAGCCTCTTGTGTTCATGCCTCACTGTGGCCGAGGCGAACAAAAACTCCCTACAGGCCCTCCTTGCTTTGACAAAGCAATAGAGGTCCTTAGTCACTGTGGCCAGATGGATCTTGGCCATTACCATGAACATCTCCGGCATCTTGGGGTCGCTAGCCATCATCTCCATGTTGGTCTGGAGAGACATCGAGGCTGCCAGGCGCTCCTTTGTGTCCAATTCCCTCCGTAGGAGGAATTCCGACAACTTTGGAAGGTTTTCGCCGAACTGCTGACCTGCAATGTCGGCGTCCAACTTCCCAACCGAGAAAGTGAGGTGCACCTCCTTCCAGTCCTTATTGTCCAGCGGCAATGCCAACGACAGAGGTTTACATTCCTCCAGAGATGGACACGGCTTGCCAGCTTCAACCGCCTTCAAGACGGCCGCGAACCCCTTTTGAATAAAGGGGAAGGCCCTAGCCGGGGAGGATACAAAGGAGGGGTACTTTTTACTCAAAGCGGCAACTTTAGAGTTTGAGAACCCCCTCTCCTTCAATGCAGCTGTTAAAGTGGCTTGAGCCTTGGAGTGATCCAGGATAATCACCTCCTTTGGTTCCGTCTCCTCCTTCGAGGCCGGCTCCTTCTTCAAACGGACATAACAGTCCGGGTAGGCCCCTCTACTGGGCCAGAATTCCACCTCCTCAAGGGGAACTGAGCCCAGTTTCTCTGACATGACGATCTTCCCAATCGTCATCGGCATGTGCTCGGCATATCTCCACGGGTTGGCATCCGAGCACAGAGGAAGGTCCTTCACGTTGAGCTTCTTTGGAGGTCCACGTGATGCTGTGATCTTCTGCATCTGGAGCTCTAAAGTAGCGGCCTTCTGATTATTCTCCCTCTGCATTTGTTGGATCATACCAACGATGGAAGAGAGAGCCTGTCCTAGCTCTGCTGGAAGAGCGGACGAGGTAGAGGGGATAGGTTCAGGGACCTGAACCGGCACGTCTGACGATACGGGAACCTCTTCCTCCACGGCAATAGGATCTCGATCCTCCTCCTCGCCTTCTGCGAGGAGATCCTGTTCCGCACGATCGTACAAATCAGACATCTTGTCGTCCAACTGGATGTCCTGCATGGCATCAGCGACATCCTCCTCCACTGGGATCTGGACGAGAGGGATCTCCGGCCGAGGCTGGGGAACAACAGCATCAGTGGAAGCCTTGGGAAAAAGGTATGCCCTCATCTTCTCGTTAGGAAGATAAGGTCCAGTGGTGTTTTTCTGAAAACCCCTTACCCATAAGCGAAGCTTCTCCCTCGCTGAATCTCTTGACTCCGCCGACCTAGGGGATTCAAAAGCCTCTGATAGCAGGTTAGTACATACAGCACATACCTGCGGATCCCAGTAACGATGGTCATCATTGGAGGCTGCGCAAGCCGCGTGCCTCCTACACGAGACATGTCCGCAAAAGTTCTTACTGCGGACATTGCAGAAGACACTATCAAACTTCGGATGCTCCTCCTGTAAAAGAAGAAAAATTTCCATGAATATCAAGTGAATTTCAATTCACATGTAACAAATGAGTATTCACCAAGAATAAGGGAAAGACACCTACTTGTGAAACCTACCCAAACACCTGTGGAAGCCCACCAGCCAAAGTCACATAGTTAGTCTTTACTAGAATAACCAGAGAGCATATTTCCAAAGGAAATTAGCTGTAGTTCACACCTAAGGTAAAATTTTACCATTCCGGCCAGGGATGAAAACAATTCTCTTTTATCCTTGTAAGGCGACACCAAGTGATTGCACAAGTAACACAAGTAAGATAGAAAAGACAGTGTTGTAACCTACTATATCATGAACTCCCTTGGTTGAATACACCACCAAAGAAAGGACTGATACAGTACCTGAGGGTGGTGTGCCGGCCGGCTATTGCCGGTCAGCAGCCCCCCCCCCGTTTTTCGAAAGGTAGATCTCAAGTACACAACATCAGATCACCCCTATTGGGGAGAAATCCAGATCCCATGCCTGAACCGGCCGGCAGTGGTTGCCGGTCCGTAGCCACCCGGTTTGCACTGCGTTGCCGGCCATCTTTCTTAGTGGCCGGCTAACTGGGCAGTGTAGCAGGCCGGCCGGCAACAGTAAGCAAACCCTGCCGGCTGGCCTCCACACCAGGCAGCGCTCGGCTGCCGGCCCCACTTGTAGTGGCCGGCAAAGGTATATAACCATCGCCGACCGACAGCAAGAGAACTGGAGAACACCCCTCGCCACCGACGGCCGGCCTGTAGGCCGGCAGACGTCAAGGACAACACATACGAAGACAACAGAATGAGTGCCGGGCTAAGAGGCTATGAGCCTCTGTGCCCGGCACCTGAAAGAGTGCCGAAAGGAAGGGGAGACACTAAGTCAGGCTTCCTAACCGCTGCTTACTGAATCTACAGACGGCAGCGATGGAGGGACCAAGAAAGGACCGAGCAGCACTCGAAAGAATGGTCTCTGCCGGTCGGCACACTCTGCCGGCCGACAGGAGACCACGTCAGTTCCTCATCCTAACCTAGGCTAGGTACGGATGCGGACGACTGACCGGAAAATAGAAGGGAAGGACAGAGGGTCCTATCCAACCTTGCCTTGGCTAAGGGTCATTCCCAACTAAGACAGCTCATCTCAGCCAGAGAAAGACCCGAGGGGGAGGCCGGCACTACTGGCTGCCTCCCTAAAACCACGGCAAGGAAGGAATTGCTATTCCAGAAAAGGGAACATATCCCGAATCCGGAACGGCAAGAGGACAAGTCTGAGGGGTCACCGAGTGAAGGGATCACTACTGGAACCCAACAAGGTGGACCAAGGGGGATAAACCCCTTATGCCCGAGTCAATCAGCAAGGGAGACTCTGCCCCATGCCAGACGAACCCGGACTCAGACTAAACACTGTTGTACTGTCCCCCTCTGAACCAATTCAGATGGAACGGGAAGGTACAGTACTACTCCAGCATAGATATATTTGAAAATTAATTCAAACAAACCACTAGAGTTAAGCCTAGGGCTTAAACAGAGGGAAAGGGTTTGCCCCTTCCCCTGAATAGAAGGGAGCAAACGGGGAAACAGATAATATTATAATGACCTAAGACAACCTAGCCTAGGCACTAAGAGAATCGATTACCTAATTCACCGAAACTCACACCAATACTATCTTGGAAGGTACTCGAAAAGGGCTTATATGTATAACGTTGCCTAACGCTTAAAACAATAAAATCACACTTGGAAGACTAATTATCATGCAGGAAGTACATAGGCCAACCGCTAGCCTACGAAGACTAGTGTTGGCAGCCTATGCAAAACTTCGCCAGGCACACTACTATCGCATCATAACAGAATTCCTAAATAAGCTAAGTAGCTAATATTTAAGCGCAAAGGGGCTGGGAACGTCGCTCTTGCTAACAAATAAATCCTATTCTAATGAGCGACAGCATCCATGATGCCTCCAGCAGGCAACAGCTCTTGTATCAAAGATAACTCTTTTAATTACTTTAATTTTAACCAAGAGCCTACATTTATACATAAAAGAAATAATACTCAACTTATCCGAGGCAGAAGAAGTTGGAGAAAGCATTATAACACGAGAAATTCCAAGATTTGGTAGAAAACAGGGAACAAAACACCGAGTCGTAGAGCTACGCAAAAAGGAATACAGATGGCGCCGCGAGCGGCGCAGGCCACGCTTTCGAAACGGGGAGGAGAGATGCCTTACGTACGGCTCCCCCCTTTCTTATCGCTTTCGTTTTCTTGCCATTTGACCCCTACGAAGAGTTAACTCTATTCGGGGTATAGATTGCTATGAGGCGTATCAAAAATACGTCCACTGATATTTACGATATCCCTAAGGTCTTTTTTAGGGATACTCGCTCCAGGAGTTAGAATTCTGGGTACCTGAAGGTAAATTCTCTGGGAATATCGCCGTAGTTGTAATATACCCTAGGAAGCTGCCTTTAAGGAACTTCCATCAGGACGACATGGCTTGAGCCCAAAAATATATATATATATATATATATATATATATATATATATATATATATATATATATATATATATATATATATATATATATATATATATATATATATATATATATATATATATATATATATATATATATATATATATATATATATATTATTTGTATTTCTATAGATATGCGTGAATTTATATATATATATATATATATATATATATATATATATATATATATATATATATATATATATATATATATATATATATATATATATATATATATATATATATATATATATATATATATATATATATAACGGATTTAGAGCGAAGCGAAAAATCTATTTTTGTTTGAAATGGCCGTGTCGTCCTAATGGAAGTTCCTATTGGGTAGCTTCCTAGGGTATATTACAACTACGGCGATATTCCCAGAGAATTTACCTTAAGGTACCAGAATTCTAACTCCTGGAGCGAATATCCCTCGTGAAAGGGATATTGCGACATATCAGAGGACGTATTCTTGACACGCCACATGGCAATCTATACCCCGAACAGAGATTACGTATCGCAGGGGTCAATTGGCAAGAAACGAAATCGGGAAAGAAAAAGGGGGAGCCGCTCCCAAGGCTCCCTATCTCCAATTTCGTAAGCGTGCCTGGCTCCAATCCTGGCGCCATATGTATTCCTTGTGGCGTACACGAGGTGCTACAGATACTGTATGTAGGGAGGGGTCCTACAGCCCTTTTTAGAAAGGGAAGGGCGGGTCCATCAGGACGACATGGCCATCTCACCCAAAAATAGATTTTTCGCGGCCATGTCATCCTGATGGAAGTGTACCAGAGCATTACTGTATCTGTGGATTCTCAGAACGTCCCGTACTCCCCGGAAGTAATATTTCCCCGGTCGACTAGACCTGGAGACCTAAGATGTTACCGTTATACATCTTTTCAGCTAACTATAAACCATGTTACAGCTTCCTTCCCCCTACAGGGAAGAGTCCTACTGGGCTCTGGAAAAGTCTCGAAGAGTACATATACCTATGTATGAATACCAGGCAAGCTAATATAGTGGTCTCACCCTATATTAAGTAAAGCATAGTTTGTAAAGAACCACTGCGTCAATATGAAATATAGACCAGTTATCCCCACAATACTTTTATTGGACAAAGGTTTATATCCAAATAGGAAGAAACTAGTAAAACCGCCCTCGTCCCCTTATGGGACGGAGTCCTCCCGTAAAGGGAATCATAAACCAATGCAACATAGTTTGCATAAAGGAACAATTTTATTAGAATTATCCCAGATAAAGTACATAGAATGAATGCTCAATTATACCAATAAATTGACACAGGTGAAAGAGACGCAAGGTTCTCAAGAAAAAGTTTATTGACAGACAATAAATAAACAGGTTGACAACTATTATATATATATATATATATATATATATATATATATATATATATATATATATATATATATATATATATATATATATATATATATATATATATATATATATATATAAGAAGAGGATAACCCAAAACTTTAAGCATAAGTATGATACTAAACAGAACTTGTTTATCTGAAAGAAAAAACATCGAATTCCACTTTTAAAGATACCGAGGTATCAAAGTCATCAAAGTCTGTATTACAAATCAATCACATTAGCGTTAGAAACGCTCAGCACTCATGTCTGCACTTATGCTAGGTTCACCTTTGGAAATGGAACAGTCTACATGGGCAACTCAGTGCCCTCATTTAGTTTGTAGTACAGTATGTAACTACACACTCACCCTGGAATTAATCGTCCCAATTAAAACCACTGTTCCTCGCAGAGTTAAACAGTAGGGTTAACGACGCGACCCACTGCCACCACAGATCTTTTTAGTTTCTCTACTTGCTTCGCATAGTGGCGAAAGAACACTCTGGAAGACTTCCAGCCAGTGTATGAACGGAGATGTTCAAAATCCATACAATTAAAGAAATTTAAGGATGAGGCAACTTTCCCCGGATCGTGACCTGCGGGTGTATTGTCAGGATCCGCTCTGCGAATAAAATATGTGATTTTCGCTCTGAGTTGATTCAGAGATAAATTTGAGTCTGATGTTTCTCCCCTGAATAGTTGACCACCCCTGAAGTCTGAAGTTCTATGAAGATAGACCTTTAGGCATTCTACTGGACATAGAGATGCATCTTCTTTCAGAGGGCAGATTCTCCAGGGACACCACCTGTTGGTGGGTAAATCATTCTTGGCGAGAAACGTAGGATCCGGAAACAGGTTCATTTCTCCCCCATCCAGGAACTGAACATGACCTGCCTCTCTCGAGAGGGCTACGATCTCACTAACCCTTGCCCAGGACGCGAGTGCAAATAGGAAAATAACTTTTTGTGTCAAATCCTTTAACGCACACTCTTCATTGCTCAACAGAGAAGCGAAATGAAGGACTTTGTCTAAAGACCATGAAATGGGCTTTGGAGGTGCTGAAGGTCTGAGCCTAGGGCAGGCTTTCGGAACTTTATTAAAGATCTCGTTACCTAGGTCGACCTGGAAGGCATATAGAATGGGTCTTGTCAAAGCAGACTTACACACTAAAATCGTGTTAGTTGCCAACCCTTGACCATGGAGGTGGATGAAGAAAGATAAGCAGAAGTCTGTCGAGATCTCCTGCGGATTCTTAGCCTTGACAAAGACCACCCATTTTCTCCAAGATGACTCATATTGCCTTCTAGTAGATTTGCACTTATATTCCTCTAGGAAGTCTATGCTGGCTTTCGAAATCCCGAAACGCTTTCTCACCGCTAGGGAGAGAAAATCATGAGCTGCAGGGTCCGGGTTTTCTGTAATGAAGCGCAGACAGTAGACTTCTGGACTCGCTGGGTCAGAACTGGATGTGGTGGCGGCACAAACTTCAGCTGTAGTTCCAATGCTAGGGGGAACCACACGCTGTTCGGCCACTTATGGGCCACTATTGCCGCTACCCCCTTGAAGGATCTCAGTTTGTTGAGGACCCTCAACAGAAGGTTGTGAGGAGGGAACAGATAAATCCTGGACCATCTGTTCGAGTCGAGGGACATCGCGTCCACTGCTTCCGCTACGGGGTACTCGTACGGGGACAAGTACAGGGGCAACTTCTTGTTGTCTTTCGTAGCAAAGAGGTCTATCTGCAGTTCTGGGACTTGATTCAGAATGAAGGAGAATGATCCTGCGTCTAAGAACCGTTCCGACTCTATTGGTGTGAACCTGGATAGAGCGTCCGCTGTCACATTGCGGACTCCTTGAAGGTGAACTGCCGACATGTACCACTTCTTCTTTTCGGCCAATCGGAAAATGGCCAACATCACCTGGTTGAGAGGTGGTGACCTCGATCCTTGTCGATTCAAGCATCTCACAACTACCTCGCTGTCCATCACCAACCTTATGTGGATCGAGTGACGCGGGGAGACTTTCTTTAAGGTAAGGAGCACTGTCATAGCTTCTAGAAAGTTTATGTGAAAGGTCTTGAATAGCTTGGACCAAGTCCCCTGGACTTTTTTCCGATGAGAGTGACCTCCCCATCCCTCCTTCGAGGCATCTGAGTGAATCGTCACCGACGGGGGAGGTGGCTGAAGAAGAACCGACTTCTTCAGATGTCTGGCTTGGGACCAAGGCCTGAGAAGAGTACGTAGCCGAAGCGGAACTGGTCTTCTCAGATCTCTTCGCGCGTTTGACGCATACCTTCTCCAAACTCCGGTTGCATCCTTTAGCTGTGCTCTTAGCACTAGGTCTGTCACCGAAGCAAACTAGAGAGAGCCCAGTACCCTCTCCTGTTCGCGTCTTGATATCCTTTCAGAATCTAGAAGTCTCTTGACAGAACCTGCTATCTCCTTCCTTTTCTTCGCCGGGATGGAGAAACGGTGTGACAAAAGGTCCCAGTGGATTCCCAACCACTAGAACTTTTGAGATGAAGAAAGTCGAGACTTTTTTCTGTTGATCTTGAAGCCTAGGTACTCTAGGAACTGAATCACTTGACTGGAAGCTGGCTAGCATTCTGTCTCGGATGCTGCCCACACCGACCAGTCGTCCAGGTAGGCTACTACCTGAATTCCTTTTAGGCGTAATTGTTTGAGAGCTACGCTCGCAAGCTTCGTGAAAATCCTTGGGGCTATGTTTAGCCCGAATGGCATGGCTCTGAAGGTGTATAGTCTTCGTTGTAGCCTGAACCCTAAGTAGGGGGAGAGTCGACGGCTGATTGGAATGTGCCAATAGGCGTCTGACAAGTCTATAGAGACGGAATATGCCCTCTTGGGCAGTAAGGTCCTTATGTGTTGTAGTGTTAGCATCTTGAATTTGCAATTCACTATGAACTTATTGAGTGGCCACAAGTCCAGAATGACTCTGAGCTTTTCCGAGTCTTTCTTGGGAACACAAAACAGCCTCCCTTAGAATTTGATGGACTTCACCTTTCGGATCACATTTTTCTCCAACAGTTCTTGAACGTACTCCTCCAGAACGGGGTGGAGTGTTGGAAAAACCGAAGGCACGGGGGTGGAGTGCTGTACCAGCTCCAGCCCAGTCCTTTCTTGAGTAGGCTGTGGGCCCAGGGATCAAAGGTCCATCGATCCCGAAATTTTAGAAGAATCCCTCATACCGGTATCATCTCACTTGGACTGCCGTCCTGAGGTCTTGCCTCCCTGACCACGACCACCCCTGAATCCCCTTCCCCTTGAGGGGCGCCTAGACGAGCCTCTGGCTGCTCCTCTAGGCTTTGCTCGAAAGGAAGTAGACTGCCCTTCGAACGTTGGGGTGAATGCCGTGGACTGTGTCGACACAGCCTGGGGTACCCACTGAAAAGTGGTCGGGGTTTGTACCACCATCTGGGGCACTGGAGGCAATGGCAATTGCAGTTGCTGTTGCCGTCTAAAAGGCTTGGCTGGCCGAGACGGTAGCCTAGTCCTCATAGTCTTCCTCTTTGGTTGAGGACCCTCATCCGGGGAAGACTTTCTTTTGATAGCCAGGCCCCACTTCAGGAGAAGGTTTCTATTCTCCAAGGCGGCCTTATCAACAACTTCTTTGACCAAATCGGTAGGGAAAAGGTCTTTGCCCCAAATGTTGGAGGAGATCAGTTTCCTTGGCTCGTGCCTCACCGTAGCCGAGGTGAACACGAACTCCCTACAGGCTCTCCTCGCCTTGACGAAGCCGTAAAGGTCCTTCGTCACTGTGGCCAGATGAGTCTTGGCTACCACCATGAACATTTCATGGACCTTGGGGTCACTTGCCATCGTCTCAAGAGTAGTCTGAAGAGACATTGAGGCAGCCAGTCTTTCTTTTGTCTCGAACTCTCTTCGCAAAAGAAAATCAGACAGCTTAGGGAGGTCCTCGCTGAACTGCCGTCCGGCAATATCAGCCTCCAACTTTCCAACTGAGAACGTAAGATGGACGTCCTTCAAGTCTTTGTGGTCCATAGGCAGGGCCAGCGACAAGGGTTTGCACTCCTCCAGGGAGGGGCAAGGCTTGCCGGCCTTGACTGCCTTTAGTACAGCCGCAAACCCTTTCTGTAAAAAGGGGAAGGCTCTAGCAGGAGAGGACACAAAGGAAAGGAGCTTCTTGCTCAATGCAGCTACCTTTGAGTTAGAGAAGCCCCTCTCTTTCATTGAGGATGAAAGTAGAGCTTGAGCCTTAGCATGGTCCATCACTATGACCTCCTTCGGCTCTGTCTCCTCCTTTGAAGCTGGTTCCTTCCTCAGCCGGATATAACAGTCCGGATATGAAGCCTTGCTGGGCCAGAATTCCACTTCCTCTAGGGGTACTGAGCCCAGCTTATCCGAGATGACAATCTTTCCAGTCGTCATCGGCATGTGCTCAGCATACCTCCATGGGTTAGCATCTGAGCACAAGGGAAGGTCTTTCACATTGAGCCTTTTCTGGGGCCCACGTGATTCTGCAAGGCTCTGTATCCGCAGTTCCAATTGCAGCCGCCTTCTCCTGATTTTCCTTCTGCATTTGTTGGATCATTCCAATAATAGAAGAGAGGGCCTGTCCCAGTTCTACTGGGAGACCGGCCGATGTTGAGGGAATAGGTTCCAGAATCTGAACTGGAGTAGCCGACACCTCGTCGACCTCTTCCTCTACAACGTCTGGGGCTTAAACTTCCTCCTGGGCTTCTGCCAGGAGGTCTTCCTCCAGACGCTCGTCCACGTCAGACATCCTGTCGTCTAACTAGATGTCTTGCATCGCAACCGCGACTTCAACATCCTCCTGGATCTGAACTTGAGGGATCTCCTCTTGAGGCAGGGGAATTACTGCATCAGCTGATGCCTTAGGGAAAAGATACGCCCTCATCTTCTCACTTTGAAGATAAGGTCCAGAGGTGTTCTTCTGGAAGCCCCTTACCCAGGTACGAAGCTTCTCCCTTGCTATATCCCTTGATTCCGCCGTCCTAGGGG
>NC_090728.1:114804331-114811831 GCF_036898095.1 Palaemon carinicauda | reverse complement strand
TTTTTAAGAGAATATCATTTACTGAATAACCCCTAAGGTATAATGATTGGTTGGTGGTATCTTTCAGTTTTTCAATTCCCTTACATTCTCATCAAGCAGAGTATTTCACAGCAAATACATTTATGACACTGGGAATATGGTCTTCAACTTTTTAAATTGATTCTCAATGAAGTTTAGTGGGTTGACGTCAATGAGGAATTTTACTAATTCATGAAGGCTGACATGATACATACCTAAATTTCTTATTTACTTATTTTTGTACTTTAGAAGTAATCTAAAACATCACTATAAGCTAATTATAGCATAAAATTCTTAAAACAAAACAAAAGATATGAATGAATCTTCTCGGTAAACTATTTTCGTTAAAAGATAAATTTACTTTTACAGGAACTTCTGGCCGCGTCGTAATTATATGTCTGACATCTTTACTAAGTTTACATAATCAATTAAATTTTTCATAGAACTCCTCCGGTATATCACATCTAGTTTTCAAACTTCGTGTATTTATATTATTCCTGGAGTTTACAGTTGTAGTTGTTGTCGATAAAAATTTGATTTGCTCTTCATAAATAATACTAAATCGTTATGAAGATAATTGTTCTGGAGTAAATAATATTTTCTTATTAACAAGAAATCAAGCTTTTTTGGTCAAAATTCCATATCTTGAAAATTATCTCCCTAATTTACGGCACGATTAGATTACTTCTGATTAAGGAGTGATTTCTAATCGTATACTATTTCTTGAATATTTTAATATTTAAATCTTACTAGTTAATATTCGTAAAAGAGTATAATGATCTTGATGCTTTGGTAGCTTTAAAGCTTGACTTGTATATCAACGAGGAAATGAAGTGAATAGTTTTAAAAAAAATGTTATCATTTCTGTACTTTTACTTCTCTCACCCATACTTTTCCTTACAAGACCACTGATCATTACAGTATAATTGTTCCGTGCCAAGTGTCTTGTGACATTGACGTGTGTCACACTTAATGAGGAAGCTATTCAACTCAATTTCCCTGAGAGGAACTTCATTTAAGTCTTTTAACAATTGCCTCCCTTCCTCTTCCTTATCAACTAATTCATCCAGCCGTGGAAAGTCACGAAACTCATTTCGCAATTAAACATTATAGTTGTTATATGTGCATATTGCATGATCATATTCAGAGGGAAAAATTGAAAAGTTCAAGATCTTGCTTATCGAGTTTCCACAGATCATTACCACCCTACGTTAATAAGAACAGCGAATAGGCAGAACCATATAATAGATATAGATCGAATTCGGACCAAATAAATTCTCACGCAGACACATACACCATCATACATATTCACCACATAGAGAACTCAATTATCTCTCTCTCTCTCTCTCTCTCTCTCTCTCTCTCTCTCTCTCTCTCTCTCTCTCTCTCTCTCTCTCTCTCTCTCTCTCTGATATATATATATATATATATATATATATATATATATATATATATATATATATATATATATATATATGAATACATGTATATATATATATATATATATATATATATATATATATTATATATATATATATATATATATATATATATGTATACATAAATATATATATATATATATATATATATATATATATATATATATATATATATATATATATATATATGTATATATATGAATACATGTATAAAAAAAAAAAAAATATATATATATATATATATATATATATATATATATAATATATATATATATATATATATATATATATATATATATATATATTTATATGTATATGTATATATAAGTAGATACAACTACACAGAGAGACACTCACATACATACACACACACATACATATATATATATATATATATATATATATATATATATATATATATATATATATGTATATATATATATATATATATATATATATATATATATATATATATATATATATATATATATATATAATATATATATATATATATATATATATATATACAAATTGGCATAATTTCAGAAGAATTGCAACGAGGTTTGTTTGTATCTTTTGATATCCTATCTATACTTATTACAATAATACTGACCTTGCTAATAAAAGAAAAAGAAAATTAATTGATTAATAATGAAATTCTTGGATTCGATTTTCCCATTAAGATTTATTTTGTTCTTTTTCTTTGTAGGCTAAGTGTTTCTCCATGGAGTCTACTTAGTTCCAACAATGAAGACGTTTTCAAATACTATAGACTTCCATGTGTTTCCTATTCTTAATCACAGCAAGAACTTCGCATCTGAGCACAATGTTTTCTCGGCCGTTTCCTTTTACTTTTATAAGTAAATCCACCAGAAAATTTCCATGCCCTCTAAACCCAATAGGGCACAGATTCAGACCCTTCTAGAGACATTGTCTTCCACCATCACTCTTGTCACCATTGTAGCAGATGCACACTCAATAACACAACATTTTCCAAGGCAATTTTGAAACCTAACTATGCCTTTCTTGAACCAACATATTTGTACCTTTTCATCCTTGTTCCTAGGAATTTTAAACCTTCAATTTGGAAATATGTTGATTTATTGAGATTGTCTTTTCATTATAGTGTATGTTATGAGTAAGAAGAAACGCCAAATTTACCTGTTGTTACACCATCTGGCAGATTTAGTTCTAGTCCACTACTCAAAATTGAATATGATCCTTATCTAAATAAAGACCAAAAGAAAACTAACATAATTTCAAAGGAGCCCTTCCAGTGTTATTACTATTTATCTATGTTAGAACCTATGCTATTACTTAAAAAAAACATCAGAAATTGAGAAAGTACTACCATTTATTTTAAACTGAGAGATAGTGAATACGAGCTTTCATAGGATGATTGATTGTACACTATATATAAAGTACTTTTTAAGTTAAAAAAAAAATTCATACATATTTTTAACTTTGATACAAGACTAGCTCTCGAATTTTGCATAGCTGTTTTACTCACAAGTTTATTGGCGTCTTTCACTTTTCAATAACCATATAAAGTCCTCAAACTCACAGTAAAATAGAAAACCCCAGTGGCAATTCTTTTGGAGCATTTTAGTAAATAATCAATAATTCTTGTATTAACTTATTTCTATTTATATATCAATTAAATTTAATAGTTTTATACAAAAATTTTTAGTTAAAATATTTCAATACTGAATTATAAGTAACTTTGAATTAACGAGTTTTCAATACGATGTTACCTTGACGTAATGATAAAGCATACGCACACACACATATATATAAATATATATATATATATATATATATATATATATATATATATATATATATATATATATATATATATATATATACATATATATATGTATGTATATATATATATATATATATATATATATATATATATATATATATATATATATATATATATATACATATATATATATATATATATATATATATATATATATATATATATATATATATATATATATATATATATATATATATATATATATATATATATACATATACATATATATATATATATATATATATATATATATATATATATATATATATATATGTGTGTGTGTGTGTGTGTGTGTGTGTGTGTGTGTGTATACTTCATTGCTTCATCACATCACCTGCGATCATATTGTTCAGACTTTTGGAGAGGGAATATTTATTATGGTCCAAACATGTGCACACCATCATCATCACTTATCAACTAGTGGAACTTGATATTACAAGTGATCATTGACCTTTTGTTCATTGCATTGATTAATAAATCATCTAAAGCTGAAGTGTATCGATGATTGCCTCCATTTTGCTGTACACCAGTACTCCATTTTTTAAAGAGATAAAAAAAAAGAGCGAAGCGTATTGAAATGAGCAATATATTTCCACTCTGTGGGAAAACACCAGAGAAAGTAAGAAAAGGGAAGAGATTCTTGCGAAGACTACATACCTCTGCCAAGGTTCGTCCTTCCATACAATAGAGAGTCTCTGCCTTTAAAGTTACATTACTATATCTTCCAAAAGTGAATAATTCATCATAAATAAGATTTAAGTTCGGTAATATCTTAGTTAAAATCTCAATAATATTCAGAGTAAAATTCTGTTAACGAACAATAAATCAAACGCAAAAACAAAATCGTAAGACCATCTCCCGGTGGAAGAGAAAACACTTTCTTGTTAGAAGAAAGAATGGTGTAAAATAAAGACAAACTCAACAACAAGGAGAGTTCTTAGAGAAATTGTGAGGAAAGGCTTCCTTGTGGGTGTCAGGATGTCTATTAGTAGGAAAAATCCCACTTTAGTCGAGATGGAACAGCTGCCGAAGAAGTGCCTATAGAAAAGGTAAGGGAGATGCCACTTTGTGGCGATGTTAGGTAAGAGCTATAGGCGAGATATAAGTAAAGACAAATTGCTCAAACAAACTGGCTCAAACAGACTCCTACCAGGAAGGACAATACTAATTTAAAGGAGAAATGAATAACCGTTATAGAAAAAAAAAATATGCTACAGTAATACTGAAGACTTCAAACTATTGTCCTTTACAGAGATATTAGCAAACCTTAAGCGTCTAAAATGTTAATGAATTTTTAAATTCTCTGAAATGATAAATGTGGAAAAAGTTAGAAACATAAAAACTCTAGTTCAATCACGGGGGAGTACTCTGATTCATTATTGAAAGAAATATTGGATGATATCGATAAAGAAGAGAAAAGTACACTAGAGCAAAGTCTTGAGATATTATTTTGTGAATACAGCAGGGAGAAGAAGTTATGTCGTAAACAACAAGAGTGTAGAAACAGCTTTCTACTGTCCTTCTTCATTTAAGTTAACTTATATATGTTTTTCACATTTATATCTAATCTCCAGCACTTAACTAAGCTAAGGCAACCAAGGAGCAAATGGGTCTGTCCACTCCCCCCCCCCTTGCTCTGCTCCTCAGCTCTTCTCCTTAGTGCTTTCCCTTTTTTTTTTACTTTTTCTTTTTACGCAAGACAGCCAAAATAGTATTCATGACTGAGGGAGAGAAGACTGGCGAGAAGTGAAATCAAACTGAATTTACAAAGGGATCCGAAGAGAAAGACTAACTGGGCAGACACGGCAATAAACTTGTCGGCCTTTTTTCTCTAAGAAGCGAATAAAAACAAACACATTCCTCCTGCTTGCAGTACCATGCACCTTGAAATAACATGGAAAGGTGTATTATTTATTAATAATGTAAATTATGTATTGAATGTGCTCTCTCTCTCTCTCTCTCTCTCTCTCTCTCTCTCTCTCTCTCTCTCTCTCTCTCTCTCTCTCTCTCTCTCTCTCTCTCTCTCTCTCTCTCTTTATTTTACCAGATACCGAGTGAACGCGTTATATAACTGTACTATGATTTATCATCTCCAATAGATTACATGCCTTTTTCTTTTTTATTATTTGATGCTGAACTTTCATGAATTTCACTACATCTTACACTCCAAAGATTATTACTTCTGTCAACGATGAATAGAAGGTGCATCTTTTTACTTCCGACTGTGTTGATGTCAAGAAAATATGTCATAGATTAGATTAATTGTTTTTGATTAGTGAAAATCTCCCAGCACATGCCACTTATCACATCTATAATTTCAAGTGAATATTGATGAAGATTTGATAGTTTTATCTTCTTGAAAACCCTTTCACTAAAGTTGAAACATAAAGTTTTATAATGAATTTCATATTCTATGCAAATCTATGAATGTTATTGGTCAGGTTCTCTCGTAATTATTTCTAATGTAAGGAAGAATAACCAATTATGATACCAACAGGACGACCCACCGATTTCAACAATATTGTTTGTGTAAACGTCTCTCTCTCTCTCTCTCTCTCTCTCTCTCTCTCTCTCTCTCTCTCTCTCTCTCTCTCTCTCTCTCTCTCTCTCTCTCTCTTTTTTAATATGATAGGAGATTTCAATGGAAATTGTCGAGAAAGGGAAAGTGGGTAACTTCTCTAAAATGAGTAACCTTTTGCCTTATACGGAAATGACCTGACTATTCTGTTGGGATATTTCAATAATAAAGAATCAAGAAAACTATATCTGGTAATGTTCAAAGTGAACGTTCGTTTATTTTGTCTGTTTAAGGCGAGTGGTGTTTTGTGACGAGCCGAGAGAAGGTTGTGACTCAAAGACAATGTGAAAGCAACTGAGTAAATTTATTAAAGAACACTCTCCTTTATATACAAAAGCTCAAAGCAACAAGAATTTTCATGTTTGAAAAACAGACAATGTTACAGAAGAAAATAGCAGACATGTTTAATCTGGTTCATTTTAGTGCGAGAGAAGAGCGAAGGTACAATCATAATATATACACAAAATTAACTATGTACGATCGTGTGGCACACGGTTGGTACAGTTTCATGACTTGTCATGGCTCTGCTGTGTCTATTTTTCATACTAATTTCTGCAATAAAACATTTATTTACAGCAAAACGTTTAAGCCATATTTATTGGCTGTGCTGTAATGAATCTTAATGACTCTACGTTTATGAGAGACGATAGAAGAGCCATTAGGTGCATGTCTCATGGCTACCAGACCACACACACACACAAACACATATCCTTTCAAACATTCTTTTACAGTCTATACAGTCTCCTTTCCAGTTTAAAATAGTTATGGTAATTTGATGAAGCCCAATCTTCTGAAAATTTTATGAAGAAAAATCAATTTATAAGTATATCTCTTCACTAATGTATGGTCTTCAGATATGTCTAATTGTATAAATCACAATGTGAGAATTAGTCTTTAGATTTCCAGTTTTTCTAAATGTTTCGTTACATGGTTTTGCTGCTTCCTTCGTTTTGTGATTATTTGATAAAAACTTCATATATTTATTTTGCATTTTTTTAATACTATACATTTTGATAAATTTCTTTGTTATGTAGATTATAATACAAAGAAAAATGCATAGCTGAGACGTGAAATGTTTTTATATCATGTTTGCATGTAATAAATTTTCTTTTCGAACGCTGACAGATTCAATAGTTTTTCATACCTTGGGTACTAACAATAGTTATAGATGGAGGTTTGTGTTAAGAAATGCGCATAGAAGAAGTATATAATAGTTTTAAATTCTCATAATTCTTCCTTCCCTCTCTGTTTTAAAAGAACAACAATATCAGGCATTAACACTTCGCCTAAATGCCGAGGCTCTCCTAGATTAATAGTTCCTCAGAATCCCGGCAATTAATCTCCAATGGTATTGCAAAGTAAATTAGCACATAGAGAATCCTAGTTTCATCCGAACTAAGACTTTCCCATTTATTTGTAAGTGAGTTCACGGCAAGCGGGAAATGGCCGGCTTTCAGTTCAGACGTCCTTCTTGACAACACCCAAAAGTGATAAACAAATACTAAATTTGAAAGTCTGAATAAACAATTCAATTAAGTGGGTTCAAATATATCGAACTAATCAATAAAGATTCAGTTCTCTTGTTATTGCTCTCAATTTCTTTCAAAAGGTGAAAGATGTTTTCCATGTAAAAGCAG
>NC_090728.1:114791831-114801831 GCF_036898095.1 Palaemon carinicauda | reverse complement strand
TCTGGCACAGTGTACGGTTAGATTTTGATTGAAAAGGTTAGAAAGATGACAGATATTGATAAAGGAGGAGAGACTTTCAAGTGTTTGATATGGAACAGTTGTGTAAGGTCTTATGGCAAAAACTGAAAATTTTGTTTAGCATACACTTAAAAAAACTGAGATTTTAATCGGAAATCTACTGTTCTCAACCGCATTTCAGTAAAATACAGGAGAACGTAATTTCACCCACTTTGTTATCATATTTTAGGGGTTGGTGACTTTTATATCACTCCTTTACGTCAATATGTCAGTTTATAAAACGGTAAATGGCTGGCAACATTTATGCCAGGATTTTCACCGTTAATTTTACGGCAAATTTTTAACAGTGTACGTAAACCTAAAAATTGTTTTATAAAATTATAAGAAATAATATAAAAGTTAGAATATAAGAGTGACAAGTTAAGTGTGAAGTTGGGTCTGATACAAGTGTGTGTTCTGTTTCTATGACAGCCTTGCAATATCCTTATGGATACAGAAATGCAAATATTCAGAGAAAAATGGGCCGTAGAGAAGAGTGCGACATGGTTCGTGTTTGCATAACCCAGTGGAATTTTGTATTGATTTTGATTAATTGCAATTATAGGAGCATCAAACTATTTCATTTTATTATTCATTTGACTCTTGTAAGACTTCCCGAAAATCATCATTGCAAATGTATCAGAGAACGATAAAATTCTATACAATACTCTGGAATTTGTTTGGCATAATACGATGGGTGCTGCCCACTTCGAAACAATAACCGAATTCTATTTTGAAAAGTGTATTCACTGCATTCATAAGCAATAGCAAGCGTGAAATTATTTTTTTTTTTTTTTTCAATGAAAACATCTATTCAAATTATTCTTTTTATGTGTCATGTAAATTGCTATATGCTTCTACCGGGGAGGAAAAATTTGTGTTTGTTATTTTTCATGTTAAAGTTTTTTTTTCTTATTTTTTCATACTTGTTTATTCGTTGTATTTATCACACTATTACTATATTTCATATATAATCAATTATAATAATGAGGATTCTCTTTATGATTTTTTTTTTAATCTCGCAGTGTGTATTTTAAAATTTACTTATTTGACTAAAATTTGTTAATATTCATAAGTATGTTCATTCCAAATTAATATCTATGTCACTGTGTCTAGACATGTTAATCATGTAATCTATAAATCAAATTATAAAAGATTATCAGCCTCCATGCTGTCATAATTGCCATAATTCTAACAATAAAGGAATATTTCATATGTTCCCTCCTTAAAATCTAGATTTATTTGTTTCCTTTAAAATCACCTCTTAAAAGTTTCAGATCTCTACATTAGTGGTTGTTCGTATAACAGTCACATATTAGTATTTTTTTCAACTTATCTTATTTGGCCTTGGTGGGGGGGGGGGGCTTCAAAACCACCTTCTAAATGATCATATATCGACTTTAGAATAATATCAGCATCTTATCTAACGCAAAAGGCCACATAATGTTAATACCCCAGATAATGTCAAATACAAATTGTAAAGAGAGGTAAGAGGCAAACAATATCATAAACAACATAAGGCCTCCAATGACTCTGGTACTCGAAATATTTCGCCATTTGGAAAAAATATAATGATTAATCTAAGGTGATTTTAAAAAGGCTAAACCATAAATAAATAAGATGATAGTTTTAGTCTTTCTTTAGCTTCCATAAGTAAAAAAAAAAAAAAAGTCTTAAATGATCGAAACATCAAAATGTATTTTTTGAGTTCTATTTTACTTATTTAATGTAACTCATGTGACGATGATTCTAAAAATATGTTTTCTTAAAAATGCTAATTATTACAGTAACAGAGATTGTTGAAATTATTTTAATCTTAATTTGGTAATCATTGTAATTTTGTTTTTTTTAAATATGTCAAATACAAGTGTTACATTACCAATTGATCAATAATGCTAAATCAAAATATTTGGCCCAGACGCAATAATATAGAAAATGTCTATATTGATATTATCATTATTATTCGCAATTATGAAAGATAAATTTTGTTTGGTTATTGCCAATAGCATTGAAGTAATGTTTTGTTTGTCTTTTATCATTCACAATTAATGGGTAACTGATAATATAGATTGAAACAGATTTGAGAAATATGTTACTAAAAGTAGACAGAAAAATAATTTCATTATTATATCTAGTATATAATGAAGAAGGTATCCTATTTATATCTATAATTAAATACTAATCTAAGAAAAACTTAAAATCCTGTACATTAGCATACCTTTAAAACATGAAAAATATTCGAATAGATGGAAAACTGAATTTTATATACATTTCCTCTAGCACTTAAAAGTTATCCGATTTTATTTCAATAATTAAATACTAATTTCACACAAACATGAAATTATTTACATTAGTAAATCTTTAAAATATGAAATATACTTGAATAAACGGAAAACAGAATTCTATAATTATATACTATAAGTGAATACTAATCTTATTCAGTCATGAAATTATTAACATTAGCAAACCTTTAGAATATGAGAAATAGAATATAAGAAACAGGTCATGCACGTGATTTTAATAAAATTCTAATAAAAAAGTCGAAGGAGGTCATCAGGAGATATGCGTCAAAGCGGCGTCTATCCCACAAATCTTCCGTCAAATTTTCTTTTCTAAATGCTAATGGCTCCCGTCACACTGAAGACTGCATGATACTTCTAGAGGGAGAGGACGATTCGGAAGGTTTGCAGGAATGGTAGAAAGAGGATCTTCATCCTACTCTCTGCATTAAGCAGATTTAGAGATAAACTCTTCAATCCAGGGTTTAATCCGTCTTATCACTCATTCTTATGTATACACATTTATTTATTTATTTATTTATTTATTTATTATTATTATTATTATTATTATTATTATTATTATTATTATTATTATTATTATTATTATTATTATTATTATTATTATTATCTTCATTTTCCAATTTCTTTTATTATAGTAATCAATTAGATAGAGAACTTATCTGAAATAAGTTTCATGAAACGGTATTGGTATTGCTACATTACGAGAGCTCTCTTTGTAACAAATCTTGGACTCTAAGACACCCACTACATCCTCATGTGCCAGTTTTAAGAAGACTTAAATCAAGGATGAGCTTTGCCACTGTAGAAGGCCTGCCAGCCAAAATACCAGAATAGAATGATAGAATTGACCAATGGAGGGACTCCAATAGGAGGCTATCCCCAACTGCGCAGAGCAGGACCTCACTAAAGAAATTGTTTATAGGGCACTACTTTCCAGATGTGATTGCTGTGCCCTCAACAGAGCTAGAGTTGCATTGGTCAGAGCAGTCGACAATCTGCCCAAATGAGGACTTAACACTGACCAGACTTATGAGTTTGGAGAAAATAACCAGTCCATCAATCATATTTTCCGATCACGCTTACTTCCTCATAATTTGGACAACTCTGACATATTGTCAATGGAAGATCACTTCAATTGTTAGCTGTTCGGCGTGATCAATTATGATGATAACCTGATTCTATTTTGCTTATTATTCGTGTCTCGTCTCTGGTGTGAATAAAATTGTCTTATGATTTAGGTTATGAGTAAAACCTTGGCATTACTTAGAACAGACAATTGTATATACAATTTGTATGAACATATGTCATAACAGTGCAACGAAATTCATGTATGTAAACTTCATTGTTTTCCTATATAGAACTGTTGATATGAGGGTAAACGTATCACTCTCCATAATGGGAGATGTACAAATTTCCCGATTTCCCCATCATTTTCTATTTTCTGAGTTAGAGATCGATGTTGCGAGATTTTATCGAACGTTTATAATAAATGTTTGCCTCTTTTATTTCAATATATATTTCTGCTTATCTATCTTTTTGAATTCAAGTAAATGGTGAAGAAAAGTAAAACAAACTCAAGAGCATAGTGTTTATTCACAGCGAAGATAAAGACAGGTAGAAAGAAAAATACTTAAAATGGACATCACTTGGTCTAAATATTGAAATATAACCTGGTTGAATTGAATTAAAGTACCTTTTTTAGATCGACTGGTTCCAATTTAACATTTAAAGGTTTTAAGTAAGGGAATTAAAATTCACGAACCGACTGATTAATTGAGGAATGTAGATAATTGTTGATTTTTTACATTATAAAGCAAGGTGCCGGAATCTTGCTGCTGTACCCACGTGAAGAAGATCGATTCGTATCCCCCCCCCCCCACCCCCTAGCCCCCATCAGCCTGCAAACACTTATTCCTACTCTTTTCAATTCCTATTATATATCAACATTAATAAGCTAACCTTCAAAGTCGTCTCACACTATATACGAACAGATATCAAAACTTTTAATCGCGCTCCCATTTGGAAACGCATATTTATATGCGAGCATGACATAAATCGTATTTCCTTCTTATAAAGACACATGTTTAATTCTTTCATGGTGGGACCCGTACAGACAATTAAATATATTCCTGTTATAAAAATAAACACATTTACTGGCATGCTATACAGGGTTGTACCAACCTTGTGTCACACGATCGTACATAGTAACAGCATTTCTTTTTATATATATATATATATATATATATATATATATATATATATATATATATATATATATATATATATATATATATATATATGTTATCCTTTGTATCTTCACTTTCCCCTCACACTGACAGGGACCTGAATAGACATGTCTGTTTTTCTCATCGGTAACTGTAAACAGAAATGGTTGTCAGTTGAACATAAAATTGCCTGTTATGTTTTATATACTTCTCACCCGGACTTAATGTATATATAAGCTAGTGTTCTGTACTAAAGTTACTCAGTTGCTTTCATCCTGCCTTCTTAGTTACAGCCTTTCTCGGCCTATCACATTGGTGACCCTGGAAGTCGACTCGCTCCTCCCGCCACTCTTGCTCCCCTATACGCCTCCCTCAAGGGCAATCCAAAAGACCTGAAGTTTTGGTCCCATTCAAAAAGCGGCCTTCTGCATACAAAGAAGGCCCAATCAACCACTGCTGCTGTCACTTTTCCCATTCCACATGCCCTCTCATCTCCACCGATGCCAGCGACGTCGCTATTGGTGCAGTACTCGAACAGGTGGTCAACGGCTTGCCCTGCCCATAGGCCTTCTTCAGTAGAAAACTGTCCAGGGCAGAAACAGGTTATTCTACCTTCGATCGTGAATTGTTGTCAGTGCACTTAGCTGTCCGTCAATTTCGCCATTTCTTAGAAGGTACGCCCTTCGTCATTTGCACAGACCACATGCCTATGGTGCGCGCCTTCACTCTTCAGTCTGACGCCTGGTCCACCTGTCAATACTGACATCTCTCCGCCATGGCTGAATACAATTGCACCTTTCAACACGTCCCTGGGAACATGAATCCCATTGCCTATGCCCTGTCAAGAAACAAGTTGGTTTCCGTTCAATTGAGATTGGATTACAACGTCTTGGCTACCGGGTCCAGAATATCAAACATGTATTACATCCTGCACATCCCTCCGTTGAGAAGATATCCCCCTCGAAAACTCCAACACCACCCTCCTCTCTGACGTCAATACTGGTAGACCGCGACCTTGGATTCCTGCTCCTAGGTTTTTTTATTTCATTCACAGCCTTTCATATCCCTCGTGCCGTTCTACTGCACAGCTGCAGAAGACAAAGTTCATTTGGCACGGCAATTGTAAGGATGCTAAGAATTGTTTCACGCCTGTACTTCTTGCCAAACTTCTGAAATACACCGACACAGATTCAGGAATGGGCACCTTTCTTCAACCTCAGCGTCGTTTCACCCACATTCAGATCGATGTTGTAGGCCCCCTAAACACATAACAAGGACATCATTACCTGTTTACCGTCATCAACCTCTCCACTCGTTGGCCTGAAGCCATTCCCATGAAAACTGCAACGTCCACCTCATGTACATATGCCTTACTCTCATGATGGATTGCAAGATTTGGTATCCCTGAGCATATTACTTCTGACAGGGGTACCACTTTCACCTCTCAAATGTGGACACCATTAGCAAATCTATTGGGCATCACCCTACATCAGATAATTGCCTACAACCCCGCTGCTAATTGAATGGTTAAACGTTTTCATCGCACCGTTAAAGCAGCTTTGATGTCCCGCTGCAGGGATTCCCACATATTTACTCATGCATGTTATTTCAAGTTCTTTTTAGTGCGAGGGGAGAGCGAAGATACAAGCATAATATATACAAAAAATTAAATGTCGTTACTATATACAATCGTGTGACACACGGTTGGTACATTGCTCCCCCCTCTAAATGACATACTGTACATGTTAAATAGGGCACCCTGATCCAGAGGGGTGAACTGTAGGCGGGTCATTTGACAGGATAAAAGCAGGTTTTAGACGATAAATGGAGATCCAGTCTTCTCTGCCTGGAATGTTCAGTTGGAATGCTTTCAGAGTGCGTCGGATCACAAGGAAAGGGCCCGTGTAAGGGGCGTTAGCGGTTGCTTCCTAGTGTCATTGCGCAGGAAGACGTGTGTTACAGAGTGCAAGTCTGTCAGTATGTAATGCTTTGCTGGGGGCTTGTACGTCTGGTGGCATCGAGTAAATTTTCCCACGACGTGACGTATGTGCTGGAGATGTCCACAAGTACGAGTCTGCATTGACCAATCGTCGATGGGCGACATCGACCAGAAGGTGGAAATGAGAGAGGAAATCGTCACCCATGAAGGCCTTATGACGTCAGCAACGAGAAATTTCCAATTAAATTTACCGTTTCCAAACGATAATGTAAGGTTCTTGTATCCGTAGGTGGGTATCGCAGATCCGTTGGCAGCTACCAAGCGGACGTCGGTAGACGTAGACAGACTACTTCGTGTCCTGATGAGTTCGCTTGGCAAAAGAGAGCAACAAGCACCCGTGTCTACCAAAAATCACATGCCCGTTCCTGCATCATGTAAAAAGAAAAGATTAGAAAACCGTTGGCCACCGCCACAAACGATGGCCTAGTTATACATGTTTTGGCCGCTGATAATCCTTGGCACATTTCTTCGCGGTTGCTCCGAATCTGAAGAGGTAGTAGCAAACCTGCGGAGGATGGGAGGTAGTAAGTGGCTCTAGAAGTCGTTGATTGGGTCGCGAGCGATTGGTGGGTGGTGGGTGGCATTCGCTGCTTCGACACATAATTGGATAGGCGTGTATTTCGTACGGCATTCACGTCAGCTTCGGTTGACGTTGAATAGGAGTCCTCTTCATCAGGAGTGGAGGCGTTGATGGAGGTCTTAAAGTGCCTGTCCATAAGGGCGTCAGCTTTAGTCATCAAGTCCTTTATGGGCAAACTATCAACATCGTATATGGCAGCGCTTACAGGTTCGGGTACATGGCATATTCAAACTGCACAAAGTAGGTTCACCTCACGAGGAGAGCCGTCTGAGGCAGGTTGCAGGCGAGCGATTCTGGTCATTCCCTGAGGGCGAGCGAAGCCCTTTGGTCCCACAACGATTCTTGCGAGAGCTGAAAAAGCTTTGCTATACGGGCGGCTGCCGATGGCTAGTACTGCTGCAGAAGGTATGTTTTAAGGGCGTCATACGCTATTGGGGTCTCTCCTTGGTCACAAAGCCAGTCGGATATTCCCGGGAAGGCGTCCTCGGGTATCGCCGCGAGAACATAATTTGCTTTGGTGGTTGAGTGAGTCACGCCCTTGATGCGAAACTTGACTTCTGTGCGCTGAAACCAAGCAAACGCTTTTCCGCTGGCTAATGATGAAGGTTCCAATGGGGCAGCCATAGTACCAACGACGGAGGGGCGAGTGGGTGTGGAAGCAAGAGGAGTGAGTTGACTTCCAGGGTCACCAATCTGACGTGCTGAGAGACGGTTGTGACTCAAGGACAGAATGAAAGCAACTGAGTAACTTTATCACAGAACACTCTCCTCTATATACAAAAACTATATGGAACAGGAAATTTCCTGTTCAATCCAATTCCGCGCCGGTTAACAGTTAACGATGAGACAAACATGCAGGTTATTTCAGGTTCTTTTTTGTGCGAGGGGAGAACGAAGATACAAGCATAATATATACATAAAGTGAAATGTCATTACTATATACGATCATGTGAAACACGGTTGGTACAATATATTATCCTATCTATCATTGCTCTCCCTTGCACTGACAGGGACCTGATTAAACATGTCTGTTTTTCTTACTAGTAACTGTTAACAGAAACGGTTGTCGGTTGAACATGAAATTGCTTGTTATGTTTTATGTATATATAAGCTGGTATTCTGTAATAAAGTTATTCAGTTGCTTTCATCCTGCCTTCTTAGTTACAGCCTCTCTCGACCGGTCACACAGTAAATGAAAATATTTTCCGAAATACGTTATAGATAATTATCTTTGAGAATAAGATAAAATTGAAATTGAAAAACCTTCAAAATATATTGTTTCATTATGAAAATTGTACACACAATGGAATATATTCCTGATATACAAAAAATAATGTTTACTAGCATGTAATGCACGGATTATGAAAAGATTTTCAGATATAAGGATATATAAACATTATCGTTATAATGGCTGAACATCCCTACAAAAAAAAAAAAAAAATAAATAAATAAATTTCATTTACTAGCATTTCATACACCACAAATGAAAATATTTTCACGAAATGCGTTCAAAATACTATCCAACAATCTAGTTAAATTGCAATTGCTGAATGCCCATAGAAAAAAATCTTATTTACTTCCATGTCATACACAACAAATGAATATTTATTTTCAAGAATACTCATCTCATATATTATATTATCTTTAAAATCAAGTAAAATAGCAATTACTAAAAGCCCTTTAGACAGTGGGTAATAAAAACTGCCAGAATTGATATGAAAGGCCTCCCCTATTAGTACAGACGCCATCCATCATTCACCTCATTCAAAGGGCATCAAAGAACAATAGTAGATTTCTTCCTCCAGTGATATGACAGCGAAAGGCATTCCTCAGAGATATTGGGTTCTCTCTCTCTCTCTCTCTCTCTCTCTCTCTCTCTCTCTCTCTCTCTCTCTCTCTCTCTCTCTCTCTCTGGACTTTCTTCTTTCGTTTATTTCTCATTTCACTGAGGTTTTGGTATTTAGAATATTCAACTATTTACTATTTCTTATTTAGTATCCAATAATACTTTTTAAAGGGATATTTTTATAACTTATTAATTCAGACGATTAGTTTATTATTATTATTATTATTATTATTATTATTATTATTATTATTATTATTATTATTATTATTATTATTAAAGTACGTGAACTGCCATACATGACTGTTAAATATTTAGATAGATATGCACAAAAACGGGGTTATGACTACTCTACCCTGCCTGACGGACGTAGAGAACCGAATGTTAGTGGCATATATATATATGTTGCTGTCTCACAGGATACTTTTACAGGAGAGGGGGTTCCCAGCCACCTCGTCCCGTCCCTTTTAGTCGCCTCTTACGACACGCAGGGATAACGTTGGCGCTATTCTAATTGTTTTATGCCCCCGCGGCCACAGGGAAGTACAGGGGGGTTTTAGAAGAGGTAGGGGTTGTATGAATCAGATTTTTACAGTTAGGCAGATATGCGAGAAATATTTAGCAAAAGGTAAGGAGGTGTATGTTGCGTTTATGGATCTGGAGAAAGCATATGATAGAGTTGATAGGGAAGCAATGTGGAATGTGATGAGGTTATATGGAGTTGGTGGAAGGTTGTTGCAAGCAGTGAAAAGTTTCTACAAAGGTATTAAAGCATGTGTTAGAATAGGAAATGAAGTGAGCGATTGGTTTCCGGTGAGAGTGGGGCTGAGACAGGGATGTGTGATGTCGCCGTGGTTGTTTAACTTGTATGTTGATGGAGTGGTGAGAGAGGTGAATGCTCGAGTGCTTGGACGAGGATTAAAACTGGTAGACGAGAATGATCATGAATGGGAGGTAAATCAGTTGTTGTTTGCGGATGATACTGTACTGGTTGCA
>NC_090728.1:114774331-114781831 GCF_036898095.1 Palaemon carinicauda | reverse complement strand
TATTATATATATACATATGTGTGTGTGTGTGTGTTTGTGTGTGTGTGTGTGTACTATTTTTCTCATATCTGCACTGTTTTATATTAACTACGTCTTGATAACAATACTGATATACATAACGGTATTCGTATTTATCATGATGATATTAGTAGTTGTAGTAGTAGTAGTAGTAGTAGTAGTAGTAGTAGTAGTAGTAGTAGTAGTAGTAGTAGTACCGAAATTCTCAAACTATATTATTACAATAATATTACTCAGATATATTCATTTTTCCAATTGCACAGACTCTCTCTCAGTCTTAAAGACAACTGATAGTTCCATTTTAGTCACTGAACCAGAAAATGTTACGAAAGTTCGGCACAATAAATATTATCCCTCGGGTACTGTTAGCAAGAGTTGGTCAGTGTCTGCGTTTTCCAGTAAACGCTTTAGAGTTACAAATGGGCAGATGTTTTGAACAAAAAGAGACATCAGTTTAGATTAAAGGAAAGGACAGGAAAATGTATGAAAATTACATTCATTTGTTGTAAAACCTTGGAGCACGTAATACACTTTTAACAGAATTCTAAATAAAAGAAGAATTTATGGGTTAAGGTAAATTTTCTGGTCGTTGAAAGATAAAAAGAATAGAAAAACATTCATGAAATTTGAATAAAAACATTCATGAAATCTGAATAAAAACAGAATGTTGGAAAGGAGGAACAACAAAATAATTAAATAAAAGCTCTACGACTGAGTCCAGATAAGGGACACGTTTCAGAATGTTTTGACTCTGAATATTGCTAACAACAAAGTTTTGAGTTGCAGTAACAAAGGGAAAGATTTAGTTACAAAAAAGGCTTTTTTTTTTTACTGTAAAACATACTATCATTATTAAAGTGATGGTAGGTGTTTCCAACAATATCAATCAATTATATTTATCCTAGTATAAAATAACTTGGAAAAAAAATTAAATGGGGTAGATGCCAATACTATGTAGCTTTGTTCTGTGTTGCAATTAAACCGAAAGAAATTAAGAAGAAGGCGTATGATACGATCGTGATGAAGAAAGTAACGCATGAAATGATTAAAAGGAAATAAATGGTGGGTTTAACACCCCAGCCCCGCCCCTTCAAAAAAAAAAAAATTGTATGGACTAGGTGTTAGGTATGAAAGAGTCGAGGGAAAATGGAAAAGATTGTGTAAAATTGCAACTGTGGGGAGAGAGAGAGAGAGAGAGAGAGAGAGAGAGAGAGAGAGAGAGAGAGAGAGAGAGAGAGAGAGAGGAGCATTGGCATGAATGTTTTATGTTTCAATCGGTTCCGTTAAGGGAGGTAAGTGACCTTGAAGCTTTGGAAAGTCTGAAATTAAGATTTTGGTTCGCGTCCTACCGAAGGATAGGTTAGGTTCATCATCACCATCTCCTCCTAAGCCTATTGACTCAAAGGGCCTCGGTTATATTTCGCCAGTCTTCTCTATCTTGAGCTTTTAATTCAATAGTTTTCCATTCATCATCACCTACTTTACACTTTATAGTCCTCAGCCATGTAGGTCTGGATCTTACAACTCATCTAGTGCCTTGTGGAGCCCAGCTGTACGTTTAGGAGGAGATGATGATGATGAACCTAACCTATCCTTCACGTAGCACGAGAATCAGAATCTTAATTCCAGATAGGTTAGGTTAGGACCCTTTATCTAGATAGGGGGTACTTTCTCAAATCAATCAAAAATTGATCTTGTTTACCATTTTCTGGACGTATTTAGCATTCTAGGACCATCATCAGCAACTTTGTTATCAATCATAATAGTTTTTGAGCTTTGACCTCAATTTTCATTCTTTTTATCATATAACATTGAATAATTGTAATTCCATTCTACCAGTCATCTTCACATCCATAAACGTGAACACACACCAAATTAGTGAATTAATTGCTGTTATTTTCTCATTTTGATTTTAACGTTACTGGTTATAAAGATTTCCTATTGTTCAATCGTCAGACAATTGGGAGAGAAAAAGTCGGAACACATGTATTCTCTTTATCTTAAATATCCTCGAAATGTACTTTGTTCCTTGCAATGCTAACAAAATTCACACGAAAATTAATAAATGCATATTTCGGAATTTACAGTAAAATCAAGAAGTTTTACCATCAGAACATAATAATAGTAAAAGTAACTATGGCCCTCTTACTTTTACCATTCTATTTGAAAGGTGAAGATTTTACAAGTAAATTATCGGAAAACTTTAATTTGAATAAGTAAACGTATGTATGAGACTAATAATATAACTACCCCTATGAATAACCTCTTAATTTATTAATCAATAATTCATCTCTTGATGCATTGTATAAAACGTCAGTAAAATGCGTTTGAGTTAATAGTCCCTGGTGTGATGTCACCCAGCAAATCACTTGAATAACAAAATTTGCATGAAAATAGTCATTTTAATAAAAACATATCACTTTGATATCTTCTCTGTAAACTCGAATATCCGTTATTGACAGATTTATCCGAATTGATCAAACAAGTGTCACGTAACATGAAATCCAAAATGGCCATAAAAAAAAGTTTTTTCCAGATGAAATATTTGTGAGATTTTTCATAACCAAAGGATCAAGAAATTTTCGTTTATGAAATTGAGAAATAATCAAAATAGAATATTGCTGTCTTGTTATTCAATCTACAGCTGATATCCAATTCAATCACTCTCTTTTTTTTATACTCTATAGAAACAAAATTCAAAATCATGGTTGTGGATGCAATATGAAGTCAGCGATGCTATTTCGAAAAGTAATAGGGTCTAAAATACAAAATGTACCGTTGGGTATTATTACATTTTCGTTTTGAAGAAGGATCGACTTCTTTCACATGGTGTTTAATACAAATCTCTATGAAACTATTATGATTTTGATAAAGTTAGTAGATTTATTACATATCATATATGACGCAAAAAGAAAAAAAAACTGTTAGGATTTTGATAAACTTAACAGATTTACCGCATACGCGATGTAAAAAAAACTTGATTAAATTTGACAATTTCATTGTTAATGCGCAACCTTATCTGCCATAAAGGTAAACGTAATTGACTTTGACCTCGCGTCTTTGTAACGTATTTTCAGATATCATGTTTGGGGTATATCTTATTTTTGATGTCTAAAGCTCAATGGCATTCAGAAGACATCATCTGTATAAGACTTTGACGATGGGGTTGAATGGATGGAATAGTTATTGGAATTGCTGTAATTGACGGACCCTTTTTCGTAGATGTGACTCTATCAAAATATATTTTGTCATGCAATTAAGCTTGGAATTTATTGGGATTAAATATCAAAGTCCAATGGATTATCTAATCAACAAATCTGATATGAAGTAAATCTCTAGTATTATTGTACTATGGTATTAAAAAGAATTCATCGTATCAGCATGGTCAATTTCATCATACTAGTGTTGTGCAACTGACATACTGTAATATTCACTTCCAAATTAAAAGCTAAAATTAAAAGGTCTAGATTCTGCATACGGGATTTCTACTTTTTACGCCTTATTCATTCTAGGAAATAAGCTTACTTTTCACAATGAAGTTTCAAAGTGACTTTTAACATATATATGGATGCTTTTTTTTAAACATACCCATTTCTTATCAGATAGATTGGCATGCTATTTATCATAGGTGTTATTTACAGTTTTTATTTTTAGATCCATACGATGAGAATATATGACTTTCTACAGTCTCTTGACATAGAATCTACCTGACCGTGTCTCTCTCATGTGTCAGAAAGAGGACAAGAAAAGGGAAAAATCATAGCTATTAGTCATTGTACTCTGTAGTCATTTGCTATTATTGAAAAAAAATCATCATCCATTTCATGATAACTTTTGTTTTCATTATTGCTGAAAAAAAATTCATTTAGTTTTTTACTGCGATTTTAAGTAATAATTATTACAGTTTACGAATGATTTGTTGAAGACATTAGGCATTGGTAACCATTACTTTAGGTTCCGCTAATATTCCCAATTTACTCAAATAAACCATCATCTTACCTACTTCAACAAATTAACTTAAAATGTTTTTTTTTTCCTCTCTCTCAGGACAGAGAGTCTACACGCAGATTATTTTGAGCCGAAACAGTCGTTTTGATATTTTCATTTGGTAATATGTAATATTTCTTAGAACAACTCCAATTGTATAAAAAAAACTGGCTTTTTCCTAACATTTCAATTATATTAATACCTGACATATACCATCAAATAGAATAATCTATGATATTCAACTTTATTGAAACAACTCTCGTCGAAGAATGCTTCATTTCTTAATGGGTAACATCAAAAATTACACATTAATCTAGAGCATACTTTTAATTACAATGCAGTGTATCACGTAAAAAACGCAATGCAAAAAACACAACATTATTTAACGAAAGTTAACTAACATGACATGTAATTCAGAGAAGCTGAAACCTCATAATATAATTAGTTTAGAAATATATGAATTACAGGAACACCCAAATAGGTACCAAAACAAATAGAGAAAAAAAAATATAAGAGTATTCATACTAGTAACTTGTGATGTCCAGTTACACATTTAGTGAACGATTATCTCTTGGAGGGTGGCGAAGTACTGGCCCAGACCATTATCCAAATGAAATTATAAGAGATATTACTTTCTCTTATTGCTTCATTTCCAATCCTGTCCAGCCATGTACCTCCCAATATTCTTCTGTGAGCTTTGTTCTCAAATCTGGTAAATCTCTTGAATATTATTCAATTGACATAGCCCAACTCACACAGTAACACCGATCTCACAAAACTGATGTACAGTCTGATTTTTAAAAGTAATTTCAGACGATTTGACTTCCATTGCCTGGTCAGCTTTTTTCAATCTTCCACTAAATCCCAATTCTAATGACTGTATAGGAGATCACAGTCCTTGATAACTTAAATGAATCTACCTACTTAATCCTTTATCCTTCCGATGTTATTTCATCTTCAGTTGCATATTACATTCTCATCATCTCTATCTTTCTTCTATTTTTCTTGACCCTAATCTTATGTGATATTTCATGCATTCTGGTAAGCAAGCTTTGCAAGTCCTTTGGTGTTCTGCTAATAAGATCAGTGCCATCAGCATACTCTATGTAAGCTATTTTCCTGTTACCAACCCAGTACAATCTTTTTCCACCATCTCCTACTGTTCTATACATTACAAAATCCATGAGGAGGATGATCTACGTAGGTGATAGCGCATATCCTTGGAGAGCTTCCCTGCTCACTGGAAATTCAGTTGACATGGCTCCACTAACATTAACTTTTCATTTGCCAGGCTCATGAACAGACTTATTCAATTCCATATATTTAAGAGGAAGTCCGTAATAACGCAAGACTCTCCAAAATTTAGCCGGTGCATATATCAAAGGGTTTTTCAGAGGCCACATATGCCATGAAAAGTGAATTTCTCTATTCTACACATTTCTGTACTACATGTCTGGAAATGAAATGAGTTCTTTTGCACTTTTTTTAATAACATGGAATAGAGCCATTACATAGCCAGTATAATAAATTAGTTGCTTTCTGTGCATAAATTTGATTTATGGAAAGAGTGTGAACACTGCCTGGGTGGTGTGGGCACTGCACGTCTGCTTAGTCTACAAAAACTGCCCAAGGGGCGTGATATTTTTCATCCTAGGGGATGCCGTAGGACAGGACTACAAAAGTAATGCAAGAAGGAACTAAATGTCCGAGATGTATCCCATCACAAGTGAATGAAGTGGCTTCTTTGGTTCTAAGATCCTTAATTATGAGATGCTTACTCTGTTAATGGAGTTAACTGCCTTGATTCACAATGCTGTCGGGAAACTTCGGTACCTTCACCTTCTCAAGTAATCTGAATGCTATGAATATACGACTAATCAAAATACAAGATTCACAACTTTGATGAGAAACGATGTAATGAACAGGAATATGACTATAAACAAATATTTCTATTACGTGAAATATTTCTTCTCAAATTATTTTCTAAATTTTCTACCGATTTGTCAGGGTCTAGAATCAAGAGAACGTAATGACTCCATGCAATGGGCCATCTCATCCAAGTTAGTGATCGTTTGGTCAAGTTTATGAGGCAGCAATGAGAAACAGTTTTGCATTTCCTTTTTGTAAAATACTTTCAAAGCTACCTTCGTAAATACAGCAACGGGGTAAGAGACACAAATTGAAGGGCAAGAATAACGAGATCATATTTTAGAAAAGTTAGCATCAGCAGGGAGGCGCAAAATAAATACTTATCGCTGCTTACTTTTTTAAACCTATAAACAAGGTGAGGAAAAAGTGTGACGGAAATAATTTTGTGCTGGAGCTTACAGTAAAAGCAAAGAAAATTTCAAATTCATGATGAAAAATATTCCAAGTCGATAGGCACTTCATGGGTAGGCAGATGAAAATCATGCTTAGTAACTAACGACATGTAAGAGCTTATATAAAGATTATAGAATAAAAGGAAAAAAAATATAGTCTAAAATCGATAGAAATAAGTTGGGAAATAGCATCATTTGGTAACTTATCTGAATATCATTCATTCGAATTATCTAAGAAACATGAGCATAGATTGGAGTAAAGAAATAACAAATATATATCTTTGCTGGTAACATCACCCGGGGAAAATCGGTAAAATGTGAAATTCTAGTTGATCGCTTATATTAACTTTCCCGTTGAAGGTACTGATACTTGGGTCAAAACACTTATTAGGCAATATGAGCAAGCAGGACTTTTCCTAAAAGTTCCTCGACGCAATTAAATCTTATCTCTTGATGCCACAGTCTCAAAGAACTTTCGGATAAATCCATCAGCCAATGGAGTTATAAATCACGCAATTCTTCATTTCAGGTGTTACTCAACCCAGTGACATTTAAAACTTTTAGGGTTTTCATGTTTTAGCCAAATAGGCTTGATTTGTGTCTCCATCTATCCTGAATTCAGGAATTTTCTTCATACTGCCATTTAATGATTATAACACTCTTATAAACGTTGTGATATGGATATATGTTTCATAATTGTTTTACTCTTTCAGTATGTCAATCATATCTCTTGCCCATCGATAGCTGATATTTTCATACATGGGTCTTCTGGCTTTGAATGAATCAGTTCTGACAGCCATTAAGGTAGATGATAAGTATTATGCAAGTAAAACAACGTATAGGGTAATATATGGGATATCATTGGAATATCTTTCTATTTTTCATATTTCTCCTATTACAACCAGAAGAAAATGAGGAAAACATCTCTTTCCAGGCAACGACTTTCATTCCAAAAATGTTCAATGGAATTCATATAAAAAAAAGTTATGACTGGCTATTATCAAAGGACGATTCCTAAGACAATTCTCTTTTCTGAATTGAATTTATCCATTTAAATTTAATTGATATTAGTATTTCACAACGAAGAACGTGGATATTTTATTCATAGACCTTGGATAATTTGTAGTCATCTAGGCTTTAATTAATAGATAAATGAAACCTTTGGGTGGGGTAG
>NC_090728.1:114761831-114764331 GCF_036898095.1 Palaemon carinicauda | reverse complement strand
TTTACACATTGAGACGTGTTTTTCATATTCAAATAAGCCATGTATATTTTTGATACATTAATGTCTGGATTCTCCTAACGACCTCGGGATCGAATCCAGACGTTAAGAGAATCCAGACATTAATGTATCAAAAATATATATGGCCTATTTGAATATATATATATATATATATATATATATCACTCACTAAATTCCGTCCGGAATTCTACGGGTTGGGTCCTGCATCAGATGTAGCCATTCTCTCCAGAGATTCCTATCCAATGCCATCTGTGCCAGCTGCTGAAATGTCTCACCTCTATTTGTTTTCTTGAAGGTTTGCATTCATGTATCTCTTGATCGTCCTCTCGGTCTATTTCCGGCCACTCGTCCATGCAGCACTCTCTTTGGCCATCTGTTTTGTTCCATCCTTTGTACATCCCCAAACCATCTTTTCTGAATATCCTCCACTCTAGTCAGAATTGTGTCCTTAACACCAGCCATCTCTCTCACTCTCTCGTTCGTAATTCTGTCCTCCCATCTTACATAACAAATTTTTTTCAGATATTTCATTTCAAACAAACCTAATAACTTTTTCTTTTCTCTCTTCTTCAGTACCCAAATTCACACACCGTATATCACGGTGGGGATTACTATTGCTCTTAATAGTCTAATTTTCAATTTAATGGATATATTTTAATCTTTCCAGATTCTTCTTAGCCTTCCAAATGCTTTTTGGCCACTTGAGACTCGGTCTTGAATTGCTCTTTCCATTTGCTGTGAAAAACTCCCAAATATTTAAACTCATTGACTTGTTCCACTTCTCCCTCCGATAGCTGTATTTCTCAGGCCTCTCTCTGGCGTCCAATTTTCATACTTTTGGTTTTCTCTCTATTTATCACTAATCCATACCTAATACACTGCTCCTCCACCATTCTCAACACTCTCTGAAGTTCCTCCTTAGTTTCTGCTAAAAATACTATATCATCTGCATATCTCATGTTAGATATTTTCGTCCCTCCTATATCTATGCCACCTTCATAATCTCCAAGTGCCATTCTCATTACACATTCCAAGTATAGGTTGAAGAGGTGTGTTGATAGAATGCAACCCTGTATAACCCTAACAGTGGTTATGAACTCTTATGTCAAACACTTTCCTTTTCTTACTCTAGCTGATATCCTTTCATACAATCTCCTGATGGTTTCCAGTTTTTTAGGTTCTAATCCCTATTCCTTCAAAATCCTAATCATTCCTTCCCTCCATATGGAGTCAAACGCTTGCCTGAAGTCAATAAATACACAATAAAGAACTTTTTCCTTCTCCCAGAATTTTTGTATGATTTGTGAGAAGGTGAATACATGATCGATTGTTCCTCCCCCCACCCCCACCCCCGCTAAATCCTATTTGACCCTCATCAATTATTTCCTCTTCTTGCCTTGCTATTCGACTTTGTATGAGTTTTGCTAAAAATCTATAAGCATGTGGTAATAGACTGATAGGCCTATAATTTTTGCATAAGGTGGTGTTCCCTTTCTTCTTGTGTGTTGGAATTATAATGTTTCCAATCCAATCATTTGGAGCTGCTTATCCATCTACTATATCCCCACATAAATAACACAACCATTTTTCTACCATTTCACCGCCAGCCTCAAGCAATTCCTTTGGTACTCCATCTATCCCTGATGCTTTCCCACTTGACATAGCTCTTAAAGCTTCTTCCACTTCTTCTATCAGGAGATCTGGCGTTTCCTGTATGATCCATGGCTTTGGATAATCTTCTCCAATTACCTGTCTCCCACTTCCTTTCAGTTGTTCCTCGTATTGCGTTTTCCAGATCTTCTCTATATCAGCCGTTGCTGATACCTTGTTACCATCAGCATCTCTTAGAGCAATTCCATTGTTTTTCTAACCCCTTGTTAATCTGTCTACTACAGTGAATAGCTCTATTGAATGGCTGTTTCTGGAAAAATTCCTCGTATGTTTTACACAAGTCTTCTATCCATATTATTTTTGCTATTTTCCATTTATTAACTACTAGTACGCACCTTTGTCTATTACTTGCTTCGTTTTCGTGAGATGGCTCTTCATTCTTTGTCTTTTTTGCTTCTCTCGTCTCTTGGCACGCATCCAGTACTTCCTTTGTGATCCACTGTTGCTCTGCTCTCATTCTCCTTCCCAAGATAGTGTCAGCTTCCTCTTTAATTTTATATATATATATATATATATATATATATATATATATATTTATATATATATATATATATATATATATATGCAGAAGAACCACAGGGAAAATGTAAATACGAAATATACACTTAAGTCCTGACTAGTTTCGTGATACTTCCTCAGGGGACTGATTTATTGAGAGAGGTTTCTTTACAATTTATAGGGAAAGCAAACGTAGGAACATACATATAGAGATTTAGAAAACAATGACACTCCCTTACCAGCTACCTGGGCTTGGGTCAGGTGGTAAGTAGGAGGAGCCCCCAAGCTCATTAGACACCTGCTGAAAAGGGTC
>NC_090728.1:114736831-114759331 GCF_036898095.1 Palaemon carinicauda | reverse complement strand
AAGAGAATATAGTCTTTGTAAAATGATCAACTTGGCTACTATTTGTGGATGAAATCCCCCGCCACTTGTGTTTTCCTAAAAAGATTGAACCCCAATAAAACCCAGATCGGGTCATATTAAATGGTGTCAGGTGTGGGGTGATTACAGATTAACGTCTGTGCTATGTGATTATAGCCGATGTGAGATTTTTGAAAAATGGATACAAAAGATAATAGTGATATTGATTAACATGAGAAGTTCGACGTCGAGTATCGATGACAGAGAGAGGGGAGAAATGAATCCCATAGCTATTGTAGACATGGTACTCTATGACGATAATTTTCAAACGGGCGAACCGTTATACATACAATCATGCATGAACTAGCTGAATTACGTAGACATATACAAAAGGATCAGAACAGTAGAAGTAACATTACCCTCTCAACCCAGTTGGGAAGTGTCATGGACACCCCCGTGACAGATGTGACCAAAATAGTGGAATTGGTAGATAAACTCCCATTTTCACTAGGACATGTTCCTGAATTGGATAATACACGGTCGTTAGAGGGATTCTTGTCGATTGAATCCTTCTTGACAAGCATCGAAGAGGCCATCCCTGGTTGGTCTGACGTTAACAGCTAAATGCTGTTACCAAGGATAACGCATACTTTTGCCCTCTATGGAGGAACTGTTATTTAAAGTCAGCGAAAGCAGGTTTTATTCTACATTAGATTTAAAGCCGGGTATCACCAAATTCCATTAAATGACTATATAAAGTAAACAGAAAACGGCATTTATAGCACATGATCAATTGTTTGAGTATAACTGTCTGACTTTCGGATTGAAGAATGCTCCTGCCCATTTTTCCCCTGTGATGATGTCTGCATTAGCTTTATTATTCTGGCATAGTGTGTTTTTCTACTTGCATGATATAATTGTAATTGGGACTACGGCAGAAGAGCATGAAAAAAATTTTATACAAGTGTTAGAAGCCTTGAGACGTCAGGAGATGAAGATCAATTGAAACAAATGTAAATTTTTTCAACAATAAGTAGTGCCGGTAAATTAGCTGCAATCAGAGAATTTCCAGAGCCAAAAAACACTAATTAAGTAGCTAGTTTTGTCGAGCTCGCTGGCTATTTCCGTAAGTTTATACAAAACTTCGGTCACATAGCACGACCGCTAGATACATTGAGGAACCAGCCCGAATTTCAGTGGGGAGAAAGAGAGGAAGCTGCTTTTCAGACATTAAAAAATGCACTCACGAGCAACAAACTGTTGGCTTATCCAAGGTTCGACCGGCTGTTTTTGGTAACGACCGATCCCGATCGGCGGAGTCATTTTTCAAGTTGATGATGAAGGGAATGAGAGGCCAATTTGTTTCACTTCACGAGCTTTAAAGGGACCAGAGGTTAGATACAGTACCTTCGATAGTTAAGCATTGGCAATTCTATGGATGCTGGAGAGACACCGCTACTTTTTGCTTGGGCATAAAGTTAAAATAAATACAGATCATCGGCCGTTACGGGACTTGTTAAAAAAAGGGAAGTTAAATACTTGGCAAGCTTTGAGGATTGAGCGGTTGTTAGAGTTTGATATTGTGAATTTCGAGCATATTGCAGGGAAGTCAAATAAAGAAGCAGATGCTCTCTCCAGGACCGCCATAGCGGCAGTAACAACTTGGTCTCTAAGGCGAAGGAAAAACAACAGGGGGGTTCAGGTTCAAATACACCTGTGGGAGAAGTGCATAGAAAATAGGAAGATCTTGACAACTCCAGTGAGGTAGAGAGAGAGGACAAGGGCCGTCCGGAGAATGTGAATGCTGGGAGTTCCGCGCGGGAAACTCAGAGAGCATGCCCCGTGAACGAGTGTGTGGTTGATTTGTGTGGCTGGAGGGTGGGCGATCTTATTGCTGGACAAAAATCCAAAGCTTGGATCAAACAGGTCAAGAATTGTGTGAGGGATACGAGTAGCAAGCCCCCGGATTTCTTGCGCATGCGAAGGGATGTGTTCTTCATCGAAGACGATATCATATTTTATAATTATGGGAAGAGACCGGGGGATATCCGATCTCGCATTGTTCTTCCTTCCTCTTTGATAGAGAAAGCCATCCATGTAATTCACATAAGTCCTTACGCAGGACATGTAGGTTTAGAGAGGTCCCTGAGAGGGGCCAGAGAGTCGTTTTTTTGGTTAGGGATGAAGAAAGACATTGTTAGGTGTATTAACAAGTGCCATGTGTGTAACACTATGCGGAACCACAACCATGTGATCCCGAAGGCCAGAACAAGGTCAGTAGAGCCTGTTAAGTTTAATAGAATGCATATGGACGCCCTGGGTCCATCCCACGCCCCACCCCCCACCCCACCCCTGCGGGTACGGGCAGTTTAAGAATGTGTATGTTTGTAGATGCATTCACAGGCTTCACAAACACGTATGCAATGGTGGACAAAACTGCAGTTTCGGTTGAGAAGGTGTTGTGTTCCTTCATAGTAAGGTTTGGATGTCCAAGTACCTTGATAAGTGACAATGGTAGAGAGTTTGTGAATGAAGTGTGCAAAGGGGTAACCAAGATCATGAAAATAGATCATTTTAGTATCGCCTCTTATCAGCCACCAGCAAATAGGCTCGTCGAGTCCCATACCCAAGAGGTGTTAAATATTTTAAAGTATCTTGTGGGGGACAACCCAAACCAGTGGGTGGAAATGTTGCCGTGGGCAGAGTTCGCCCTAAATACGGTATATAACGGCTCCATCATGGATACCTCGTTTTTTATACTCTTTGGCAGGACCCCGTGCTGCTGTATACCGTTGCCATGGACCCCCACACCAGGCCATTATACAACACAGACCAATGCCGGGGGATGATGCGTAATTTGGCTTGGAGAGTGTTTCAGATAACCCGAAGGTACTTGCTGAGGGCCAATGAGAAGTATCAGACAAGATGCGATCAGGGTTTCCGAACGCTAACGTCTGATGTACAGATAGGGGACAGAATCTAAAACCGATAAGGCGGTCATCCAACACACCCGGACTGGGGCCAAAGGCATGCATCACCTTTCGCATATGCGCCCAGTCCGAGAAGATAACTTTGTATGGTATTGAAATAAGCCGGTACCCCTTTACCTCTGGCTACCTGGCTACTTGGGAGAGGAAAGCCAGGGAGAGGCACAAGCCGGTGTCAGTGCCGTCGTTCGTGCACGATAGAGTGTGAGAGGACATGCAATTGTAACAAGCAAACCGGCCCTAAGATTTTAATTTGAATTTTTGCATGAACCCAAAGAGGAGGGTACACAGCAGCAATGCAAAGAGAAAAGAAAGTAGGGAATGAAATTTTTTTTTTGCTTCAGTGAGAAAAAAAATAGAAAAGTTTACGAAAAAAGTTTGAAAAAAATTAAATGTGAATTTTATGGGACGTAAAATCTGAAGAGGGAGTGATGAACTGATCGTAGTCATGGTGGCCGTTATTGGTCGGGGTAAGTGTAGTGTCAACTGAACTGATTTTTTTCCCTTTGTTAGAGGAATGACTGTTTGTGTTAGCAATTACAAAAGGGACGGTTACAGGTTAGCTTGGGTTTGGCGTCACCAAACACTCTCCCGATTGGTTGTTATGAGGCATACTGTATTATGGGCACTTGGGAAAAAGGCCATAGGAGGCAGTCTAGTTTTGGATGCCGATAGAGTGTGTCAGGTGCCAACATGTGTGCCGAACCGAGTACCATTTTTCTGAGGACTTTTTATTAGTAATGTAACGTAATCATAATTAAGGACGCCCTTGTAAGCTTAAGTGGATATAGTCTGTGTAAAATGGTCAACTCGGCTATTATTCGTGCATGAAATCTCCTTTCATTCATGTTCTCCTAAATTGATTGAACCGCAACACGATCCAGTTCGGGTCATATATATATATATATATATATATATACATATATATATATATATATATATATACATATACATGTGTGTGTATGTATGTGTGCATCTGTGTCTGTTTGTGTATTTATATGTACTTCATTGGTTTGCCATGTTATCTGCGCTCATATTGTTCAAATTTTTGGAAATATTCATTATGATCTAAACATTTGTACATCATCATCATTACTTGTCAACTATTGGAACTTTATATTACAAGTGAACATTGTCCTGGTGTTCATTAACTAATATATCCCCTGGAATTGAAGAGTATCAATGACTGGTACCATTTTGCTGTACATCAGTACTCCAATTTTTAAAAAGATAGCTATAAGAAAATGCAAAGGGTAATGGACGGAGCAGCATGTCTCCACTCTGTGGGAAAACACCGGAAAAAGTAAAAAAAAAAAAAAAAAAAAAAAAAAGGAGAGTGGCTTACATAGACTGCAAACCTCTACCAAGGTTCGTCATTCCATACACAAGAGAGTCTCACTGCCTTTAAAGTTACATTGCCATATATTCTAAAATTGGATAACTTGTTATCATTAACAAGACTTAAGTTTGGTAAGATCTTAGTTGAAATATTAATAATAATATGACTGATTCTGTTAACAAACAATAAATCAAACGCAGAAACAAAATTGTAAGCACAATCTCCGGTGGACGTGAAAACAGACTTTCCTGTTAAAGGAAAGAAGATTGTCAAATAAAGACAAACTCGACAACAAGGAGATTTTCTACAGAAATTGTGAGGAAAGGCTGCCTTGTGGGTTTCGGGATGTCTATTAGAAGGTAAAATACCCCTTTGGTTGAGATGGAACAGCTGCCGAAGAAGCGCCTATAGAAAAGGTAAGAGAGATGCCACTCTGTGGCAATATTTAGTAAGAGCTATATGTGAGAAATAAGTAAAGACAAGTTGCTCAAACAAACTGGCTCAAACAGACTCCTACCAGGAAGAAGATGAAATATGAAACACCATTAATAATAGGACAATACTAATATAATGGAGAAATATACATAATAGATGACCGTTATGGAAAAAATATGCTTCAGTAATACTGAAGAATTTAAACAATTGTTCTTTACAGAAATATTAAAAAACCTTAACGTCTAAAAGGCTAATCAATTTTAAAATTTACTGAAATAATAGATAAGGAGGGAGTTAGAAAAGTAAAAACTCTAGTTCAATCACGGGAGAGTACTCTGATTCATGATTGAAAGAAACATTGGATAATATCTATAGAGAAGAGAATAAAACTACGCTATATCAAAGTCATGAGACATCATTTTGTAAACACAGCAGGGGGCAAAAGCTGTGTCGCAAACAACAAGAGTGTAGTAATGGCTCTCTACAGTCCCTCCTCATTTAGGTTAACTTATATATTTTTTGTATCACATTTATATCATACCTCCTCTAATATCCCGCACATAACTTACCTAAGGCAACCAAAGAGCAAGTGAGTCTGTCCACTTTTTCTCCCCTTGCTTTACTTTTCAATTCCTCTCCTTTCTGCTTCCTTAACTTCTTCAAACAAAATAGCATTCCTGACTGAAGAAGAGAAGACTTTCCGTAAGGGGTGAGACGTGGGATCAAACTGAGTTTACAGAAGGATTGGAAATTCCGTTGAGGAAGAGTTACTGGCAAACACGGCAATAAACTTTTCGGGCATTTTTCCCTAAGTACCCAATAAAAACAAACACCTTCCTCCTGCTTACAGTACCAGGCACCTTGAAATAACATGGGATGGTGTATTATGTATTAATAATGTATATTATGTATTGAATGTGCTCTCTCTCTCTCTCTCTCTCTCTCTCTCTCTCTCTCTCTCTCTCTCTCTCTCTCTTTTATGTTACCAGATACCCAGTGAATGCTTTATATAATTGTACTATTTTCGAAAAATAACCTTCAAGTGGAGGCGATAATTATGCAGTCAGCATTCCACGGTTATCATCCTACAAACAATTCTCTAATAATAGTAAATATGATTTTTCATCGCCAGTAGATTTCATGCCTATTGTGACGGGCCGAGAGAGGAGTTGTGAACTCAAAGGCATATTGAAAACGACTGAGTTATTTATTAAGGAACACTCTTCTTTATATACAAAACCTCAAGGCAACAGGACATGACCTGTTTGAGAGACAGATAATGTTACTGAGCAAAACGGAGACATGATCATTCAGGTTCTTTTTAGTGCGAGGGAAGAGCGCAGATACAAGCATAATATATACAAAATAATTATGTACAATTGTGTGAAACACGGTTGGTACATGGCTCCCCCCCTAAAAATGACATACTGTACATGTTAAATAGGGCGCCCTGATCTAGAGAGGCGAACTGTAGGCGGGTCATCTGGCAGAAGATAAGCAGGTTTTAGATGATCAATGGAGACCCAGTCTCCTTTGCCCCGAATGTTTAGGAGGAATGCTTTCGGACTGCGTCGGATCACAAGGAAAGGGCCAGTGTAAGGGGGTGTTAGGGGTGGCTTGCTGGTGTCGTTACGCAGGAAGACGTGCGTTACAGAGTGCAAGTCCGTTGGTATCTGATGCTTCGCTGGGGGCTTGTAAGTCTGGCGGCACGGAGTAAATTTTCCCACGACTTGACGTATGCGCTGGAGATCGTCGGAGGAGGTCGTAGAAGGAAAAAATTCGGCAGGGACGACCAACAGGTCGCCATACACCATTTCAGCTGCCGAGACGTCGAGGGCGTCTTTAGGAGTGGTCTTTAGTCCAAGGAGGACCCAGGGAAGCTGAGTAAACCAGTTGCAATCCTTGCAGCGGGACATCAAAGCTGCTTTGAGGGTGCGATGAAAAGGTTCTGATGTAGGGTGATGCCCAGGAGATTCGCTAATGACGTCCATAATTGAGAGGTGAAAGTTGTTCCCCTGTCAGAAGTAATATTGCCAGGGATACCGAATCTTGAAATCCAATCAGAGAGTAAGGCAGATGTACATGAGGCGGACGTTGCAGTTTCCATGGGAATGGCTTCAGGCCAACGAGTGGAGCGGTCGATGACGGTAAACAGGTAACGATGTCCTTGTGATGTAGGTAGGGGGCTTACAACGTCGACGTGAATGTGTGCGAAACGACGCTGAGGTAGAGGAAAGGTGCCCACTCCTGAATCCGTGTGTCTATGTACTTTGTAAGTTTGGCAAGAAGTACAGGCACGGACCCAATCCTTAGCATCCTTAGAAATGCCGTGCCAGATGAACTTTGCCTTCAGCAGCTGTGCAGTAGAACGGCACGAGGGATGTGAAAGGCCGTGGATGAAATCAAACACCTGTCGGCGCATGGGAGCAGGAATCCAAGGTCATGGTCTACCAGTACTGACATCACAGAGGAGGGTGGTGTTGGAGTCTTCGAGGGGAAAATCCTCCCAACGGAGGGACGTGCAGGATGTCCTACAAGCTTGATACTCTGGATCCTGTCATTGGGCTTCAGCCAGGGCGTTGTAATCCAATCCCAGTTGAACGGCAGCCAACGTGTTTCTTGACAGGGCATCAGCAACGGGATTCATTTTCCCATGGACGTATTGGAGGGTGCAATTGTATTCAGCCACGGCGGAGAGATGTCGGCGTTGACGGGCGGACCAGGCGTCGGACTGTCGAGTGAAGGCGTGCACCAGAGGCATGTGGTCTGTACGAATGACGAAGGGCGTACCTTCTAAGAAATGGCGAAAGTGACGGACAGCCAAGTGCACCGCCAGCAATTCTCGATCGAAGGTAGAATAACCCGATTCTGCCTTGGACAGTTTTCTGCTGAAGAAGGCCAATGGGCGGGGCGAGCCTTTGACCACCTGCTCGAGTATTGCACCAATAGCGACATCGCTGGCATCAGTGGAGAGAAGGAGAGGGGCGTTTGGGATAGGAAAAGTGAGAGCCGCAGCAGTTGATAGGGCCTTCTTTGCATTGCAGAAGGCTGCTTCTTGAAGAGGACCCCACTTCAGGTCCTTTGGCTTGCCCTTGAGGGAGGCGTAGAGGGGAGCAAGAGTGGCGGAAATGGCTGGCAGAAAACGGTGATAATAGTTGATCATGCCCAAGAATTCCTGCAGAGCTTTGACGGTCGAGGGCGTGGGGAAATTCTGAACGGCTGCTACCTTCTCAGGGAGGGGATAGACTCCTTCAGGAGTGATACGGTACCCTAAGAACGACACTTCGTTGGCGCCAAAGGTACACCTGTCGTACCGGACTACAAGGCCGTTTTGTTGCAGGCGGTCGAGCACGATGTGCAGGTGACGGAGGTGTTCCTCTTTTGAGGAGGAGAACACAAGTATGTCGTCCACATAACATACACAGAAAGGGAGGTCCCCTAAGATGCCATCCATGAGACGTTGAAACGTTGCCCCAGCATTACGAAGGCCAAAACAGGAGTAATTGAAGGTGTATGTGCCAAACAGAGTGGTGATGGCAGTCTTGGGGATGTCTTCTGGGTTCATTGGCACCTGATAATACCCCTTCAGGAGGTCGAGTGTAGAGAAAACCTTTGCTTTTTGCAGGTAGGAGGTTACATCGGCAATGTTTGGGAGGGGGTAGTGATCCGGTTCTGTTTGCATGTTCAGGCGCCTGTAATCCACGCACGGACGGAGGGAGCTGTCTTTCTTCAGAACGATGTGTAAGGGTGAGGACCATGGGCTGGAGGCCTTTTGGCAAAGGCCCATTTTCTCCATTTCGGCGAATGTCTGTTTGGCGGCTGCCAATCGTTCCGGTGCTAGACGCCTGAATTTTGCGATGACTGGGGGTCCCGTCGTCTTGATATGGTGATAAATACCGTGATTGGCAGGAACCGTGGTCGTTTGGCGAAGTTCTGGACGGAAAACTTCCGGGTACGACTTGAGGAGGTGGGCGTAGGCATCCGTGGGTGCGCTGAGGTGGAGAGCGAGGTTGGAGGGGGTGGGTTGAAGAGGTGTCGACAAGTACGAGTCTGCGTTGACCAATCGTCGGTGAGCGACATCGACCAGAAGGTGGAAATGAGAGAGGAAATCCGCACCGAGGATTGGCATTGTGACGTCAGCAACGAGAAACTTCCAATTGAATTTACCGTTTCCGAACGGTAATGTGAGGTTCTCGTAACCGTAGGTGGGTATCGTAGATCCGTTGGCTGCTACCAAGCGGACGTCGGAAGATGTAGACAGACTACGTTGTGCCTTGAAGAGTTTCCTTGGCAAAAGAGAACGACAAGCACCCGTGTCTACCAAAAATTGCACGCCCGTTCCTGCATCCTGTAAAAAGAAAAGATTAGAAACATGGGAGGCCACCGCCACAAGCGATGGCCTACTTACACGTTTTTTGGCCACTGACAATCTTTGCCACATTTCTTCACGGTTGCCCCGAATCTGAAGTGGTAGTAGCAAAACTGCGGCGGATGGGAGGTAGTAAGTGGCTGTAGAAGTCGTTCGTTGGGGCGCGAGCGATTGGTGGGTGGTGGGCGGCTTTATCGCCGCTTCGGCACGTCACGGAGTAGGCGTGTATGTCCTACGGCATTCATGTCAGCTTCAGTTGTCGTTGAATACGCATCCTCGTCGTCAGGGGTGGAGGCGTTGATGGAGGTCTTGAAGTGGCTGTCCATAAGGGCGTCGGCTTTGGTCATCAAGTCCTTTATGGGTAAACTATCGACATCGGGTATGGCAGCGCACACAGGTACAGGTAAACGGCGTATCCAAAGGGCACGGAGTAGGTTCACCTCACGAGGAGAGCCGTCTGCGGCAGGTTGAAGGCGAGCGATACTGGTCATTTCCCTGAGGGCAAGCGAAGCCCTTTGGTCCCCCAACGGTTGTTGCGAGAGCTGAAAAAGCTTTGCTATACGGGCGTCTGGCGACGGCAAGTACTGCTGCAGAAGGTATGATTTGAGGTCGTCATACGCTATTGGGGTGTCTCCTTGTTCACAAAGCCAGTCGGATATTTCTGGGAAGGTGTACTCGGGTATCGCCGCGAGAACATAATCCGCTTTGGTGGTTGAGCGAGTCAGGCCCCTGATACAAAAGTGGACTTCAGCGCGTTGAAACCAAGCGAACGCTTCTCCGCTAGCGAATGGTGAAAGTTTCAATGGAGCGGCCGCAGTGCCAACTGCTGGGGTAGAGTCCGCCTCCGTCATATTACCAACGATGGAGGGGCGAGGGAGGTGGGGGTGGAAGGCAGTGGGAGCGAGTCGACTTCCGGGGTCACCAATGTGACGGGCCGAGAGAGGAGTTGTGAACTCTCTCTCTCTCTCTCTCTCTCTCTCTCTCTCTCTCTCTCTCTCTTATGTTACCAGATACCCAGTGAATGCTTTATATAATTGTACTATTTTCGAAAAATAACCTTTAAGTGTAGGCGATAATTATGCAGTCAGCATTCCACGGTTATCATCCTACAAACTATTCTCTAATAATAGTAAATATGATTTTTCATCGCCAGTAGATTTCATGCCTATTGTGACGGGCCGAGAGAGGAGTTGTGAACTCAAAGGCAGATTGAAAACGACTGAGTTATTTATTAAGGAACACTCTTCTTTATATACAAAACCTCAAGGCAACAGGACATGACCTGTTCGAGAGACAGATAATGTTACTGAGCAAAACGGAGACATGATCATTCAGGTTCTTTTTAGTGCGAGGGAAGAGCGCAGATACAAGCATAATATATACAAAATAATTATGTACAATTGTGTGAAACACGGTTGGTACACTATATCTTTTTTTATTATTTGATGCTGAAGTTTCATGAATTTTGCTGCGGTTTATACTCCCTAGATTACTATTTCTGTCAACTATGGTTAGAAGGTGCATCTTTTTCCTTCCTAATGTGGTGAAGTCAAGAAAATTGTCATAGATTAAATTAATTGTTTTTGATTAGCCTTAGTGAAAATCGCCCAGCAGAGGCCACATGGATAATTTCAAGTAAATATTGATAAAGATTTGATTGTTTTATCGTCTTGGAAACTCTTTCCCTAAAGTTAAAACCTAATGCATTTCATATTTCATGCAAATCTAAGAAAGTTATTGGGCAGCTATTCTCGTATTTATTTCTAATGTAAGGAAGATTAACCAATTATAATACCAATAGGATAAGTCACCGATTTAGTCAATGTTTGTTTGTGTAAACGTCTTTTTTTTTTTTTTTTTTAAGATAAGAGATTTTAATGAAAATTGTCGAGAAAAGAAAATTAGGTAACTTCTCTTAAATGAGTAAACTTATGCCTGATATAAGGAAGGTTGACATTTCAACCATCTAGCAACACGGAAATGACTTGACTATTCTAATGGGATGATATTTCAATATTAGAGAATCAAGAAAACCATATTTAGTAATGTTCAAAGTAGAAGTTCTTTTATTTTGTCTGATTAAGCCGAGTGTTTTTTGGTCTGAATGCTCAATTGAATACTCATTTATTTTGTCTGTATGTGAATAACTTCGTAAATATGTTTGAATTTCTAAGTACTTGATTTTGTGAGTCTTTACTTATATATACCTACGTATATGTATGTTTATGTACCGGAACTTATGTATAAGTGCATATGTGAGACTTAAAAGAATGTAAATATTGGGTACATGTAGTATATGTGTGAATTTATGTGGCAAGTGATCTCCGATGTCCATTGAGGCAAACACCATCAAATATTCCCGGACTAGTTGCTCAAAAGAGCCAGTATCACCCATCCCACTGATGAGTAGCACTAAGTCAAAAAGGCCACTGTCTATAATCCACTTTTTCTGTAATATTACAAGTAGTCAAAATAGTAACAATGAAAATAAAAATGTAGTAATTATGATGTCTTTTGTTTTACAATACTACATAAATATGGATAAATTAATCAATAAGGAGGATGTGTAATATTTTTTGATGTGGTCATGATCCATGAATGATTGTAATAAGAGTAAGAAATGTGTTTATTTTTGCTGTGATTAGTATTTTTTCTAGTATTTTCTATCAATATAATGACTGTGAACTGTATAATGCTTAAACAGTTTGAAAAAAATAATTGAGGTAAAATTTTGTTTCATCGTGATATATTTATTTTACCCTTTTTTTATGAACGATGTTTATTTTATTGAACTATAGTACAACGCATTCCTATAAAAAAATCAACAGCAATGAAATAAAAAGCTTCGGATGTGTCTAATGGTATAAATCTCAAAGTGAGAATTAGTCTTACTTTTCCAGTTTTTCTGAATGTTCCGCTATGTGGTTTTGCTGATTTCTGCGTTTTGCGTATATTTGATATAAACTTTATATATCTATTTTGCCTATTTGCTAATAAGGTGTTTTAATAAATTTCTTTGTTATGTAGATTATATAGCAAAGATCTAGATTAAATGAATAGCAGTCTTGAAATGTTTTTATATCTTGTTTGCCTGAAAAACATTCTTTTTTTACATTGACATAATTAATAGTCTTTCATACCTTGGGTACTAACAAAGGTCATAGAAGGAGCTTTGTGTTAATAAATAGCATAGAAGAAGTTTATAATTGTTTCAAATTCTCTTCCTTCTTCCTTCCCTCTCTGTTTTAAAAGAACAGTAATATCAGGCATCAACGGTTCGCCTAAATACCGAGGCTCTCCAAGATTAATAGTTCCTCAGAATCCCGGCCATTAATCTCCAATGGTATTGCCAAGTAAATTAGCACATAGAGAATCCCTGTTTCATCCGAGGTAAGTCTTTCCTGTTTATTTGTAAGCGAGTTCACGGCAAGCGGGAAATGCCCGGCTTCCAGTTCAGACGTCCTACTTGACAACACCCAGAAGTGATAAACTAATACTAAGTTTAAAAATGTGAATAAATAATTCTATCAAGTTACGTTAAATACATCGAACTAATAAAAAAAGATGTAATTTTCTTGTTATTGCTCTCAATTTCTTTCCAAAAGTGGAAGATGTTTTCCATGTAAAAGCAATTGCTAAAATTATGTCCATTTTAAAATGCTATCACTGATGTCCACGGATGGACATCATTTACACACATAGATGTTACATATATAATACGTTCACATATACACATAGACGAACATACACAAACACACAAACATACCTAAAGCTTATTAAGAAAAAAGAGAGAGGGAGATAGAGAGAGAAAAGAAAAGTTCTGAAATACATTGTGGATTATAATAGACGCATCTGGTAAATATGACAACACCATTAGCTTTTATATATAGTCCACCCTGCATTACATTATGCTAAACACTGGGTTAGTATGGAAAGAATAGGTGTATATCAGCTCTAGTCAAGACATATGTTCGTAGAAGCAGAAATAAATTAGAAACATTCATGAGCGTTTAAACTCAACTCCACAATGCCAACGTGGGTTGGTTGGACCTCCCCCCACCCCCACCCCCAGCCCGGGGACGGGCAGAGCCTCTATAATTTTTTGTCTCTCTAAATAAGCAGGTTGCTGTGAACAGCATATCAATGTAGTGCCATTGTGGCAATGAATAATAGCATATGGTTCTAGTGACAAACATACACGCTTACGTACGCCCACATAAATAGATATGTGTATATATACATACACACACACACACACACACACACACACACACACACACATATATATATATATATATATATATATATATATATATATATATATATATATATACAGTATGTATATATGACAAAAAATCATAACCAAGATAGACAATGAAATTTCAAGTTGAAAGATAAACATCGAAAGACCTATAACAACTCAGCCATTTCCAATAAGAGTTTTGTAACATTCTTCAAATAGACTGTATGTGGTGGTAGGCACAAAAGCGAGGCTGCGGATAATATCCATAAAAAGAAATTCAATGTCATCTAAAAATGGGATAAAAGGCAATAGAGAAAAGAACATATAAATATTCAATATTTTCTGATAGGAGAAGAATATTGAATTTTTTTATTGGACAAAAAGTTGATATACTAAGGGTTCTTTATACATGACATGTTATGTGGAATATATTAAAAAAAAAAAATAGATAATATAAAAAAAAAAAATAGATGAAATGTATCTTAAGTCTGCGAAATAGCTCCTATTGTTATGAATAATATTTTTCAACTGAAAGGAAAATGTAAATAGTTTTCAAATGAAATAGATGAATGATATACCTTCCTTAATAACTTTAGTCGTTTATTTCATTTCCCATTTTCTCTCATGACGGTTTTGTGCATATTCCATTGTGCGTTGTATTTGGATTAAGTAGGTGTGATAATATCTCGTTTCTTATTCATTAAATAGAAGGAGCCAGGCCCAAGTTCTCTTCTTCAAACCCTTCATGAAAACGGCACCATACATAAATTACTTTGAAATTATGTTTTTCGCGTAGCATGAATTCTTGCTTGTATTGCATAAGATATTTTGCGCGAATTCAAGTCCACGCCTTTATAGAACTAACTTGAATCGTAACAGTTATCCGAATTTAGAACACATCCGAAAAATGAGCTTATCCTTTTGCCTTTCACTTTTATGTTTATTCATTATTTCCGACATTTTTTGGCCGAATAGTTGACTTCACTGGCCTTTATTGACAATAATGCTTGTATTTACTAATTTAGTACTATTCTCTCACTAGATAATGAAGCTTTAGGAAGAATGGCTGAATGACGTAATTGTTCCGTTGTTTCAATATACTATAGTGTGTTTTGAATGCGACCGTGAAAATCACAGTGGCAATATGTATTTATTCCATCTGGTAAAGAATACGGTTAGATTTTGATTGTAAATGTTAAGAAGATGACAGATATTAATAAAGGAGGAGAGACTTTCAAGTGTTTGATATGGAACAGTTGTGTAAAGTCTTTTGGAAAAAACCTGAACGTTTTGTTTAGCATACGTGAACCAAGAAATTATTTGATAAAAGTATAAGAAATAATATAAGAGTTAGAATATAAGTATGGCCGAGTGACAAGTCTAGTGTGAAGTTGGGTCTCAGACAAATGTGTGTTCTATTTCTATTACATATGTGCAGTATTCTTAGATATAAAGCAATACAAAAGTTCAATGAAAAATGGGCCGTAGAAAAGAGTGCGAAATAGTTCGTGTTTGCATAACGCAGAGAAATTTGTATTGATTTTGTTTAATTGCAATTATAGCAACATCAAAAAATTTCATACTGTTATTCATTTGACTCTTGTAAGATTTCCCGAAAATTCATCATTGCAAATGTATCAGAGAGCGATTAAATTCTATACAATACTCTGGGATTTGTTTGGCATAATACGATGGCTGCAGTGCCCATGGGAACAATAACCGATTTCTATTTTGAAAAGTGCATTCACTGCATTCATAAGCAATGGCAAGCGTGAAATTATTTTATCTTTTTCAATAAAAACATCAATTCAAATTATTCTTTTCCTGTTGTATGTAAATTGCTATATGCTTCTACCGGGGAGGAAAAATGTGTTTGTTATTTTTCTGGTTAAAGGATTTTCTTATTTTTTCATTCATGTTTAGTCATTGTATTTATCACACTGTTACTACATTCCTTTACGAACATTTATACCAATTAGGTTTCACTCAAGAATGTTTGTTTTTCATCTCGCAATTAACGTGTTTTTCGTAATTTATTTATTTAACTAAAATCTGTCAGTATTCATATGTATTTTCATTCCAAATTAATATCTATGTCACTTTGTCTATGCGTTAATTATGTATTCTATAGATCAAAGTATAACAGATTATCAGCCTTCATATTGTCATAATTGCCCTAATTCTAACAGTGAAGGATTATTACATTTATTCCCTCCTTAAAATCTAAATTGATTTGTTTCCTTTGAAATCACCTCTTAAAACTTTCTTCATCTAACAGTCAGATATTAGTAATTTTTACAAGTTATGTATTTTTTTTTTTTTTTTTCAAAACTATACATCGATGTTAGAATAATGTTAACAGTATCTTATCTAAGGAGGTAAATACAAATTACAAAGCGAGGTAAGAGGCAAACAATATCATAAACAATATAAAGCCTCAAAAAATATTTCGCCATTTAAGAAAAACAAAATAATGATTAATCTGAGTTGATTTTAAAAAGGCTAAATAATAAATTGATAAAATCATAATTTTATTAAGGTTAACATGAATTTAGTCTTGCTTTAGCCTTCATAAATAAAAGAAGGTTAAAAAAATGGAACATCAAAATTTATTTCTTGAGCTATATTCTAATTATTCAATGTAATTCATGTGATGATATTAAAAATATGGGGCCGTAAAAATACATAAATATTAAAATAAAAGATTGTTGAAATTGTTTCAACTTTAATTTTGAAATTGATGAAAAAAATGTTTTTTTCTTTTTTTTTTTTCTAAATATGTCAAACCAAAGTGTTACATTAAAAATTAAACAATGATACAATAATACGAAATCAAAACATTTGCCCAAGACACAATAATAACAAAATGTCTATATTTTTTTTTTATTATTATTATTATTTCCCATTCTGAAAGATAATTGTTGTCTTATTATCGCCCATAACTTTGGAGAAATATGTTACTGAAATTACACTGAAAATTAATTTCATTATGTCAAGTATAAAGTAAAGAAGTTATCTGATATATTTTCTGTAATTATCTACATTAGCGTACCTTAGAAAATTAAGAATATTCGAAGAGTCAGAAAACTGAATTTTATAAATATGCTCTTAAGCTCATAAAAGAAGTTATCCGATTTATTATCTATATGGAAATGATAATTTTACTCAATCCTGATATTATCTACATTAGCAAACCTTTAAAATAGGGAAACTTTTCTCTAGCTTATAAAAAAAAAAAAAAGTTATCTGATTTATTTTCTATAAGTATATACTAATTTAACCAAATAATGAAATTATTTACATTAGAAAACATTTGAAATATGAAAAAAAATATTCGAATAGACGGAAAACTGAATTCTATAGTTATATTATCTTGAAAAAAAAAGTTATCAGATATATTTTCTATAATTAGATACTAATTCAACTTGATCAGGAATTTATCTATATTAGCATATTTTTAGAATATAAGAAATATGTCATGCGACCCAGTTGAGTAAAATTTAACTAAAAAAGTCGAAGGAGGACATCAGATGATTCGCGTCAAAGCAGTGTTTATCCCGCGAATCTTCCGTCAAATATTCTTATCTAAATGCTAATGGCTCCCGTCACACTGAAGACTGCATGATACTTCCTCCACAGAACCTCCATTGTCGTTTTATCTTATTCGTTCAGACTATTTAACGGTTCATGTCTCGTATTCTTTATTTGTTGTTAAATCGTCACTGTCAAATACTCATGAAATAAGAAAGTCTTCAGTTTTCTATTGAAAGCCTTCATGTCTTCAATCATTCGAATGTTTCGTGGGAGCTTATTATATAGTTTTGGGGCCGCACATTTAAAGGCTCTGCAGCCTACAGTATATATATATATATATATATATATATATATATATATATATATATATATATATATCTAGGTTCCAATAGTTTGAAGCTATCTGTAACTATTCTCGTGTCGAAACGATTTGTTGGCTGCGCAATAGGTAGCAATTCTCTTAAGTATTTTGGACGAGCGATTCTGATAACTTGGTGGGTTATTGTACATATTTTAAATTCAATTTTCGCTTTAATCGGCAGCCAGTGTAAATCGATTAGTATAGGGGTGATCCTTTCTGTAGGTGGGACACCTTTTATCAATCTTGCTCCTCTGTTTATTATATTTTGTAATTTTTTAAGTTGCACTTTTGGTAAATTGTAGTAGATAAAGTTGCAGTAGTCAATCCTGGTAATAACACAGTTTATCATAAGTTTCTTCACGGAATTTTCGTCCAGGTACCTTTTTTATAAACACAATATTTCTTAGGTGATAACCAGCAGTTTTTATTGTATTATTTATTTGGGCATTTAGAGACAGATTACAGTAAAGAAATACACCTAGATCTCGAACTTTACTAGATATGGGCATCGCGTCATTGTTAATGTTCATTTGAATATCATCTAAGTTTCTCATGCCATTTCTCTTGTCAACCACCATGAATTCAATTTTGTTCTCATTTAATTTTAGTTTTTTAAATGCCATCCATTCTCTAACACCATCAAGGATTCGGTTTAGAGTTTCAGTAGTGTCATGTATATCATTTATTGAAAAGTAAAATTGTGTGTCATCTGTAAATAGTTTAAACTTCACGCCCTCCCTTGGTAGTATTTTCGATAGACCAATAGTATAGATGCAGAATAAGATTGGGCCAAGTACACTCCCCTGCGGTATCCCTCTGTTTAAGGGTTCATATGATGAATAAGAGTTTCCGATTTGAACACAGTAATTTCTACCAACCAAGTAGTCTTTAAGGTATTCGAAAGCTTAATCTTCAACGCCGATGGACCGTAAATCATTTAGTAGCAGTTCATGCACAACTGTATCAAAAGTAGCACCGAGATTGAGCAATATTAAAATACCACATTTGTTTTCATCCATCATTTCTAGCATATCATGTATAACACAGCATATGGCTGTCTCCGTAGAGTATAGTTTCTGTAAGCTGATTGGTTGTCAGGCAAAGTTTCTATTAATTCTAAGTTGTTCCGGAATTACATATTCAAGCACTTTTGAGACAAAGGATAGATTTGAAATCGGTCTATATGAGCTTAATTCCAGGTGGCACAGTGCATTTTTCAGAACTGGTGTGACTATAGCCATTTGCTCAGATTTAGGAAACTTACATTCATCAATGCTTGCATTTGCTATTCTCATTATTACTTCGGCTAGACTAGAAAAGTCTCTCTCTCCAATTACTTCAGATATTGGCATAAGATTGATCTTGCAGTTTGTTTTCTTTGGTCTCATGATATTTCTGGTGATGTCATCTTGTCTTATGTTGTTAAATCGTATCAATTTTGTCTGTTTGCCTGGTGTATCATTAATCTGATGCTGTGTATTTACAAATGACCTGGTTATGTTTTCAATTTTGTTTTTGAAGAATACTAGAAAATTATTTTCTAGTTCCTGGTCACTGTATCCATCAGTTAGCTTCTTTTCTTTTATATTTCACATCATACCATTCAGGAGACGATATAACTTATTTATGCCTGTTGCTGCTTCGAGGATCTTTCTCTTATAGCTTTCACTTTTACGAATTTATATTGACACGCAGCAGTGTTGTATGGTACCCAAATACTTTAACATATTCCACTTTCTTTCTTCACGTCTTTTTTACCAAAGTCTCTCCATCAAACCAAGGAGATTGGTCTTCTACGGTTATAGACTTTTCCATTGTTGGGCACATGGTATCATATTCACTTTTACTCACTTTATTGTAAGTGGTCATAAGACAGTTAGCACACTTAGCTCCTAACAGACGTTGGTCATCATGATCACAGGGAATGTTGATATCATCATTTATTTCCTTTGTAACTTCTCCAATAAATACGGTAGGAGAAAATTTCTATTTATGTTTAAAGTTTATTTTCTTCACTAATGCTTGTTTCTGTAGAGGTAGACTAAACTTAATAAGTTTGTGTACTGGGGAGATAGTACATTTCTCTTCGACTTTTATATCAGATGCACAATTATTCATGTCATCACTTAGAACTAAGTCTAGCGTATGACCAGTTAAAGTAGTTGTGCAGTCGTCATTATTCACTATTCGATATGATTTTAGTAGCTCACTACATGCCAAAGCATCGGAATTTGATGTGTCATCCATCCCAAAATTGAAGTTTCCATAGATAACTACTATATATTTCAGGGCCGTGTCCAATTGATTTTCGTTTATAAAATCCTACCAAAACTTCAGGTATGGGTTACATTTTGGAAATAGGTATTTGAAGCCACAGCCTTATTGGCCAAAATATGCAGTAATGTCTAATGTGAATAATGAAGCCACTTACCAGAGTAAATATAATAAATTGAAAGGGTAACTTAGCTAAATTTAGACGTACCCAGAGAGAGGCTAGTTGTGACGTGAACTATGACATCGGACGTAATACCCAATAAACATTCAATTCACAATAGTAAACACGACGATAAAAACAGGAGGACAGCAGAGCATTCATACGTCAAAGCCAATCTGTTCTACTTGACTGCTGTCTGGTGTTTCATTTATGGCAGGCCTGGCCAATTGTCCTCGTGGCTGCAAGACTACTTTCGTGCTGTGTGTTTTTGCAGTATGCAATGGAGAAAAGAACCACATGAGTCATATGAAAAGGGTAACTGGATAACAGATCATGCACAAACACCAAATGATTCAGATAGGAAGCCTGAATTAAATTTTATACGGGTCATACTTGAATGACAAGTTTGGAAAAAGAATGAGATATAAAAGTATTTTGTTTATATTAATGTATTTCTAAATTTTCACAATAAGAATAAGAGATGACAGATTTTTTCTTGACTGCAAACATTCTCATTGACTAGCTTCATCAACCATATATAACAATTTACCTATTCTACTGTTCTCCTTATATATATATATATATATATATATATATATATATAAATATATATATGTATATATATATATATATATATATATATGTGTGTGTGTATGCACACACACACACACACACACATATATATATATATATATATATATCTATATATATATATATATATATATATATATAGATATATATATATATATGTATGCACACACACACACATGCACACACACACACACATATATATATATATATATATATATATATATACTGTATATATATATAAATATATATATATATATATATACATATATATATATATATATATATATATGTGTGTGTGTGTGTGTGTGAGTATCCATATATATATATATATATATATATAGAGAGAGAGAGAGAGAGAGAGAGGAGAGAGAGAGAGAGAGAGAGAGAGAGAGAGAGAGAGAGAGAGAGAAGAAGAAGAAGAAGAAGAAGAAGAAAAAGAAGAAGTGTATAGGGTAGCTGTTTGTGTGTCTTTATTCATAAAGTGGCTATACGACTGGAGTCCCTAGTAACTACGTCATACTACAGTAGAGTATCAATGAGTGGGAGGGCCTTCAGTAATGACGTCTACATAGTCTCTCTCTGGGTGCGTCTAAATTTAGCTAAATTACCATTTCAATTTCTTAGTTTTACTCTGGTAAGTGCCTTTATTATTCACATTTGACATTATTGCATATTTTTGCCAATTAGGCTGTGTCTTCAAATAGCTATTTCCAACATGTGACCCATACCCGATGTTTTGGTAGGATTTTATCAGCGAAAATCAATTGGACACGGCCAAGAAATGCATAGTAATACGTTTTTCTCTATGAATTCTTCAAAAAAGATTCTAGTATTTGTTCTAGGAGATTTGTAGATTGTTACAAAGAATAATCTTCTATTTTTTGGCGTAAATTTTATTTCTATACAAAAAAAAAAGATATCTTTTCAGATTTGAGTAACTTTTATGAATAAAGAGTCCGACAGCCACACCAGACCTACCTTCTCTCGGTATGTGAAAAAAGGCATGTGTGATCTTTGCCTTGTCCAAGTTATTTAGCCATGTTTCAGATAATGCTAGTATATCTAAATATTTCTCCTTTATCAATTCTCGAATTTGAACAGCCTTATTACCTACAGATTATATATTTACATAGCCACAGTTTATGACATCCCTAGTAACCATGATCAGTATTTTCCGCTAGTCTTTTCAATTCCAAGTCAAAAGCATTACAGTCTCTAGAATTTACTGTATGGTCACTTGGTCTGTTTAACTTTGTGCAGTTTATACACTCTGACACTTTCGAATTACACTCCCTGGTGGAGTGTCTCCCCGAACATTTCCCGCAGACTTCATCTTCATTCTTAGACTTGCAATATTTTTCAAAATGTCCATACCTCTGACAGTGGTAGCAGGTGATCACGTGATACCTATCACGTATGTTATAGATACCCCATCGTAACGAAACTTTGTCCCCATTATTATGAATAGCCCTCCGAGCTTCAGGATCACTTTTCAGCACATAGTGGGTGGCCCCTCCACCCCCCCCCCCCCCCCCCCGAGGCATTTTTTTTTCAGGACCTCACTTATTTTATCTTCTATATTTTGGATTTGGTTCAGGCAGCAATTTCTTTGAATCAAAGCATTTACTACATCATCTTCATCATTGTATAGATTGCATATCATTATTTGGGGTTTTAGTTATCCGATTTTTCACGTTTCAGTGTCAGCCACCAATGTCTAAATTTTGTTTGCCGCCTCTTCTCTGATCATATTGTTTGCAAGTTTACTACAACATTTTCATTTGAAGTTGACCTCGTGTTAAATATAGGAATGTCTTTAAGTGCTTCTTCAACCTCACGTTTTCTTTCAGTAATTTTAGTTGTTGTATTAGTTGATTTAATTATCCACAGATTTTTTTCCTTAACTTTGTCAGCAAATGTCGGTTTCTCCAGTTTTGGGTCTATCAATGTTTGAAGTGTTACTTTAATTGATTCCATATTCATGGCAATAATGTTAACTTTCTCAGTGGGGTCGGTGTTGGGTGGAATTTGCTGCGTCTGCGCTAAGGTTCGCAAGAGTGTTTTCTAAGTCATCTATTTTCACATCTTGTTTGTTCAGGGCCAGACTACTCATGTTTACCTCCTCCTTTAATTTTGATATTACTAAATTGTTTAGTCTGACATCACGTACGCAGTGAGGGCATAACCAATCTAGGTTATTCCGGTCAATC
>NC_090728.1:114721831-114731831 GCF_036898095.1 Palaemon carinicauda | reverse complement strand
TGCTGATGACTCAGCAGGTAGAACTATAGACTACTCCAATAACCATAATCTTAGCTCAGAAGGATGGTGAGGCTGCAGACACTAAAAGAAACAAACGAGTTTGAATGGAACTCGATTTACCCTCCAGCAGAACGCCAGCCATAGACGTTTCTAATAGACCAAAAAAATACAATGTGATTTAATATGGATGAACATAGACGTTGCCTAACTTGACGATGAAAAAATACTATCAGGGCCATATCAAGTGCATTACTGTTCTCTTAATAAACTAAATTAAAGATTTGCATCAGACTTTTAGTGAGAGGCATAACCAGTAACTATAGAATGTCTGATGTGGTTTTTGGGCAAGAACTCCTATTCTAATATCTATAGTAAAAACATATAGGCTTGCAAACTCATTAAGAACAACATCCTTTTTAGACTTGAATATAGTCAGTCTCACTATTTTCTTTAGGAATAATTTATGACATCCAGGAAATTTAAGTAATAGATGTCATTCTCCTTTTAGGAGTAATAATGCTGATTAATTAATGAAATTTACTCAACAGCAATGAAACGGTACACAAAAACCATTACGTAAGCTTCTAAACATTACACAGGAGAGAGAGAGAGAGAGAGAGAGAGAGAGAGAGAGAGAGAGAGAGAGAGAGAGAGTACTCAAACTCAATAACTATGAAAACTCTAACTCTTATATTTACTTTTCTTATTTAAGGGTTCTGTCTCAATTCCAAGAACGGTGTTGAATAAACTTTCCTTTATGAAGATAAGATTTAATATGCAATACGAAGTTTATCTCTACGCGAAAGTGGAGATTCATAAACACAGACTATACAAACACCGTTTATCTATTCCAACGACTAATCTCATTGTACATTAATGATCCCAGAGATAAATATTACTTCTTTCGAATAAAATTTGAATTTAGGGACGCAAACTTGTTTTATCTTTCTCATTACCTCATTCCCGTAGTCTACCCTTTCCTATTCTTCCTTCCTTTTAATAAGTTGATTTAATACGTCCGTTGGTTAAACCCCATTATTTATTCAAGTCTTTTTGTGTTGCTTTTATACTATTCATCTAGATCACTATCAATTCAAAAAGAGATCACAGAATATCGTTACATCCTGTAATACATCGTATCGAAGTATCTTTCAAATGAAGAAAAAATATAGGAGCATCTCTAGGGCTGATAAAATACATCAATATTGTCAACTAAGAGGAATAATGGAGCATACTCACAATAACCTTACGTGATATGATTTGAGTTTTTAACATACATTGAATTCTAGTCCAAGTGTCCATAATGTGTTGCCTCTCATTTTGAAGAGAGAATAAGAAGAAAATAAAGATCTGGCAATGATGGTCTTTTTAGACTTCTCTGATCTTATTTTTCAGCATTGTGGGGCAGGGACGTGCAGAGGGGGGGGGGGGGGTGCTAGGGGTGCCCAAGCACCTGCCCCATTTGTTACTGTATTAAAAGTGCCCTTTCTTGTCAACAGGTATTTTACACTGATGCCCAAAATTTAGGGTAATCTTGTTTTTTTCCATGGAAGCTTGATTTTCTAAATTTTATATTAATGATCTTCAGTATGCCACGGAAGGAGAGAAGAAAAAAGGAACAGGAACAGGACAGCCAAGATGCTGCCAAAGGTAGCAGAACTCTTTATGATTGGATGAAGCCCAAAGTGGCAGGTCCAACATCAGAGCAAGTGAAGGAGGAGGAGGAGAGCTGGGAGGAGACTCAGGGGAGTGAAAAGTCAGAAGCTGAAGATATGGATGCATACGACGAGCCAAATAAAGCGGACAGTTTAGATAACATTGAGCAACATGTTGCTCCACAGGAGCCCCAGACTGAAGCAAGAGCAGAAGTGCCCGAAGTTGAAGAGCCATTTTCCATGCTACCTGAATTACAGTATCCAAATGACCCTGCCCATGTTGTAAATTATAAGATATGTATTACTGAGTCTTTCATCAGGCTGTGCAATAATTTTGGCCCATGTCAACCATTAATTTCATATCCCAAGAATATAGAGGGAGACTCATTTCAGAAGAAATGGTATGAAAGAAAGTCTTTGTTGGAGTATTCACCTCGGAAAGATCCCATCTTCTGCTCCAGCTGTCGTCTGTTTTTTAATGAGGAGAAGTACAGGGGCCGAGTAGCTGGGAAATCAGAGGGCATAAGCCGTTTGAGGACAGATGCAGAGAAAATAAAGGAGCCTGCTAGTTCAGAATCTCACATGATTGGTAAGGTTCGGTGGAAAGGGTTCTAAAGTCAAGCATTAGATATTGCTTCATAAACAGCTAATCAGGAAGTACAAGCTGCTAGAGACAAAGAGAAGCAGAGAAACAGAAATTTTATGTAGGTTGATTTCCATCACTATACTTGGCAAGACAAGGTTTCCCATTCAGGGGCGACCAAGAAAGTTCTATCAGTGAAAATCAAGGAAATTTTCTTGAACCTGTAGAAATGTTTAGCAAGTATGACAGTGTAGTTCAATTGCACCTTGATGTATCTAAAGAAAAACAAGAAATACTGAAAAGACCACAAGTGTCATTTCTTTCAAATAGGACTCGGAATGACCTGATCAAGGCTTTGGCCATTTCGGTTAGAAGAGTGATATTAGAAGAAATTCACAAGAGCAAGATCTTTTCCATCCTCATAGATGAAACAACTGATGTATCACATAAATAAAAGGTCTCTTTTGTTGTGAGATATATACATGACTTCAAAAATAAAAGAACGTTTCATACAAGTATTCAATGTTCAATCAACAACTGGTGAAGCACTGGAGAAAGAAGTGATCTCTATACTTGATAAAAATAACCTGAACATAGATGATATGCGTGGACAAGGATATGATGGGGTAGCAAATAAGAGTGGAATATACAATGGATTACAGTCCAGACTCCAAAGACTGAACCCAAAGGCACACTATGTGCACTGCCATGCACATAGCCTAAATCTAGTATTAGTCGAAAGTGCAAAATCAAGTACTCAGTTTGTAACTTTTTTTCAGTTTGGTGGAGAAACTGTATGCTTTTATTTCTAACTCTTCAAAACGGCATGCTGCTTTCATGGAGATCCAGATAGCAATGTATCCAGAAGACCGGCCACTTGAATTTAAGAAGCTATCAAACACAAGATAGGCTTGCAGAGAGTCAGCTCTTAGAACCATGAGGAAGGTCATTCCAGCTCTGAAGCAATTTTTAGAAGAGATAGTGCAAAAACATCATCTGATGCATCCGCCAGGGATATTGCTGCTTAGTATTAACTTTGAATTGTTTGTCTTGAGATTGCCACCACAATTTTTCAAGAGACTCCCTATACCTATAATGCCCTACAACAAAAAGACTTTGATTTGGCTGCCTCCTACAGAATTGTGGATGGAGTGCTACAAAGTTTGAGAGCATTAAGAAATGATGAGAGGTTTCAGGAGATTCTTACAAGCAGAAAAAGAAAATTTCCCTAAAGATAAAAGTATAGTCCTACATCTGCTACTGAGGACCAACAATATCAATCCTTGGATGAGTACTACCGTGTGAGAATATTTTATGTGTTTTTAGATACAATATCACAAGAGCAACAAAGAAGATTTAAAGGTTGAGACAACACAACATGGGGTATCCTAAATGCCTTTCATTGTATGAATGTCCAAGATAACTGGAAAGAGCCTGTGAATGAAGAGGCATTAAAGTCATTGCAAAAATTATGCCAGTTTTATGAATTAGAAGAAGTAGACAAGCTATGGTTGGAATTAAAGATCTTCTATGCCTCATTTCCTTGCCTGCCACAGAACACCGCATCTACAATGCTCAACCTGATGAAAGAGGACAATATCCAGGAGATATTACCGCTTATGCTTGAACTCTTCACAATTTATGCCACTCCACCCGTCACGACTGCAACAGTGGAAAGGACCTTCTCCAAACTCAAGCTGGTGAAGACAAAGCTACGCAGCCTGTCCACTGAGGAGAGGTTATCTGATCTTTTGTTGCTAGCAGTTGAAAAGAATATCACACTCAACAACAGTGAAGTTATCAGCATATTCAAAGAAATAGCACACAGAAGGGTTCTCTTATAAATATGAAATGATAAGGTCTGGTTATTAGCCAAGTGTATTGATCATGCTGATTGATTTTCTTGGCCATTTATGTAAAACTAATATATATAATTTTCTTTTGTTAAATTTCCTAGTTCTACTAGTAGTCAGTACTGTAGATTGCATGTTCATAAAAAACATTAGCCCACTAGTACTTATGATATGTCACTTCCATCTCTTTCTTGAATTATTAATGGCTAGTTTACATAAATTTGAAAGAATATTGAGCCGGTATATATTCAGCCTCATCGATTTCTATATTTTTGCCCTTTTTTCACTTGAGCACCTGCCCTGAACAAGTACTCTGCACGTCCCTGTTGTGAGGCTTAAACTAAGTAAACAATTGTTTATCTTCAATGAATATTGCGTTTTTTCTAAAAATGTTTTTTTAGGGAATTATTTTATGCAGGTTTTTTTTTTTTTTAGCCAACCCTTTATGAAGGTTTTAACGAATGTCGTATCAGACCTAAAATACATAGCTTAAATATTCATCAGTGATCAAGCATATAATATTTCGTTATTTTGTCGATCATGTTACAAAAATCGTTAAAACAAAGAGGAAGCGAACTTAAGAGCCTGTCATATTGTGTAATTTCGTAAAACTATATCTGGAATATGGAAATATTTAATCATGTTTGTGTTTACCATTCAACTTAAATTTATGAGCGATATTGTCTACACTCCAACAGGGCAATCGATAATAGCATTTTTTTTTATCCGAAAAAGCTTGATTTGTAAACATTACCCCCGTCGGTCTCTTTATCGAAAATAAAGATATGGATGTCATCGTCGTTTTCTGAGAAGTCCGAGGTTCTCTGAACTCTTTTCTTACATTAAAAGCTAACATTAAGAATTTATCTTTTTCTCCTGGAATGATATTCCTCCCAAACTATTTTCATAAAGCAAACGGGTTTTTGAATTACTACGTATATGTTCAACGATAAAGTAATGCAATGAAATTATGTCAGATTTTGGTTAACGGCTGATTACATTTTCTTTATAAGATTAAGAATAAAATATAAAGGATAAATAAAGAATTTGCATTTATCGACCATTGTTCTGTCGAATGCTGTAGTTGCTCCGGTGGATATAACAAATGGTAACTTTACTCTTTCGATGAAATATCTGCTTAAAAAATCCAAAAAGGGAAATAAAAACTAAAGATTATAGGTGTTTTATTGTTAGTCCCGACGGCTTTTATGAAATTGTTCTCTGTTGTTGTTATTTCCAAACACGCCAGTCTAAAAACAATTCGTTCGATAAAAAGTTTTTTTTTTCTTTTTTGGGGAATTGGTTGAAAAAAGAGTCATATTTACAATAGATTTTATGGCTACTAGTTATCGAAAGAATAGATACAATGCATTTCATTCATACACTGTTCCTTTAGTAGAGAATTTTATTTTGTATTTTTAAATAAAAACACATGGGAGTTTAATACATGAATTAGAAAATAAGTTATTTTCAAAATACATGTCTATTATGCATTGTACAAAATATTAAGCTCAAGAAGTGTACATAAAAGGTGTCGTACAATTTGATTTACTAAATCTTAGGCTTCTTATTCATATATATATATATATATATATATACATGTGTGTGTGTGATTATATCTATTATTATATATATATATATATATATATTATATTATATTTATATATATATATATATATATATATATATATCAAATAAGCCATATATATTTTTGATACATTAATATCTTTCTTCGTGGCCAAGTGGGTTAGTCACTATCTGTACAAGCTTGCCGACCAGGGTTCGATTCCCGGCCGGAGCCAAGCTCTTGTCTTTGTGTGATTTCGCCTGGGGCTCTGATCCCGAGGTCGTTAAGAGAATCCAGACATTAATGTATCAAAAATATATATGGCTTATTTGAATATGAAAAACATGTAAAAATTTGCAAAATTTATCATATATATATATATATATATATATAAAATGATTTTCATAGATATATACACTGTATATATATATATATATATATATGTATATATAAACATATATATATATATATATATATATATATATATATATATATATATATAAAGATATATATATATATATATATATACATATATACATATGTATATATATATATATATATATACATGTATAAATATATATATATATATATATATATATATATATATATATATATATATATATATATATATATATATATATGTTTATATATATATATATATATATACAGTGTATATATCTATGAAAATCATTATATATATATATATATATATATGTATATATATATATATATAGATATATATAGATATATATATATATATATATATATATATCAATCAACTTTATTCCGTATACCTAATATACATAGATGAATACAATTCTTTATAATACACATTAGTAGAAAAAACATATTTTTTATCTATAAAAGCAAAAATAAGGAATAAACAATATAATTTTAAAAATGCTATAGAATCGCAAAACATTAAAGATGTAAAATTTTGAGATGATAATTTATATACATAAAACACTATTTCTATTTTAGAATAAAAAAAACGAAATATTAGAGATAAAAATATAACCTCATCATTTGTCAGCAGATATAAACGATATATAATAAGTTGGAAATAGATAAATAAGTAAATTTAGAATGACTTTTTGAACTATGAACTAGTTTTATCAATAAAAAGATTGGGCTTCCGAATACATTGAACATTTTCATTTCTTAAAAGGATAAAAAGTCATATAATGCATAGGATACAAAATAATATAAAATTATCCAAAAAAAAAAAAAAAAAAAGACAAAAATATGCATTCAAAGATCCCAACAAATTCACTTTGACAAAGATATAAACCAAAAGGTACATATTAGCATGTACAATTCATAGCCACATCAACTATATTTTTTTTTCTTTCTTTCTTTTTTTAATACATGATATCCCCTGTAAATGACCAACTTTAGTTCCCGAGCGAACATCATGCCTCTGCACCCAGTGAGGACGAGACCCTATACAATAAATATCATTTTCAAAAAAATCAACACCATACATTCCCCCAAGGTAAGTTAACAATGAACAAAAAATCTCACCGTCTCGTAGAAAACTCATACCAAGTCGAAGAATATGATTTTAAGTTTTAAAAAGTCTTTTAAAATACTTGGCTTGCACATACAAAACATGGTCTTAATAATAGCTTATTGCACATATCAGCCACATCACGACTACTTGTATATATAGGCAACCCAACCATTTTCTTTAATGGTTTACTCTAATCTACTTCAAACCCTTTAAAAATCTGCTTTCTGAATATTTTGCCAATATTCCAAACAGAAAGTCCATAATCAGGATTACAATATGAATTAAATAGGCATAAACACACTTCAATAGAGATATTATTAAAATTTCGAAAAAGCCAATTAAATTTAGAATAAAAAGAATTTAGCCTGACTTTGATATCCGAAATATCTATTAAGTCATTTCCAATGTGAAAACCTAAATATTTATAATCCTCTACTACTTCCAACTCATCATCTCCAAGAGTTACCTTCACTGGGTTTGAAGCCAACCCTTCCCTTTTGAGTATCATACATTTTGTTTTATTTGTGTTTATAATTAGTTTCACCTTTTCAATTTTTCTTTTTAAATTTTCATATAATAGGCCTAGATTATCTTTGGTATCAGCCAACAAAACAGTATCATCAGCGTAGGCTATGATGTTCATTCGTAATACACCCAGTTTGCATCCTTTATCTATTTTCACAATTTCTTTCAAAATATGGTCAATATACAATTTAAATAGAAAAGGAGAAAGTATACCTCCCTGTCTAACACCAGTACCTATATAAAAATATTTCCCTTTATTCCCATTCCAAAAAACTCGTGCTCTTTGGTTTCTCGGGTAATTCATTAAAAGTAGAACAATATCTGGTGGTACATTTCTTTTAATCATCATATCACCCAACAGGAAATGATAGACATTTATTATTTCCTTAAAAAGTAAGCATGCATCACTAGTGGAAGATCCCTCTTTAAACCCAAACTGCAATGAATTGAAACTATTTTTTTCTTCCATAACATCTAAAAGATGCATTTCAAAGAGTTTCAAGATAAGTGACGACTGCATCACCGGATGGTAGTTCGATGATTCAGAAACATTTCATTTTAGGTCCTTTATTGTAGGATTAATATCCCGCCAAGTAATTCCAGAGGGAAGTAACAATGACCATAACAGGCGTTCATAAAATCACACAACAAACTCAAATACTGATCACTACCCCCTTTCGACAAAATAGCATGAATTCTGTCATGACCAATTCCATTCTTAAGTTTTTTAATCAACCTTTTTAACGTACCTAATGATATCTTCATGTTGAATTTTCTGTTATTTATCCAATATTCATTTAATTTCAATAGTAGCTAATTTTCTGGGAGTTCATTTGAACTGTTTAAATCAAACGATAGAAATTTATTATCAAAAATCTGTATTATATTTTCTATATTCTTTTCCCTATCAATTATTTCTGATTGTTTCGCTTTGTTATTCTTTTTCCTTACATCCCCCCAGAATTGTTTCATATCTTTGTCCTCAAATTTTTCTTGAATCGATAAAGACCTCACAGAAAATTCATTTCTCTTACATTAATTTAATGCCTTTTTGAATATTTTGCGACTTCCCCTCATTTGATCGAAATCTGGGCCAGCATGTATTTTTCCTGACCGCAACCACTTTAAATATTCCATTCTGGCAGTTTTGTATTTACATTTTACATTACGATTCCATCCAGGTATCACTTTATATTTACATTTTCTCTTTATTGCCCTTGAGTAAAGAGAGCTGTCCTCTTTTACGGACATTGCAAGTGCAGAGTAAAAACAATCAATTTCCCTGAGATGTTTACAATCTCTACAACTCAAAGAACAGCAGTCAAATGATGCATTACTTACAAAGCTACCCACTCTAGACATCACATTTGCTCCAATAAGACAAAGTTCATTTGAAGAAAGTTTATCCCAGTCAACATAATACCTATTTTTTCCGTCTTCAGGACCTAAATATGATGGTGTACCAGGACTTCCAGCATCAACAACCACTTCAGCTTCTACTGGCAAATGGTCCGAACTAATTATATCATACAATACTCTGATATTCTTCACATAGGTATCGTTTTCCTTTTTCCCAACTATATGGTCTAACCATTTGGTATAGCTACCCCCAAAGGACAAAAATGTGAAAGTAGAGTCATCCAGAGCACACACATCAAAACATTCAAGTTGATTATCTTTCATAAAATCCATCAAGTGATTCCATGAGCGACCAGAAAGAGGGTCTGCATTAAAATCACTAATAGAAAATATAGAATCGTATCTAATCTCAGTTAAAATATATTCCAGATGACTAAGTGAAGCCAAATAATCATTCAAAGTCTCTATTCTACAAATATCGCTTCGGATATATACATTTACAAACACAAGTAATTTTTGGTTATAAAGAACGGACATTACAATAAAATCCTTCTCTATAATAATCTTTTTGATATGAAGAGAAAAACTCTTTTTCCAAAGACAAGCTAACCCACCCACTCACCTACCTGAAAAAGACTCAATAGCTTTCTCCGAATAGACTGCTGGTGACCCTATTACTTCATAATGCTCATCAATAAACTGTAAATCACCAAGTCTGTTTTCTGTAACAAATGTTTCTTGTAAAATTATAAAGTCATACTGACTTACTGCAAGCTCTCTGACCAGATCAATATTTTTTCGCTAGAGAGCAACAATTATATGTACATAGTTTCAATGCCATAATAAATAGAAAGCAAAGGTACAAATATCAATAATGATATAAAATAAACAAATGGTTACACAAATAATATAAAAAATCTGTATTATTGTCTCTTTTTGTAATAC
>NC_090728.1:114699331-114716831 GCF_036898095.1 Palaemon carinicauda | reverse complement strand
CTCTCTCTCTCTCTCTCTCTCTTCAATCTTTACTAGGAGACACGCCTCAAAACATGTCCTACCCCCTCGTGTCTGTTTATGGTCCTTACTATACCAGTCTATACCAACATATTTTCTTAGCTCATCAATCCCATCGTCTTCTCTTTCTTCCCCTATATCTTTTGCAATTTCAGGGGATCCATTCTCTTATTCTTAATACTTTTCTATTAATTGTCATTCTTAATATATGTTCTGCTAATGCCTATACAGTTTTTCTTACATGTCAAAATATCCTCTACGTTAGTTTATTCTGGTATCCGTGTTACTCTTTTATTCTTAGCGTTATTCCCCCTTATTATTGTTTCCATTATTATTTGAGTAATGACTGGCTTAGGTTCTAAGACTTTATTAAGGCTCAAAGTTTCTAATGCATAATTAAATACTGGTAGGACCATCTGATTGAATGCTTTCCTTTTTGGAGAGTGGCATTTTACATTTCATAATCTCATTTTGCTTATCAAAAACTCTCCATCCAATACTATTCCTTCTTATAATTGCGGCTTTGTGGAGGGATGTCAACAAAAACACCCCCCACACCCTTAATCACTCTACTTCCAAAATATCCCACAATACAAACTTTCCCCTTACTTTACTTCAAACTGGACTGTTGCTCGAAGGGAAAAACAAACAAAACATAACCTTAAAACTATATTTACTGCAACAAAAAAAAAAAAAAAATCACACATCATTAAACAACTTGACACAAAAACAAGACAGAAATAGCACTTTTATATTTATATATTATAGCTGTGTGTGTGGGTACACAGAACTCACCAATAATCGAAAAAAAAATAGTATCCTTTACATTAAACCCCCACACCGTCAGTCCACATACAGTACCGAAAAACACTTACCCACACAGTACCGAAAAACACTTACCCACACACAGTACCGTAAAACACTTACCCACACACTAAAATAAATAACTTAATATTAAACCCAATCGTATACCAAAACCCAGAAATAAATCACATCTAACACCAACATAAGCGAGAACTCCAAAATATTAAATATATAAGTTGTGTGGTAACCGTAGTCACACAGACTCCACACACTGGCAACAATCCTTGTAGCCAATTGCCACAACTTCCAAGCAAACAATAACTAGAGTCAATTCGACTGTCCATTCACATTATCGGTGTTCATCATCATTATGTCATCATCATCATCATCATCATCATAAGGAATAAATCTATTCCAGCCGGGTCGTCAACGCTCAAATTCTCTATTTATATAAATATCCGCAGTCTAACTATGTTCATTGTACGGTCCAGGTCGTCATCAACAAGCTATTCATACAAAGCACACGGCTGGCAAACACCACCTTCCAGGCCAAACTAAACCTCCAAGGAGTCTAAAGGAGCCTAAAGGAGGAATTACGGCTCCGAATATAAAAAAAAACACTAAACAGCCGGCTTCCGAAAAACGAAAAAATATACAACCGACTCCTTCCACAGTCCGAGATCCAATGCTTTCGCCCAAGACATTCATCACCCACCCTATCCTAGCTAAAAAATGTAAACAAACAACCTCAAATATACCAACAATCTTTCCAACTTCAAACAATCATTCGCTAATTACCCTTTTTCTTCGGCGCGCACCGCGGACACACAAAACACGCACACACAAACACACATACACACATTCTCTCGCGCACGCGCGATCTAACAAAACTAAAGCACATGAAATTTCTCTCTCTCTCTCTCTCTCTCTCTCTCTCTGACAAAACTAAAGCAAATAAACACACTCTCTCTCTCTCTCTCTCTCTCTCCTCTCTCTCTCTCTCTCTCTCTCTCACAAAACTATGCAAATAAACACTTACTCTCTCTTGCGGTTTGACAAAACTTAAGTAAATAAACACTCACTCACACTCTCTCTCTCTCTCTCTCTCTCTCTCTCTCTCTCTAATGACAAAGCTAAAGCAAATAAAATGTCTCGATTTAACAATACTAAAACAACTCTCTCTCTCTCTCTCTCTCCTCTCTCTCTCTCTCTTCTCTCTCTTGATTTGGCAAACAAAAAATATATAAAAATAAAATTAATCCTCCACAGCTTCATGTCCTGGGGAAATCCTTTTTGTCTACCTACAGTAAATTTTCTCGATAATGATTTCTAAATTTTTGCCCATACCCATTATTTGTTGTCTCTCTGTATTTTCATTTAACAATGCCGCAGTTTTACTCACATTTATTTTTAGTTTTACATTCTGCTTTCTCTATTCAAACGAATTTTTGCACATTGTCCCATGATTTTCTATATAGAACTTTGTCATTAGCAAGTCAGACGTTGTTAAAGTATTCCCATTAATGATAGTTCCTATCTTATCAATATAAATTCTTACAGATTTTTTCCAGCCAGGTTGTATATAATTTAAGCCGTATGGATATTTTCAGGTGTTCTAACAAAACATTCAAATCCTTAGAATTGAAGGGCTTTTATCACAAATACACATTATATATATATATATATATATATGTATATATATTATATATATATATAATATACACATATATATATATATATATATATGTATGTATATATATATATATATATATACATATGTATTATATATATATATATATATACATATACATATATATATATATATATGTATATATATATATATATATATACATATGTATTATATATATATATATATATATGTATATATATAGATATAGATATATATATATATATACATACACATATATATATATTATATATATAAATACATAAATATCCAGGTGTATATATGTGTGTATATATAATGTAAATATATATACATATATATATATATATATATATATACATACATACATACATACATACATACATATATGCGTAAAAATCACAGGAAAACTTGAAGATCAAATGAAGAAGAATCACAGGGAAAATGAAAATACGAAATATTATATTAAGTCCTGACTAGTTTTCGTGATACTTCTTCAGAGGACTGATTTATTGAGAGGTTTCTTTACATTTTATAGGGGAAGTAAACGTACGAACATACATATAGAGGCTTATAGAACTATGGCACCCCTTTACAAGCTACCTGGCTTGTTATCAGGTGTTTACTGGGCGGAGATCAAACCTTATTAGACACCTGCCAAAAGGGTTATTTCTGGTGACCGGTAAATCTTGTTTTGCTTTCAATACAGTTTATTTATATGAATAATGGTAGCCTTATCTATATAAATACATAAGAAAAACTATATGTATATGTAAAACACATCTATGTATAAATATATAAAAAGACATAAATATGTATACACAGACAGTCATTCATAGACATTTGCATAATATATGCCAAGGCATATACATACGTGTACACATACTGGTATACAATATACAGAAACATACATAGACTAACATATACATGTTTTAACACATGATTATTTTGCATATATATATATATATATATATATATATATATGTATGCGTAAAAATCACAGGAAAACGTGATGCTCATATGCAGAAGAACCACAGGGAAAAGGGAAATACGAAATATACGATCAAGTCCTTGTCTAGTTTCGTGATACTTCTTCAGTCCTCTGAAGAATTATCACAAAAGTAGTCAGGACGTAATCGTACATTTCGTATTTTTCATTTCCCCTGTGGTTCTTTTGCATATATATTTATATTTATATATATATATATATATATATATATATATATAACTTTATTACCGTTAATATATAATTACGTTTATATGAAAATACTTACATCTAGCATAAGCCTATGTAGTGCCATGTACTTATGCATACTATGTAAAATAATTGTTCCCTTCAGTGAATGGTAGCTTAGGTCTAGTATTAATTTCCCAGTGAGGTTAATTTTCATAATACATTCAGTTCTACATTAAGGGTTAAAGTTTTTTCATATAGCTTACAAATCTCTTTACATATAAAAGTGTCGAGTTTGTACATTTATGTCCAATATTCAAGTTGTTTTCAAAGTTTTCTCCTCTGAAACTGGATTCTATGATATTTCTTTCCAATAAGTTATTTGTATGAACCAATTTCTTAGCACATGACCAATTAAGAGATTTTTATCTCTAACGTGAGCAAAGAGTGCATTATTATATTAAGCATATCTGACACCTTTCTTATGTTGTTCAATTCTCTTTTCTAGAGCTTCATCAGTTCGCCAATATCGAATTTTTCACAAGCATTGCATGGAATACGATATACACATCCCTTGGTAATGTCAGGAGAATTCTTTATTAAGGTTGTTTTATTGTATCGTTACTCTTAAATGCTACATTTACATAAAAATTTCCAACAGCTGGGGAATTTCTTTAAAAAATTACTATAAGGCAGTACAAGTAAATTTTGTGTATTGTAGTTTTTCCTGTTTATCATTACCGAAAAAGGCCTTATTTGCTCTACTTAGTGCATCATCTAACACAACTTCAGAGTACTTCAGTTTTTACATATTGCTCTAGTCTCATGTATTTCATCATCAATATATTCAGGGCTGTAGACTCGAAATGTTTTTAAAATCATAGAAGTACATACAGATTTCTTATCGTTGTTGCCTTGGTTTGAGTAGTAATGGACATATGCTGAGATATTCGTTGGCATTCTGTATACACTAAACTGAGTCTATTGTTACATCTGTGTATGCTAGAGTCCAAAAAAAGGGTGGGTACTCTTATTCTCCAGCTCCATGGTGAATTTTATTGATGGTACCAAACTATTCAATCTAAGAAAAAAGTTATCTAAATTTCCATTTCAAGACCAGTCACATATTATGTCGTCAATATAGCGAAACCATATTACATTATAGGTATAATGTTATTTAAGATTCTACTTTAAAAATATTCCATATATAGATTACTCAATACTGGGTATAAAGGGTTTCCCATACCCATACCAAATTTTTGTACATAACATCTTCAATGAATTCAAATTTACAATCTTTTATACATGGTCTAATTAATTCTATTAAAGTGTTTTTTGGAAAATGGTAAATCCAATTGCCTATAATCTAAGGTTTCATATAAAAACTCCAACAGGTCATCAATAGGTACTCTAGTGAATAGTGAGACTACATCAAAATTGACAAGCCTACAGGCACTGTTAATCTGTACTTCATTCAATTTGTTAATCAAGTCTACATTATTCTTTATGTATATATATATATATATATATATACACACACACATATATATATATATATATTACACACACACACACACACATATATATATATATATATATATTGAATTGTCTTCCTACTATACGATTCGATTACTCCTGATTGAAGAGTGATATTATTTCTTGAAGTTTAGGTTATCTTTATTTTACTAAATAATATTCGTAAAAGAGTATAAATATTCTGATGTTTTGTTACCTTGAAAGTTTAATTGTTAGACCAAGAAGAAAATAAACGCAACTGTTTTAAAGAATTGTTATTATTTCTGCACTATTACTTCTCTCACCTATACTTTTCCTAACAGAACAACGGACCATTATAGCATAATTGTTTCGTGTCAAGTGTCTTGTGACATGGACGTGTGTCACAATTAATGAATAAGTTGTTCAATTCAATTTCGCCGAGAGGAATTTCATTCAAGTTTTTTAACAATTGCCTCCCTTCCTCTTCTTTATTAACTGGCTCACCCCGACCGTGGAAAGTGCATGACACACATTTCCCAATTAAACATTATAGTTGTTATATGTGCATATTACATAATCTTATTCAGAGGGATAACTCGAAAAGTTCTAGAGCTTGCTTATCAAGATTCCACAGATCATTACCACCCTTTGTTAATAACAAGAACAGCGAAAAGGCAGAACCATATTATAAATATATTTCGAATTCAAAGCAATCAAACTCTTATACAGACACATACACTGACATACGTATTATTATTATTATTATTATTATTATTATTATTATTATTATTATTATTATTATTATTAGCTAAGCTACAACCTTATTTAGAAAAGCAAGATGCTCTAAGCTGTATGGCTCCAACAGGAAAAAATAGCCAGTGAGGAAAAGAAATAAGGATGTAAATAAACGATATAAGGGGTAATAAAATTTAAAATAAAACTTTAAAAACATTCACAACATTAAAACATGTCTAATTTGTAAACTATAAAAGAAACACTCTCTCTCTCTCTCTCTCTCTCTCTCTCTCTCACACAGAAACTGACACACACACACACACACACACACACATATATATATATATATATATGTGTGTGTGTGTGTGTGTGTATGTGTGTATTTATATATATATATATATATATATACACACATTATATATATATACATATATATATATGTATGTGTGTATATATATATATATATATATACACTCATATAAAAACATTATAAATACACTATATATATATATATATATATATATAAATACTGTATATATATATATATATATATATATAAATATATATATAAACGCTTGTGTATATGTGTATTAACTAAGACTTGTGAGTCACGGAGAAGTAATTCCCTATGCTTTCGAAGTGACCATCATTCCCTTACTCTTCAGAATACAAATGGGCACAATGTTAGGAAAAATGCAAAGAGGTTTGTTTGTATATTTCTGATATATACCTGTTACAATAATACTGACCCTGTTAATAGAAGAAAAAAGAATATTTTCGATGGTTTTGGATTAATGTTAAAAATCTTCGAATTGAGTTTTCAATTAAAATTGGATATCCCTTTTTTTTTCTAAGTAAATGTTTCTCCGTGGAGTCTACGTAGTTCTATTTTATTCAAATACTGAACACTTCCATTTGTTACCCATTCTTATTCACAGCAAGAACTTCCCATCTGCAAATAATGTCTTCTCTGCCTCTTCCTTTTACTTTTATAAGTAAATCTAACAGAAAATGTTCATCCTCTCTAAACCCCATATAGCAGAGATGCCGACCCTTCCACAGACATTGTCTTCCACCATCATTCTTGTCACCATCGTAGCGGATGCACTCTCAATAACACAACATTTTCCATGGCCATTTTGAATCCTACCTTTGCCCATTCAAAATGACCTAGAATATCTTAGATCCTAGTAATTCAAAACCTTCAATTTTGAAATATGTTGATTTATTGAGATTGTAAATATCATTATAGTACATGTTCGAAATAAGAAGAAACCCAAGATTTACCTGCTGTTACACCATCTGACGGAGTTAGTTCCAGTCCGTTACGATAATATTAATATGATCCTTATCTAACTGAAGATCAATAGAAAACTAACAGATTTTTTAAGGAGCTCTTCCAATGTTATCACTATTGGTCTGCGTTAGAACCTATCATGTTATTCAAAAAAACATTAGATATTTGAAAAGTCCAACCATTTAAACTGAGAGGTAGTGAATATCAGCTTCCATATGACGATTGATTGTACAGTATATACAAAGAACTTTTAACGTAAAAGAAAAATTCAAATTCATACACATTTTTATCTCTGAAACAAGACTAACTCTGAAGTTTTGCCTAACTGGTATACTCATCAGTTTAATGACGTCCTTCACTTTTCAATGATTATATAAAGTCCTCAAACTCACAATAAATTAACAGACACCAGTGACAATTGTTTACAAGTATTCCAGTAAATAATCAATAATTTTCGCATTTACTTATTTTCAATGTTTATTAATTAAATTTATTATCTGGATAATAAAATTATTAGTTAGAATAATTCAATACTGAATTATAACTAACTTTGAATCAACAAGTTTTGAATACAATGCTAATTTAACGTAATGCTAAAGCATACACACACACGCACACACATTCACACATACTCGATTGAGCATACAAACACACACAGTTACACACACTCACACATACATACACACACACACACACACACACACACATATATATATATATATATATACTATATATATATATATATATATATTCATAAAGATATATATGTATGAATATATATATATATATATATATGTGTGTGTGTGTGTATCTATATATACATACATATATATATATATATATATGTGTGTGTGTGTGTGTGTGTACCTGTGTATATATATATATATATATGTGTGTGTGTGTGTGTGTGTACCTGTGTATATATATATATATATATATATATTTCAATCAAACATGTACTTTATTGTTTCGTCACGTCACATCACCTGCGCTCATATTGTTCAGACTTTTGGAGGTAGGAATATTAATTATGATACAAACATATGCACATCATCATTACTTGTCAACTAGTGGACCTTAATATTACAAGTGATCATTGACCTTTTGTTCATTGTAATAATTATCTAATCATCCAAAGCTGAAGTGCATCAATGATTGCCTCCATTTGGATTAACATCAGTACTCGCTTTTTTTTAAAGAGATAAATATAAAGAAGTGCGAACGGTAATGGACTGGGCAATATATTTCCACTTGAGGGAAAACACCGGAGAAAGTAAGTAAAAGGAAGAGAGGCTTACGTAGACTGTAAACCTCTACCAAGGTTCGTCCTTCCATACAATAGAGAGTCTCTCTTCCTTTAAAGTTACATTATCATCTCTTCCACAATTGAATAATTCATCATTAATAAGACTCAAGTTCGGTAATATCTTAGTTGAAATCTAAATAATATTCTTGGAATAATTCAGTTCAGAAACATAAATCAAACGCAGAAATAAAATCGCCGAAATCGAAAACAGACTTTCCATGTTAAAGGAAAGAAGGATTTCAAATAAAGAAGAACTCGACAACAAGGAGAGTTCCTAGAGAAATTGTGAGGAAAGGATGTCTTGTGGGTGTCAGGATGTCTATTAGGAGCAAAACTCCTCCTTTGGTTGAGATGGAACAGCTGCCGAAGAAGTGCCTATAGAAAAGGTAAGGGAGATGCCACTTTGTGGCGATGTTAGGTCAGAGCTATAGGCGAGATATAAGTAAAGACAAATTGCTCAAACAAACTGGCTCACACAGATTCTTACCAGGAAGGAGATGCATTATGAAACAACATAAATGATAGGAAAATAATAATCTAAAGGAAAACTATACATATTAAATACCGTTATGAAAAAAATAAATGTTTCAATAATACTGAGATATTAGCAAACCTTAGTCTAAAATTTTCAGGAATTTTTAAATTTCCCAAAATAATAAAAACTAGAGTTCGATCATAGGATAGTACTGTGATTCATTAGTGAAAGATTCATTGGAGGGTATCGATAGAGAGGAGATTAAAAGCACGCTAGATCAAAGTCTTGAGACATTATTTTGTAAATACAGCAGGAAGCAGAAGTTGTGTCGTAAACAACGACAAGAGCGTAGTAATGGCTGTCTGCAGTCCCTCTTCATTTAAGCTAACTTATATATTCATTTTAGACTTTTATCATACCTCCTCTAATCTCCCTTACTCAACTTAGCTAAGGCAATCAAAGAGCAAATGGGCCTGTCTACTTTCTCTCCCCCAGCCCTGCGTTTCAATTCCATCCTTAACCACTTCCCTATCTCCTGTGTGTGTGTTTTTTTTTTTTTTTTTTTTTTTTTAGCATAACAAACAAAAATCGTATTCCTGACTGGGAAAGAGAAGACTTTCCGCGAGTGGTGAGAAGTGGGATCAAACTGAGTTTACAGAAGGATTGGAAGTTCCGAAGAGGAAGACTCACTGGGCAAACACAGCAATAGACTTTTCCCCCTTTTTTCCCGAAGGAACTAATAAAAACAAACACATTCCTCCTGCTTGCTGTACCATGCACCTTGAAATAACATGGAAAGGTGTATTATTTAATAATTATGCGTAATATATAATGAATATGCTCTCTCTCTCTCTCTCTCCTCTCTCTCTCCTCTCCTCTCTCTCTCTCTCTCTCTCTAGTGTATTTTCGGAAAATAATCTTTGAGTGTAGGCAATAATCATGCAGTCAGCATTCCATGGTTATCAATTTACATAAAATGCTCTAATAATGGTAAATATGATTTATCATCGCCAATAGGTTTCATGCCTTTTTCTTCTTTAATATTTGATGTTGAACTTTCATGAATTTCCCTACAGCTTATATTCCTTATATTATTACTTTTGTTAACGATGATTAGAAGAATCATCTTTTTAGTCCCGGATGTGTTGATGTTAAGAAAATATGTCATAGACTAAATTAATTTCTTTCATTAGCTTTAGTGAAAATCGCCCGGCAGATGTCACTATTGATATGAATAGTTTCAAGTGAATATTGATGCATATTTGACGATTTATCATCTTGGAAACCAATTCACTAACATTAAAACAAAAAAGTTTTATAATGAGTTCCATATTCCATGCAAATTTAAGAATGTTATTGGGAAGCTATGCTGGTAATTATTTTTAATGTAATTTATAGCAACCAATTATAATACTAACAGGATGAGTCACTGATTTAGCGTCTTTTTTTTTTTTTTTTTTTTTTTTTTTTTTTTTTTTTTTTTTTTTTTTTTTTTTTTTTTTAGATAGTAAAAGGTTTTAATGAAAACTGGTGAGAAAAGGGACATGGGTAACTTCTATCAAACGAATAAGTTTTTCCTGATATAAAGAAGGTTGACATTTCAACCATATAGTAAAACGGTAATTACTTGACTATTTTGTTGGGATGATATTTCAATATTAGAGAATCAAGAAAACTATATTTAGTAATGTTCAAAGAAAGAGTTCTTTTATTTTGTCTGTTTAAGCCGATTGTTTGTTTTAATGTTTCTCGTCGTTCTGTTGCCTCTATATTTCATACCAATTTCTGCAATAAAGCATTTATTTGCAGCAAAATTGTAAGCAATATTTACTACTGCACTGTAATAAAATCTTAATTGCTTTACGATTTTGAGAGACGACATAAGAGCTATTAGGTGCGTGTATTATGTACGACTGGCTTCCAGACCACACACAAACAAACACACACACACACACACACACACTTATTCTTTCAATTATTCTTATACGGTCTTTACAGTCTCATTTCCAATTTAAATTAGTTACAGTAATGCGATAAAGGCCAAAATTGTGAAAATTTTATGAAGAAAAGTCAATTTATAAGTATATCAACTTAATATTGCATGGTCTTCAGATATGTCTAATGGTATGAATCCCAATGTGAGAATTAGTCTTTGTTTTCCAGTTTTCATATACTTGGTTTTGTTGTTTACTGCGTAATTTGATATAAACTTCCTATATTAATTTTGCCTTTTTGTTAATACGATCTGTTTTTATAACTTTCTTTGTTATGTAGATCATGTAACAAATATCTAGGTTAAATGAATAGCAGAGTCCTGAAATGTTTTTAGATATTGTTTGCATGAAATACTTATTCTCTTACGCTGACAGAATTAATAGTGTTTCATACTTTTGGGTACGAACAAGGTTTATAGATGGAACTGTGTGTTAAGAAGTATCATAGAAGAAGTTTATAATAGTTTTAAATTCTCTTCATTCTTCCTTCCCTCTCTGTTTTAGAAGAACAGCAATATCAGGCATCAACACTTCGCCTAAATGCCGAGGCTCTCCAAGATTAATAGTTCCTCAGAATCCCGGCCATTAATCTCCAATGGTATTGCCAAGTAAATTAGCACATAGAGAATCCCTGTTTCATTCGAACTAAGTCTTTCCCATTTATTCGTAAGCGAGTTCACACCAAGCGGGAAATGGCTGGCTTTCAGTTCACACGTCCTTCTTGACAACACCCAGAAATGATAAACTAATACTAAATTTGAAAGTCTGTATAAACAATTCTATTAAGTGACTTTAAATATGTAGAAGCAATTGCTAAACTTAGGTCCATTTTTAAATGCTATCACTGATGTCAACTAATGAACATCATTTATATGCATGAAAATTATATAAATCATACGTTTACGTATACACATAGACGAACATATACAAAAATATATACATACCTAAAGTTAAAAAAAAGGAAAAATAAAAGAACTTTCAATGCCATTGTGGATTACAATAGATGGATCTGGTGAAAATGACAAGACCTGCAGGTTTTATATATAGTCCATCCTGCATTACATTATATTAAATACTGAGTTAGAATGGGAAAAAAATGGTATATGTTTCTTTCGGCTCTAGCGAAGATATATGCTCGTAGGGCCAGAAATAAATTAGAAACATTCATAGGTGGTTAAACTCAACTCCACAATTCCAACGTGTGTTGGCTGGTTCCCCCCTGGGATGGGCAGAGCATCTATTATTCTTTTTGTCTCTTTAGATTAATAAGTTGCTGTGAACAGCATATTAATGTAGTGCCATTGTGGCAATAGATAATAACATATGGTTCCAGCAACAACAATACACGCGTAGGTACGCCTGCATTAATAGACATGTGTAGATCTACATACATACATACACACACACACACACACACACATATATATATATATATATATATACATACATATATGTGTATACATATACATACATATATATATATACATATATATATATATATATATATATATTATATATATACCTATATATACATACATATATATATATATATATATATATATTCATATAACTATAAATCTATATGGATATGCATATACATTTATACACACATTTATATATGTAAATATATATATATATATATATATATATATAAATAAATGAATATATATATATATATATATATATATATATAAGATATAGATTATACAGTATTTATACATAAAAAAATTTTAGTGACAATAGGCAGTGGAATTTTAAGTTGAAAGATGAACATCTAAAATCTATTACAACTTAGCAATTTGCAATAGGAGTTTTGTAATATTTTTCAATTAGAGTGTGGCCATGGAGAAAAGAACATACAATAAATATTCAATATTTTCTTGTAGGACAAGTCATATTGAATGTTTGGATAGAAATATGGTTTATATAATGACGGTTCCTTATGCATGACATATTATACGCAATATTTAAAAAAAAAAAAAAAAAAAAAAATGAAATGTATCTTAAGTCCACTAGATGGCTCCTTTAGTTATGAGTAATATTTTCAACTGACAAAAACACAACATAACTCAGAAGGAAATTCTTCAAGTAGAATGTAAATCGTTTCCAAATGCAATAAATGAATAATAAACCTTCCTTAATAACTTTGATCATTTATTTCATTTTCCAATTCCTCTCATGACGGTTTCGTACATATTCCATGGTGTGTTGTATTTGGATTGAGTAGATAGTATAATATGTCGCTTGATAATCATTAAATAGCATGAACCAGGCCCAAGTTCTCTTAAAAACATTCATAAAAACGGCACCATACGTAAATTACTTTGAAATCATGTTTCCCCCCCGCCCCCTTCTCCCCCCCCCCCTTCTTTTTTTTTGCGTAGGATGAAATTTAATGTATTTCGTGCAAGATGTTTTGCGTAAATTTAAGTCCATACCATTATAAAACTAACTTCAATCGTAGGAGTGATCCGAATTTAGAAAACATCCGAAAAGGGGGTATCATTTGGCCTCTCACTTATATTTACCTATTATTTCCGGCAATTTTACATTATTAATCGACTTCACTGGCCATCACTAATATTAATGCTTGTATTTACTAATTTAGTATTAGTCCTTCACTAGATTAAGAAGCTTTAGGAAGAATGGCCGAATGACGTAATTGTTCTGTTATTTCAGTATATTGTGCTGTGTGTTGAATGCAACTGTAAAAATTACAGTGGCAAAAGGAATTAATTGCATCTGATAGAGTGTATAGTTGGATTGAAAAAGTTAGAAAGATGACAGAGAGATTGATAAAGGAGGAGCAGTTCCGTTTTTAGAAAAGGAAGAGACACTATTAATTGTATGTTATGGAACAGTTATGTGTAAAGTCTTAGGGAAAAAAAACTGAACATTTTTACCAGCATGCGTAGACCAAGAAATTATTTGATAAAATTATTAGAAACAATTTAAGAATTAGAGCATCAGAGTGGCAGAGTGACAAATTTGTATTGATTTTGAATAATTGCAATTGTAGCATTATCAAACTATTTCATAGTATTATTCATTTGACTATTGTAAGATTTCCCGAAAATTCATCATTGCAAATGTATCAGAGAGCGATTAAATTCCATACAATACTATGGGATTTGTTTGGCATAATACGATGGGTGCTGCCTACTTCGGATAAATAACCGAATTATATTTTGAAAAGTGTATTCACTGCCTTCATAAACAATGGTTATATGCTTCCACGGGGGAGAAAAATTTGTGTTTGTTATTTTTCTGGTTAAAGTTTTTTTTTTTTTTTCTTATTTTTTCATAGCTATTTAGTCATTGTATTTATCAAAGTTACTATATTTCTTATATAATTAATTATAACAATTGCATTTCTTTTTAAGAATTTTCTTTCATCTTGCAATAAATACGTATTTCCCAATTTATTTATTCAACTTGAATATGTTTTTATTCATAAGTATTTTTATTCCAAATTAATATCTATTTCACTATGTCTATGCATGTTAAACATATATTCTCTAAATCAAAGTATAACAGATTTTCAGTCTTCATACTATCATTATTGCCGTAATTCTAACAGTGAAGGCATAATTTATTTGTTTCCTACTTAAAATCTACATTTATTCGTTTCCTTTGAAACCACATCTAAAATTTTCAGATCTCTACGTTAGTGATTCTTCGTCTAACAGTCAGATATTACTTTTCTTCTTTTTCAAGTTACATAAGTTTGTTTTCGTTCAAAACCTCCTTCTAAATTTTCATTTGTTGACTTTGGAATAATATCAACATCTTATCTTACGACGAAGGCTACGTAATGTTAATACCCCAGAGAATGGCGATGACAAATTGTAAAGGAAGGTAAGAGACAACCAATATCGTAAACAATATAAAGCCTTTACTGGCTCATGCACTCAAAATATATCGCCAATTAAGAAAAAAAAAATAGTGATTAATCTAAGGTGGTTTTTAAAATGCTCTACCATAAGTTGATAAAATGATAATTTTCATTAAGGTTAACACGAATTTAGTCTTGCTTTAGCATCCATGAAGAAGGCTTAAATAATTGGAACATCAAACTGTATTTCTTGAGTTATATTTGACTTATTGAATGTAACTTATGTGATGATTTTAAAATCATAGGGTCTTAAAGATTAATAAATATTACAGTAACAGAGATTGCTCAAATTATTTTAATCTTAATTTAGTAAGAAATGGAATTTTTCTCAAATATGTCAAACAAAACTATTACCTTAAGCATTGATTAATAATACGAAATCAAAATTTTTGCCCGTGACGCAATAATAACGAGAATGTCTATATTGTTATTATCATTGTTATTCCCTGTTCTGAAAGATAAATTTTGTTTGATTATCGCCAATAACATTGGTGTAATGTTTTTTTCTTTCATTATTCACAATGAAGGGGTAACTAATAATATAGATTGAAACACATTTGAGAAATATGTTATTAAATTAGGCTGAAAATTAATTTTTTATTTCATGCATTTAAATACTAATATATTTAAAATAACATGAAATTATCTACATTAGCATTAAAATATGAAAAATATTCAAATAGACGGAAAACTGAGTTTGGTATTTATATCCTCTAGCACAAAATATGAAGTTATCCGATTTGTTTTTCATAAGTAAATAATAATTTCACTTATGATATGATTTACATTAGCAAACCTTTAGAATGTGAGACATAGAATATAAGAAATATGTCATGCAAACGAGTTGGATAAATTTCAACCGAAAAAGTTGAAGGAGAACGTCAGGTGATATGCGTCAAAGCGGCGTCTATCCCGCGAATCTTCCGTCAAATTTTCTTATCTAAATGCTAATGGCTCCCGTCACACTGAAGACTGCATGATACTTCCAGAGAGAGAGGACGATTCGAAAGGTTTACAGGATTGTTTGGAAGAGGATCTTCTTCCTTACTCTTTACATTAAGCTGATTTGGGGATATACTCTTAAATCCAGAGTTTTATCCATTTTATTATTCATTCTTATGCTTACACATTAATTTATTATTATTATTATTATTATTATTATTATTATTATTATTATTATTATTATTATTATTATTATTATTATTTTGTGATAACTATCATCATCATCATTATTATTATTATTATTATTATTATTATTATTATTATTATTATTATTATTATTATTAATCGAGCTCCTATTTCTTTTATTATAGATATAATTTAGATAAAATCTTCTCTGAAATAACTTCCATAAAACGGTAATGTTATATTACGCGAGTTCTCTTTGTAACAAATCTAGGACTCAAGACACTCACTATATTCTCAGGAGCCAGTTTTAAAAAGACTTAAATCATGGATCAGCTTTTAAACCGTGGAAGTCTTGCAAGCCAAAATACCAGCGCAGAATGATAGAATGGACCAATGGAGGTGCTCCGATAGGAGACTATCCCCAACAGCGCAGTGCAGGACCCTACTAAAGGAATCGTTGATGGGGCACTACTTCCCAGACGTGATTGCTGTGGCCTTAACAGAGCTACAGATGGAGTGGTTAGTAAGTCGACAATCTGGTCAATCTGGGGTCTTAGTACTGACTAGTCCTGTGAATGTGGAGAAAATAACCAGACCATCAATAATATTTTCCGATCATGCCCACTTTCTCATAATTTTGACTCTGTCAATGGGAGATCGCTTCAATGGTTAGCTGTTTGGCGTGATCAGCTATGGGGATGACCTTATTCAATTCTGCTTATTATTCGTGTCTCGTCTTCGGTGTGAATACAACAATCTACCAGTTTAGGTTATAAGTAAAATCTTAGCATTAGTTAGAACAGATAATTGTATATAAGCACATGACACAACAGTGCGCTGAAATTCATGCATGTACACTTCATTGCTCTCCTATATAGAACTGTTAATGTGAGGGTAAACGTATCACTCTCCAGAATGGGAGATTTACACGTTTCCCAATTTCCTCATCATTTTCCATTCTCAGAGTTAGAGATCGATGTTGCATGATTTTATCGAGCGTTTGTAATAAGTGTTTGCCTTTGTTATTTCAATATATATTTCTGTGTATGTATATTACTGAATTCAAGTAAATGATGAAGAGAAGTAAAACAAATTCTAGAGCCTAATATTTTTATACAGGGTATTTAAAGACAGGTAAAAAGAAAAATACTTAAAACTGACTTCACTCAGTGTAATTATCAAAAGATTGCCCGGCCGGAATTAATTACTATTCCTTTTTTTTTTTTTGGGGGGGGGGGAAATGACTAATTACAATCTATCAGGCAGATTGATAGAGGAATGTAGATAATGATGCCAGTTTTGTACATTAAGCAGCAAGGTACCGGAATCTTGTTGCTGTAGCCTACCCACGTGACGAAAATCGATGCCTAGTCCTCACCGCCACCCCCCCCCCATCCACTTCCGGCAAACCATTCCTCCTATTTTGAATTCCTCCCGTATTACAAAATTTAGTAGCTAACCTTTAAAGCCATCTCACACTATATGTGTAGATATAAAAATTTCCAATCGTG
>NC_090728.1:114684331-114694331 GCF_036898095.1 Palaemon carinicauda | reverse complement strand
TTTGTGTTTCTTTTATACTATTCATCTAGATCACTATCATTTCAAAAAGAGATCACAAAACGTCGTTACATCCTGTAATATAGATTATCGAAGTATCTTTCAAATTAACAGAAAATATAGGAACATCTCTGGGACAGATAAAGGACACCAATATTGTCAACTAAAAGGAATAATGGAGCATACTAACATTAACCTTACCTTATATAATTTGAGTTTTTAACATACAATAAATTTTGGTCCAAATGTCCATAATGTGTTGCCTCTCATTTTGAGGAGAAACTAAGAAGAAAATAAAGATCTGGCAATAATGGTCTATTTAGACTTTTCTGATCATATTTTTCAGTATTTTGAGGCTAAAGCTAAGTATATATATATATATATATATATATATATATATATATATATATATATATATATATATATATATATATATATATATATATATATATATATATATATATATACATATATATATATATATATATATATATATATATATATATATATATATATATATATATATAATTTTTTTTCTTTTTTATGAATATTGCGTTTTTCCTAAACACGTTTATTAGGGAATTGTTTTATGCAGGTGTTTTTTTAGATAACCGTTTATGAAGGTTTTAACGAATGTCGTATCAGACCTAAAATACATAGCTTAAGTATTCATCAGTGATCAAGCATATAATATTTCGTTATTTTTTCGATCATGTTGCATAAGTCGTTAAACTATTTTTGGAATATGGAAATATTTAAACATGTTCGTGTTTACCATTTAACTTGAGTTCATGAGCGAGCTGTCTTACCTTAATAGCATTATTTTAATGCAAAAAAGCTTAATTTGTAAACATTACCCATTTCGGTCTCTTTATCATAAATAAAGACATGGCTGTCATCGTTGTTTTCTGAGAAGTCGGAGGTTCTCTGAACTCTTTTCTTACATTGGAAGCTAACATTAAGAATTCACCTCTTTCCCTTGAATGAAATTCTTCCCAAAACATTTTCATAAAGCAAACAGGTTTTCAAATTCCAACATATTTGTTCAACGATAAAGAAATGCAATGAAATTATGCCAGAGTTTCGTTAATGGCTGCTTACATTTTCCTTATAAGATTAGGAAGAAAAAAAATAAACAGGATAAATAAAAAAAATCCCTTTATCGAAGTGTTCTGCAAAATGCTGTAGTTGCTCCATTATATTATAACGAATGGTAAATTTACTCTTCCAATGAAATATCGGCTTAAAAAAATCCGAACAGGAAAATAAAAACTAAAGATTATATGGGGTATATTGTTAGTCCCGACTGCTTTTACGAAATGGTTCTATGTTCTTCTTGTTTCCAAACACGCCAGTCTACGAACAATTCGTCCTATAAAAGGAATCTTTTTTTTTTTTTTTTTTTTTTTTTTTTTTTTTTTTTTTTTTTTTTTTTTTGAGAAATGGTTGAAAAAAAAAGTCATATTCACAATAGGTTTTATGGCCACCAGCTATCGAAACAATAGATACAATGCTTTTCATTCATACACTATTCCTTTAGTAGAGTATGTTATCGAATATTTAATAATTTTCTTATTGTGACGATGAAAAGACAAGGGAGTTTGATATATGAATAAGAAAAAAAGTTATTTTCGCCATACATATTCATTAAGCATTGTACAAAAAAAGTCGAGCCCAAGAAGTTTACGTAAAATGTGTCTTATATTTTAATTGTTTAAATATTAGGCTTCTTCTTCACTATCTCAGATAGTTGCTAAATAATAATGTTTCTCGAGCCTGTTTTCAAATGGCAAGGATATGGCACACTTGTCTGTTCCTTCTTTTCTACCTTCTACACGGAAAAAAATTGATCTTTCAATCCTAAAAAGAACCATGGACATACCATGTTTTTTTTTTTTTTTTTTTTTTTTTTTTTTTGTGATGGGTTATGACTAAGTTCTTGTTAACCTTGGAAAAAAAATTCTCTAACAAGTGTACAATTCATTTTCCGATTAAACTTTGCCAGAATAGGTAATTTCCGTGGTCGTCTACGGTATCGAAGGATTTGAAACATTCATGTACGAAAAACGTTCTTAAAAAAGCTTGACAGGTAATAGCAAGTACCCTATGACATACCTCTATTATATACAGTGATAAAGTCAGATATTAAAAGGGCAATTTTCCACTTTGGGGGGCTTTGAAAAACTTCCTTTTCAAAAAAAAAAAAAAATAAATCATATCATGCGAACGAAATTATCACTACACTCAGTCAAAAGACAACAGAGCAGACAAGTAGAGTAAAATGAAGGTTACTTTTCTATAAGAAATATTTTTATTCCCAAAATAAGGATGATGAAGTGCTATTAACACTTTTTTTTTTTTTTTTGGGGGGGGGGGGCAAATGAAAACGTAGAATCTGTTGATGATTCTAAAATCAATCTCATAAATCTATATCACATGATTAAGAAAAAAAAAAGTATATCTCATTATGATAAATACTCCTAGATTTATTGAAAACAAATTGAAAAATTTATAAACATTTAAGAAAAGATCATAGCTCTCGATTTTATAGCTATTACAAGAATCTCTCAACTTTTCCAGTATGATTATGAGTTAACCTGCCGTTCTATGATTGGTATATGATGACTAGTCCTAACTCAGACCTGGGTTAGTCTAGCAACCTTTGATTGGGTTTTGGTGACTAATGCTCATCCAGATCTGGAATATACTTTTGGCTTTTCATTGTTCTATGGTGATTAATCCTGATCCAGATCTGGGATATCCTTTTGGCTTTTCATTTGTCTATGGTGACTAATCCTGATCCAGATCTGGTATATCCTTTTGGCTTTTCATTGTTCTATGGTGATTAATCCTGATCCAGATCTGGGATATCCTTTTGGCTTTTCATTGTTCTATGGTGATGAATCCTGATCCAAATCTGGGATATCCTTTTGGCTTTTCATTGGTCTATGCCTGGTGACTAATCCTAATGCAGATCTGGGATATCCTTTTGGCTTTTCATTGGTCTATGGTGACTAATCCTAGTCCAGATCTGGGATATCCTTTTGGCTTTTCATTGGTCTATGGGGACTCCTCCTGATCCAGATCTGGGATGTTTTTTCTGGAATTTGATTGGTCAATGGTGAGTAATCCTGACCAAGATCTAGGTTATCCTCTCGACTTTTGATTGGCCTGTGGTGACAAATCCTGGCCCATATCTGGTTAGCCTGCTGCCCGATGATTGGCCTATGGTGCCTAATCCTAACCTAGATCTGGGCTATACGACTGGCCTATGATTGGCATAGGTTGACTAATCCTGACCCAGATCTCGGTTATCCTGTTCGCCTTTAATGATGGTTGGATATGGTGACTAATCCTGACCCAGATCTCAGTTATCCTGTTCGCCTTTAATGATGGTTCGATATGGTGACTAATCCTGACCCAAATCTGGCTGCTGGCCTTTGATTGGACCATGTTGATTATTCCTGACCTAGATTCTCAATTCTTCCATGAATGCAATTTTCTTTGCATTTGCCACTCGGTTATTTTGAAGAATCCTTTCCACGTATACCAATTTTTTTTAATACCTTTTGTGTCTGAACCTTGGTCAGATCATAATACAAGTTTCCTTGGAAAACAAATATAAATTGAATATGAAATATAATTTTGTCTTGTATTGCTGTATATCCTTTAACAATAGTATTAGAAATGACAATAATAGAGATAATAATAATGTTGATAATAAAATCAATAATATTAATGATGATAATAAAGCATTAATGATGTTAATAAAATAATATTAAAGCTAATAGTAATGATTATAATAAAAAAAATTATCCTAAGCTACGCATCCTTAGGATGTGCATTATATTGTTAAACATCGGTTCATTATTGAATTTCTATGTTTGGCGAGAATATATAAAAAAAAAAATATAAAACCCCATAAGAATAAAGGAAAACACAAAAAGGAACGATTCCATTTCTAAACGATCCTGATTCATTATCATTGTCTTTGGACTTTTGGACAGAGAGTGAGAGAGGGAGACAGAGGTCCTGTGCGCATGCGCTTCAGACTGCAGAAGCCTCTGGCACAGTTCTCTACCTCCCTGGGATGAAGGAGGATCCCACCATGAAAGAAGTGACCAGACGCGTCGGTCCTGCGGCATACGAGGGGGAAAGAGGAGTTATTGCCCGGCTGTTGCTAAAGAGAAGGCGACCCACTGATGCAGGAAAGTCTCAGACTGACGGACAGATCCTTTGAGAAAAAAGAAATGGTGTCACGAGGCTCTATCCATAAAATACTGAATGGTAGCTTTTACTTATTATTATTATTATTATTATTATTATTATTATTATTATTATTATTATTATTATTATTATTATTATTATTATTATAAGTTCACTCTTGAAACAATTTAGTACACTTATCATTTCCCCCCGACAAAACAGTTTATTGACAAACAACAATATGCTAATAAAAGGAAATTTACAAGTAAATTTAGTCTGACATTCAATGGCTTCATAGGTTGCTCACTTGTTTTTTTTATAAGTCATTTGTAGTGATACATTATTTAATGTTAGCCTCTTGCTTCCTGAAGGTCAGTATTCGTATTAGAAACAACTTGGTATATGTTAAGTCAATAGTTCATAGAAACAATTCTAGGAAGGTTTTTGTGAAGATTTGTATTTGAAATATTGGAAGCTATGTTCTTGAATGAACGATTTCCTTTTCTCTTTATTATAAAATTTTTTTTTTTAGTTATGTAAATTTATAGATTTCGACATATTATTTCTGGAGTAATAAATATTATTGTTACAAAAGCTTCGGCATCTCTACAGATTAATGATGATGTGATTACTGGTCATAATACAAGGAACTACAATGAGCAGTTGATAACTATTCTCATGTCAGTTTTGTAATCCTTTCAAACATCAGGCGTATTTTCCGTTATCCTTTTAAACATTGGACGTATTTTCAGTTATCATTTTAAGCATCAGATGCATTTTCCTTTATCCTTTCAAACATCGGATGTATTTTCAGTTATCATTTTAAGCATCGGATGTATTTTCCTTTATCCTTTTAAACATCGAATGTATTTTCAGTTATCATTTTAAGCACCAGATGTATTTTCCTTTATCCTTCTAAACTTCGGATGTATTTTCAGTTATCATTTTAAGCATCAGATGTATTTTCCTTTATCCTTTTAAACGTCGGATGTATTTTCAGTTATTATTTTAAGCATCAGATGTATTTTCTGTTATCCTATCGAACATCAGACGTATTTTCAGTTATCATTATAAAAATCAGACATTGTTCCGTTATCCTTTTAAACATCAGACTTATTTTCCTTTATCCTTTTAACCATCGAACGTATTTTCAGTTATCATTTTAAACATCAGACATTTTTCCGTTATCCTTTTAAGCATGATATGTATTTTCCTTTATCCTTTTAAACCTCAGACGTATTTTCAGTTATAATTTTAAGCATCAGATGTATTTTCTGTTATCTTTTTAAACATCAGACGTATTTTATTTTATCATTTTAAACATCAAACATATTTTCCACTATCCTTTCAAACATCGGACGTTTTTTCCAGTTACCATTTTAAGCATCAGACGTATTTTCCGTTATCCTTTTAAACATTGGACGTATTTTCAGTTATCATTTTAAATATCAGGTGTATTTTCCTTTATCCTTTTAAACATCGGACGTATTTTCAGTTATCATTTTAAGCATGAGATGTATTTTCCTTTATCCTTTTAAACATCAGACGTATTTTCCTTTATCCTTTTAACCATTGGACGTATTTTCAGTTATCATTTTAAACATCAGACATTTTTCTGTTATCCTTTTAAGCATGAGATGTATTTTCCTTTATCCTTTTAAACATCGGACGTATTTACAGTTATAATTTTAAGCATCAGACATATTTTCTGTTATCCTTTTGGACATCAGAGGTATCTTATTTTATCATTTTAAACATCAAATATATTTTCGACTACCCTTTTAAACATCCGACGTATTTTCAGTTATCCTTTTAAGCATCAGACGTATTTTCAGTTATCATTTCAAACATCAGACGTATTTTCCGTTATCCTTCACTATTATTTTTTTTTTTTTTTTCATTGTCGTTCGTATCCATAAACCATTTATCATATTAGCCTTCTCTAGGGAATTGTTGTTAACCTGCTTCAAGCATTTTCTTCAACTCTTTAGTCACCAATTTGATCAATTTCTTCAGGGCATCTCAATGGAATTAAAATTCCTTTTTTTCTCGTTGTCTATGGATACCATAGAATTTATTAGAACTAGAGAGAGAGAGAGAGAGAGAGAGAGAGAGAGAGAGAGAGAGAGAGAGAGAGAGAGAGAGAGAGAGAGAGCCTTACCTTACCTTACCTTATGGCCTTATTCTATGTTTGGGTTCCCCCATGTCCCTTAGTGTGAGGCACCTCGTATATCCACCAGAGAGTTGCTAATGCATCTTCCGGTGTATTTTACATCTTCCAGTTTTGGATGGTCTGGGATGCATCTTAGGTATTTATCGGGCTTATTCTTAAACACATCTACCCTCACTTCTGATATGTTTCTTAGTTGAGCTGGCAGCACATTAAATAGTCGCTGCATTATCGATGCTGGTCCGTAGTGGATTAATGTCCTGTGCGCCTTCCTTAGTTTTCCTGGTATATTTTTTGGCGCTATTAATCTACCTCGGCTTGCTCTTTCTGATATTTTTAGCTCCATGATGTTTTCAGTAATTCCTTCTATTTGCTTCCATGCTTGTATTATCATGTAACGTTCTCTTCTCCTTTATAGACTATAGTTTTAAAAATTGAAGTCTTTCCCAGTAGTCAAGGTCCTTAACTTCTTCTATTCTAGCAGTATAGGACCTTTGTACACTCTCTATTTGTGCAATATCCTTTTGGTAATGTGGGTACCATATCACATTGCAGTACTCGAGTGTACTACATACTTAAGTTTTGTAAAGCATAATCATGTGTTCAGTTTTTCTTGTTTTAAAGTGTCTGAATAAAATTCCCAATTTTGCTTTACATTTATCCACCAGTGTTGCTATTTGGTCGTTGTATAACATATTCCTATTTAACATTATACCAAGATCTTTAATTGCTTTCTTGTTTGTGATTGTCTCGTTATTAGGTCCCTTGTGTGCATATGCCATTCCTTCTCTGTTTCCATAATTTATTGATTCGAATTTATCGGAGTTAAATACCATCTTATTTATCCCCGCCCATTCATATATTTTGTTTAGATGTGTTTGAAGTGAGTTCCTATGTTCATCATAAGTAATTTCTCTACTTATTCTTGTATCATCTGTGAAACTTCTCACTACAGAGTTTTTAACATCACAATCTATGTCTGAGATCATAATAACAAACAGCAGTGCAGCTAATACCGTACTTTGTGGCACGTCAGATATTACCTGAGCTTCATCTGATTTCTCGTCATTTGCAACCACTATCTGTTTTTTGTTTTGCAGGAATTCTTTTATCCATTTTCCTATCTTTCCCACAGCAATGTGCTTTCTCATTTTTTCTTTAATACATTATGGTCTACCTTGTCAAGGGCTTTTGCAAAATCTAGATAGATCACATCTGTGTCTTTTTTATTTATCATATTTTTGTATATGTTTTCATAGTGTGCTATTAGTTGGGTTTGTGTACTTTTTCCGGGGACAAAAACGTGTTGACCTATATCAAACATATTATTCTTAACCAAATGGTCCATTATTGTCTTTTTTATTACCCTCTCATAGACTTTCATAATATGTGATGTTAGACTAACAGGTCTATAATTGCTTTCCTCTAGTCTTGATCCGCTTTTGAAAATAGTGGTTATATAAGCTAATTTATGTTTAACATATATCTCGCTCATATCTACACTGTGTCTTAGCAGTATTGCAAGCGGCTTCGCGATAGTGTGTGCAGTTTTCTTTAACAAAATCGCTGGGACTCCATCTGGTCCGGCTGCCGATCCATTTCTAATTTCGCTTATAGCCTGATAATACCTGCTTCATTGATATCTATATGCGTTTGATATTCAACATTTTCTTCTCTCATTTCTGTTTCATTATTCTCATTCGTAATTCTTGGTGTGAACTCACTCTTATATTTTTCTGCTAATATGTTGCATATTTCCTTTTTTTCATTATTATTTGTTTCTATCTGATAATTTATTTCTTCCTAAGTATGTTGTTGGATAGCATTATAAGTTATATCAATGATTTCCTCTGCATCCTTACACACATCCTGTTAATTTTTCTCTTCTTCTTCTTCTTCTTCTTCTTCTTCTTCTTCTTCTTCTTCTTCTTCTTCTTCTTCTTCTTCTTCTTCTTCTTCTTCAACTATTTTCAGATTTAGTCCCGACTTAATTATATTTTCTATCGAGACTAAGCATGTTGAGCAGAATACCTTTGTGTCTCTATTTTTGATTTTTTGCTCTATTTCAACACATGTAGGGTGTAGGGTGAGAGAGAGAGAGAGAGAGAGAGAGAGAGAGAGAGAGAGAGAGAGAGAGAGAGAGAGAGAGATTTATGGTGTAAATCAGATTTTTTATTGCATATACTGGATTATTTTTTTTTAACCATTGTTATGACTAGTTAATCTGCTATGACAGAGCTTATTCATTATCATCACCATCACTAATTCATCTGCTATCAGAGAACCTATTCATCATCATCACCATCACCAATTCATCTGCTACCACGGAACCTATTCATCATCATCACCATCATTAATTCATCTGCCATGATGGAGCTTATTTATCATCATCACCATCACAAATTCATCTGCTATCACGGAACCTATTGATCATCATTACCATCACTAATTCATCTGCTATCACGGAACTTATTTATCATCATCACCATCACTAATTCATCTGCTATCAGGGAACCTATTCATCATTATCCCCATCACTAATTCATCTGCTATCACAGAACCTATTCATCACAAGCCCTATTTATCATTATTTCTATCACTAAATCATCTGCCATTACGTAATAAATTTCACCATCATTGCTATCACTAATTCATCTGCTATTACGAACACTTTCCATCATTATTGCTATCACTAATTCATCTGCTATTACGAAACATATTCATCATCGTTGCTATCACCAATTCATCTGCAATACCAAACATACTCATTGTTATAACAATCATTTCTTTATCTGACATCCTGAAACGTATTCATCATCCCTAACTTCATCTGCTATCACTGTACTTTTCGTAACTTCTTTCAAAAGGATTTACATAAAAATGGTAATAAAAAATATTCTTGTTTCTCTGCCAATGATAATTATTGTGAAAGGGTTATGGTTGTTGTACGGCAAATTAGAGAAACAAAGGAGGAAATAAACAATTACAGGTGAATTACCCATATGAAAGAGGGGAAAATCCATTCGTTTGTAGAGCTTTATACACCAGCGTATAATTTCTGATTGAGTGGAGCGGTTACCATCATACCTTACTCTGAGGAAGGTTCAAATCTGCTGGGCTCATTCTATAAAATCCTTCATATCATATGATTTGATGAAAGGAAGTTATTTCGTATAACAATAAACTCGGTGATAAAAATTTGTGTGTATATATATATATATATATATATATATATATATATATATATATATATATATATATATATATATATATATATATATATATATATATATATATATATATATATATATATATATATATGTATGTATGTATATGGGGTCTAATTGCATTTAGTGTCGCGTGCATTGTGACTGCTGATCCTGAATTAAGCACGTAGATTTATTTTTCCTTTTAAAAACTTTATCCCAGTTATCAGAGGGCATTACTGTAATCCGAGGTTTCAATAGAATATGTTTTATTCGTTTTACATTTAAATGTGATGAAGCCCTTTATCTGTAGCCTAAATTAACCTAGGATTTGAGAGTAATCTGTCAAATATGTTTTAGGCAATTGAATATTTTTCATTTACCGTTGAAAATAAGAGGACTCCATCTCTAAATGTTTGTG
>NC_090728.1:114666831-114671831 GCF_036898095.1 Palaemon carinicauda | reverse complement strand
ATCCTTCAATATAGACATTAAAAAAAAATGGACTCCTTTTAGGACAACTCTCATGAGAGTTAATCAGTATACCTGGAATTCTTTAATTAAATCCAAAACTATTGATAGTATGTGTAATTGAATATTTGGGGGATTCCACTGTTTATAGCCAAAATTGTAAAAACGAGGAATGATAAACGTGCAGATAAAATTGTCTAGAAATAATGCCTTGAAAACTAACGAGTAAAAACGGAACGGGAAACTAAAATACTTATATTTTTCTTTCATATATTTGCTAAAAGTTATTTTCTCCCAGAGAAACTTGAAGTAGCAGAGGGTGAAGGAAGAGGAAATAAAGGAAGGAAAGTCAAGTCACCTTTAAATTTTTTCATATTAGCAATCTTTTGGAATCGGAAAAAAAATTATTTTCTTTCAGGCTGGGAGAAATGGTAATTGGAAATCATATCTAGGGCGATATGCTTTCTGGGGAAAATTTAAATCATATGCACCTGATATCTCTTTTTCGTAATATCACTGATTTTTTTTATTTTTATCACCTTATCCTTTTTTTTAATAAGATCTCTATACTCTTAACGTTTAAAACAGTAAAATCTCCAATTTTTGTTTATATGGAACTGATATTATTACCCTGTGGTTGAGAAACTGATTTATTTTTTCATATAACAACAAATTCCAATAGAAAATTATACAGCTCTATATATCATTGTTATCAACATTAGTATGTAAAAAATCTATGGATTGGCTGTACGATGTCATAATCTAGCTTGTGTTTATATAAAAAAAAAGAAAAAAAAATATAATATAGAACTTAACCCGATAAGATATGATTAGTCTATATCTTTGAGGATGTGATATTCTTGTTAACGGGTTCCAACGCTTAGTGGTTTTAAAGGCGAACTTTAAAAGCATCAGGTTATTCATTCTCGCTGAAGAGATTTAACTGGTAGTTTGGTGGGCGCTACGAAGCTACGTGGGAGGAGAGCTTTCATCTAAATCTCATCGGAAAAGTGACCGATATAATACGTATAAAATGGAGTGAAAGATAGTGAACAGGGAAAGATAGTGAATAGGGAAAGAGAGTCTTTTCAGAAATATAGAGAATTTCTTTATTCATTTATTTATTTATTTTTTATTGTAAAGGACTATCATAAAAGGAAAGTATGAATAAAGGCAATTTTTTTTTTTTTTCAAAAATAGATTTTACCCTTTGGAATGTACAATGTATCTAAAAAATTTAGATTTTTGTAAGAATAAACAGAGTAATAACTAGATACTCATTTGAAACTTCATTCATAACTATGTAATATAATTTCCATCTAGATATGTTCACTAGATCATAAGAGACTACATGTAAATGAGAAAAATAGTTTCTGGAAGATCAGAACAAAAAGATATTTGAAACAAAAGCAGAATCCATTTTGGTTTGAGAACACTATTTTGTGTTCCATCATAGAATAAAGAAAAGTGGATAGGCCTCTATCTTCCAAGAAGACACTTAATATACCGTGGGTAAGTAAAATGAAATATAGAAGTTTAAAAAGATAAAAAAAAAAAAAAAACTATTAAGAGGGATAATTAAGCTTGGAAAGACATATTCCAGACTATTCTTAAAGTCTTAAGGGTGCCTAAATCAAGGACAAATATGGTATTCGGCAAGATACAAACATCCATCTTTATTAAAGATAAGCTGTACTATTTCATATTGTTTCAGTTAACAAATTAAGTAATGACTAACTGAAAGTAAAGTAGGACAAAAATTTTTAATTACTGAGAGAAATATCATAGGCTTGAGCCTTTATGGGCAGCATATAATACGTGTTATGCAATGACGTTACAAACTCCCATCCACATTGACGTTTTTGTTACCCATCGGAGTCAACTTACGGTGTTCTGTTCGCATGTGTGTACGGCTGTAAGCCTACCCATCTTAAACCTCCTTAACTTCATCATATATCCACTATCCCAGTCTATGATTAATTGACCAACTCTTCCCATAAGTGTTTCATCTTAACTGTGATATCCCCTCTGGTATTATAGAAGCCTTTGTTAAGTACTGTAATACAAGCAAAAATGGTCATCGAGTGTTTGATATTCATGTTATGTAATACTTAAACCATACTCAGAAAAGACTATAAGATCAACTGGAAGATAATAACTGATGTATCGGTCGGAATAAGCAAGTAACTTGTTTCAACATATGAATGAATGTAATAAAAGTAATTATTGAAGAATTATAACCTAGGTTCTGCACTGTAAGAATACGAAAAGATGTTCTTTGTTCAATGTTGAAAACATCGCTTTGAATAGATTATGAATAGCTTAGGAATATACAAATTTGACAAAATACTAGTAAAAACTATATTTAGATGATTTTCATTGAACTAATCGTTAATTATTTTAAGCTGTACTTTTTGTATAACTGTCGTAGGAGAGACTTTGAAACCTATTGACGTTGCCCACCATTTGACTATGAAGGGATATAACAATACAAGATATTTTGGTCAATGTCTTGCTTTTCTTATCTTTCCCCCAAACTAAAGGTAGTTGAATGCATGGCTCATTGCAACGATAGATTGTCGATACACTATGGTTTGATCTTGTCTTCAAGGTTTGTTTTTGATATTATGGCACTTTTCCGGAGGCTTTTCATATTATGGCATTTCTAATTCAAAGACATTATACTGATAATAGTTGACATTGGTAATCTAAGTGGAGAATATATGAATGCACATCTCCAGTCCCTTCTCTAGATGGAAAGTGTTTTACTTAAGCTCAACATACTTTATTAGTTTTGTTTGTAGCTGCAGCAAAAAATTATTTGAATGCTCTTTGCAACAAGTACAGTATTATTCAAGATTTCTGAGTAGGTTATCTTTAGGACATCAATTAAGGATGTTTAATATAGACATTCCCTGATAGCTATTATGCCCATATGTATTAAAAATATATTTTAAATTATAATTAATTTCAGTCTGCTTTTCCCTTGGTTAACTAACCTATTCTTATATATTTTTTTTTTCTGTTCCTGATCACCTACATAGACTTTTAATGTTTGGTCATCGAGATTCTTTTTTTTTTCCTTTTCATACAAGAGAGCATAAAACTATAGTTTTGCGAATTCTGTACTTCTACAGGTTACTTTACCTAATTTTCGTTTCTCTATTCTTAGATAGCTAATGGTTACTAGCTTGGCAGTAAACAATTTTACTATGTAAATTATGCTATTCTTATTACAGTAATTGCAATGGAATGAAGTTGCTAGATTTAGAAGTTACATGAAAGGATCAAGGAGTTATTTAGACCACGTGGTTTAAGGCTGGATCTCAAATATAATTTCTATAGCTAATCATCACTGTATTTAATATACCTTTTTTTTCATAGATGTTTATGATATTCCCATTAATGTTAAGAAAGTATTGTTAGTAATGCTGCCTAGTAACAAAGTATTGTTCGTGAACTTCTTATTTTTTTAGGGATTATGGTACTTATAATGTTGCAAACTCTTTAATAAACCATTTCTATGTCAATTAGGAATGAGCAAACTAGTCAATGATCGCTAAGTTATAACCGCTTTAGTTATGAACTTCACTCGTACATGACAAAAATTAGAAGATGATGATATTCCAAGCTGTTCAATATAGCTCATTTCTTCTCGCGTCTGATGTTTTTGTTTTTAAAATAACTTCCTTTTCCTTTTTCTACGAAGACTTCCATCAAAAGCACATAGATCTGGATATACTTTAGAGTGTACAAGGTGGTGGTATATGCTCATACTTTAATCTAAACGTAATTGTCCATATTCTTATAAAATTCCTTCACGATGAAGATAAAACATTAGCATTATTACGAAATTCCAGACTGTTTCAGCTGGAAAATTCTGAATCTGATTTAATCCCAAGCGGAGAAAAAACTAATCCGAAAAATAGCTGATTATATGTTTTGAGAAATGAAGATAGAGTTTTCAATCTAGATTATAGGATATAGTGGAGTACTGACCATAAAAGCTAAGTAATCTCTCTCTCTCTCTCTCTCTCTCTCTCTCTCTCTCTCTCTCTCTCTCTCTCTCTCTCTCTCTCAACACATATGCACTACGATAGTGGGATATATTTAAATATTTAATAGGCATTTACTAATCGTGACTTTGTACATTAAAAACTATATATAGTATATTACCATAAAAAGCTTCTGATAAAGTCTACGTTCTGTTTTGAATTACCCAAATTTCAGGAAATTTCTTTTAATTTGAATTTGGATCAGCTATTTGGTAATCCTCTCATTTCTCTATTACTTCTTACAATAACAGTGATATTCTTGGAGGGTAATTCAATATAATCTTCAACATCATATGATTGTGATATTAGAATAATAATGGTGATAATGATAATAACAACAATGATATCCCCAACATAAAAATCTACATTAGTATCTCATATGTCTTAGAGATAATGAAACGAGGAATTAGGGGAAGGGGATCAGGAGAGAAAATAAATCTCGCCAGTGAACACGACTCGTGGTGCAACTGCTCACGAAGAGGAAGCGAGAATGTAAATGTGCGATGCGATAAGATATGCAAATGTAACGTTTTCAAATGACTGATCGAGATAAAGTTAGCAACTTTTGAAGAGGAACCCTTTCTACTTCGTTATCGAACCTCGTAAGGTAAATAAAGTCTTTTTAATTTAATGTCTTAAAGGGAAGACTTCCCTTCTTCGAAGCTAAATTGGTGTCGTTGAATTTAGATGCAATAAACCATTGGAAGCTAATGAAAAGATCTTTGTCGTATAATTTTAATGGGAAAATGGAAATAAATAAAATGCAAAACTTAGGGAGTACAAACAAAATCAACTATTATATTGTAAAATGGCTTTTGTTATTTGGCCAGTCTTCAATGATATTATTACAGCAAATACTGAGTAATATATAGTAAATCTAGTCTGAAAAAAAGAAATATACGATAGTAACCCTCTGATTTAGTCTTCTTACGTAAAAAACCGATATCT
>NC_090728.1:114651831-114654331 GCF_036898095.1 Palaemon carinicauda | reverse complement strand
GAGAGTACTCTGATTCATTATTGAAAGAAACACTGGATGATATCGATAGAGAAGAATAGCTGAAGGGCAGAGCAAGGGGTGGGAAAGTAGACAGACCCATTTGCTCCTTGGTTGCCTTGGCTTAGTTAAGTGCGGGAGAATAGAGGAGGTATGGTATAAATGTGAAAAATATATATAAGTTTTCTTAAATGAAGCGGGACTGTAGAGAGCTATTATTACACTCTTGTTGTTGTTTACGACATAACTTCCGCTCCCTGCTGTGTTTACAAAATAATATCTCAAGACTTTGCTCTAGCGTAGTTTTATTCTCCTTTTTTTTTACGCAAGACAACCAAAATAGTATCCCTGACTAAAGGAGAGAAGACTTTCTGGGAGAGGCGAGAAGTGGGATCAAACTGAGTTCACAAAAGGATTGGAAATTCCGAAGAGGAAGACTCACTGGGCAAACACGGCAATAAACTTGTCGGCTTTTTTCCCCCAAGAAGTGAATAAAAACATTCCTCACGCTTGCAGTACCATGCACTTTGAAATAATATGGAAAGGTGTATTATTTATTAATAGCGTATATTATGTATCGAATGTGCTCTCTCTTTCTCTCTCTCTCTCTCTCTCTCTCTCTCTCTCTCTCTCTCTCTCTCTCTCTCTCTCTCTTTATTTTACCAGATAACCAGTGAACGCGTTATATAACTGTAATATGATTTATCATCACCAATAGATTATATGCCTTTTTCTTTTTTATTATTTGATGCTGAAATTTCATGAAATTCCCTACATCTTATACTCCCAAGATTATTACCTCCGCCAGGAGGTTATGTTTTCGGTTCGGTTTGTTTGTTTGTTTGTTTGTCTGTCTGTCTGTGGACAACGTAGAGGCCACATTTCTACACGGAATCACTTCAAACTTGGCCAAGTAGTTCCCCAATGTGTATGGAAGAACTGATTAAATTTTGGTCAAGGTCACCCCAAGGTCAAGGTCACAGGGGTCACTGGTGTCACTATGACATAAGTGGCCATATCAAGAGACAGAAATAAAGCACTGACTTTTGCATAAGCCAACAGGGAAGTCCTAGTCCAGGCGCAACCCATGGGTGATGTTCAAATTTATAAAGGTCAAAGGTCAAGGTCATATTGGTGCATTATATCAATGTCATATTAAGTATCAGTGGCAAATGAACAAAGATCACTTGAAGGTCAAAAGTCAAGCAGGTCACGTGAAGGTCAAGGTCACGTGAAGGTCAAGGTCACCTGAAGGTCAAGGTCACGTGAAGGTCAAGTACATTTGAAGATCAAGGTCACTTGAAGCCAAGGTCATGTGAAGGTCAAGGTCACTTGAAGGTCACGTGAAGGTCAAGGTCATGTGAAGGTCGAAGTCACATCAATTCATGATTCTAGGACATATGGCGCTCTAGGTCACCTTGGCGGAGGTATGTCCTCTACGAGGACCATGTCCGCGTTCAGGACTTGCTCACTTGTTACTTCTGTCAACGATGATTAGAAGGTGCATCTTTTTACTTCCGACTGTGTTGGTGTCAAGAAAATATGTCATAGACTAGATTAATTATTTTTGATTAGGCTTAGTGAAAATCGTCCAGCAGATGCCACTCATCACATGGTTAATTTCAATTAAATATTGATGAAGATTTGATGGTTTTATCGTCTTGAAAACCCTTTCACTAAAGTTAAAACATAGTTTTATAATGAATTCCATATTCCATGCAAATCTATGAATGTTATTGGTCAGCTACTCTCATAATTATTTCTAATGTAAGGAAGAGTAACTGATTATGAAACCAACAGGATGAGTCCCCGATTTCATCAATGTTGTTTGCGTAAGCGTGTCATTTTTTTCCCTTAAGATAATTAGAGATTTTAATGAAAATTGTCGAGAAAAGGAAAGTGGGTAACTTCTCTCAAATAAGTAAACTTTTCCCTGATATAAAGGAGGTTGACATTTCAACCATCTATCGATACGAAAATTAGTTGACTATTTACTTGTGATGATACTTCAATATGAGAAAATCAAAAAACCTATATTTAGTAATGTTTAAAGTAAAAGTTCTTTTGTTTTGTCTTAAACCATATTGAATGGTAGTGTTGTAATGAATCTTAATGACTCTACGTTTATGAGAGACGAAAGAAGAGCTATTAAGTGCATGTCTCATGGCTACCGACCACACAAACACACAAACACACACATGTCCTTTCAAACATTCTTTTACGGTCTATACAGTCTCATTTCCAGTTTAAATTAGTTGCGATAATTTGATGAACCCCAATCTTGTGAAAATTTTATGAAGAAAAGTCAATTTATAAGTATATCTCTTCATTAATGTATGGTCTTCAGATATGTCTTATGGTATAAATCACGATGTGAGAATTAGTCTCAGTTTTTCCAGTTTTTCTAAATGTTTCGTTTCTTGGTTTTGCTGCCTCCAGCGATTTGTGATTATTTGATATAAACTTCATATATTTATTTTGCCAATTTGTTTATACGGTCTAT
>NC_090728.1:114629331-114649331 GCF_036898095.1 Palaemon carinicauda | reverse complement strand
TTTCGTGCATATTCGATTGTGCTTTGTATTTGGAATGAGTAAATATGATAATATTCATTGTGCTTTGTATTTGGAATGAGTAAATATGATATTATTCATTAAATAGCACAAGCCAGGCCCAAGTTCTCCTCTTCAAACCCTTCAAGAAAACGGCACCATACGTAAATTACTTTGAAATCATGTTTTTTACCTAGGATGAATTTTTGCGTATTTCGCTTAAGATATTTTGCACAAATTCAAGTACAAGCCATTATAGAACTAACTTAAATCGTAACAGTTATCCGAATTAAGAACACATCTGAAAAATAGGCTTATTCTTTAGCCTCTCACTTATTATGTTTATTCATTGTTTCCGGCATTTTTAGCCGAATAATTGCCTTCACTGGCCTTCACTGGCAATAATGCTTGTATTTACTAATTCAGTATTAGTCCCTAACTAGATAATGAAGATTTAGGAAGAATGGCTGAATAACGTAATTGTTCCGTTGTTTCAATATACTATACTGTAAGTGTGTTGAATGCGGCTGTGAAAATCACAGTTGCAAAATGTATTTATTGCATTTGGTAGAGAGAACGATTAAATTTTGATTGAAAAGGTTAGAAAGATGACAGAGATATTGATAAAAGAGGAGAGACTATTTAGTGTTTGATATGGAAGACTTGTGTAAAGTCTTATGGGGGGAAAATGAACGTTTTATTTAGCATACGTAAACTTAGAAATTATTTGATAAAATTATAAAAGATAATTTAAGAGTTGGAATATAAGAGTGGGAGAGTGACAAGTTTAGTTTGAAATTAGGACTGACATAAGTGTGTGTTCTATTTATATGACATCTATGCAATATCCTTAAAGATACAGCAATACAAAAGTTCAGAAAAAATGAGCCGTAGAAAAGAGTGCGACATGGTTCGTGTTTGCATAACCCAGCGAAGTTTGTACTGATTTTGATTAATTGCAATTATAGCAACATCAAACTATTTCATACTATTATTTATTTAACTATTGTAAGGTTTCCCGAAAATTCCTCATTGCAAATGTATCAGAGAACGATTAAATTCTATACAATACTCTGGTACAACTCAGGAACATAAATGGTGGTCTACCCTTAAATCTGCACTCTTTGGTGTAGATGTAACAGTTCCCCCTTTACTTAAACCAGATGGCTCAGTCACTCACTGTCCAAAGGAAAAGGCAACCCTTTTGGCTGATGTTTTTGACAGTAAACAGAGTAATGAAAAACTTGAACTTCCTCATTCTTATTTTCCTGAGGCTAAACTAACTAGTTTAGCTTTTCGATCGTGAGATTAAAGCTCTGTTGATGGACTTTGATGCTTATGGAGGTGTAGACCCAAATGGTATTTTTCCTTTCTTTTTTATAAAGACAGCAGATTTCTTAGCTCCAAAGTTATCTGTTATTTTGCGTAAGTTAGCAAGAAGAGGAGCTTTTAGCACTAGTTGGAGAATTGGTAATGTTACTCCTCTATGTAAATGTGTTTGTGGTAGTTCAAGTCCCACTGATTACCGCTCAATTTCCATAACTCCCATATTATCTAAAGTTTTTGAACGTCTTCTGGCAAAACGTCTTAATAGGTTTGCTGAAGGTAATCATCTACTCCCTAGTTTACAATTTGGTTTTCGTAAAGGCCTTGGAGCAGGTGATGCCCTTCTTACAATCTCCAATGCTGTACAGAAATCCCTTGATTGTAGTCGGGAAGTTCGTATGATTGGCCTTGATTTTAGTGCTGCCTTTGACCGTGTTAATCATGAGGCCCTTGTTTTCAAACTGAAACAGTTGGGAGTGGGTGGGTCGTTTCTTAGCATTATTATTGATTTTTTAAGTAATAGATCTCAAAGAGTTATTGTTGATGGGCACCATAGTGATTATAGGAATGTGATATCCGGTGTTCCACAGGGTAGTGTTCTTGGCCCATTACTTTTTATACTATATACACATGACATGTGGTTTGGCCTAGAAAACAAGCTTGTTGCTTATGCAGATGATGCTACTCTCTTTGCATCAATTCCATCCCCTGAATGTAGATCTATGGTTGGTGAATCCCTTAATAGAGATTTAGCTAGAATTAGTGCATGGTGCAAATTATGGGGTATGAAGTTGAATACTAACAAAACTCAAAGTATGATTGTAAGTAGGTCAAGGACGGTGGTTCTTCAACATCCGGATCTCAGTATTGATAATGTTCCTTTAAATAAGTATGACTCTTTCAAAATTTTAGGTGTAATTCTCGACAGTATATTTACTTTTGAGAAACATATAAGGTCTGTGCCTTCTTCAATTTCTCAAAAAATAGGCTTATTGAGAAAGTCTTTCAAGATTTTCGGTGATCAATCTATTTTGAAGAAGTGTGTTAACTCTTTCATTCTACCTTGTTTTGAGTATTGTTCTCCTGTCTGGTCTTCAGCTGCTGATTCTCATCTTAATTTGTTGGACAGAAAATTACGGTCTATTAAATTTCTTATTCCTGATCTAGATATTAATCTCTGGCACCGTCATTCAATTAGTTCATTATGCATGTTGCATAAGATTTTTCATAACTCTGACCATCCTTTACATTCAGATCTTCCTGGACAATTCTATCCTGTTCGTAATACTAGGCAGGCAGTTAATTCTAATACCCAGGCCTTCTCCATTACGAGGCTCAGTACTACGCAGTACTCTAGAAGTTTTATTCCAGCTGTGACCAAGTTGTGGAATGATCTTCCTAATCGGGTGGTTGAATCAGTAGAACTTCAAAAGTTCAGAGTTGGAGCAAATGCTTTTTTGTTGACCAGGCGGACATAGTCTTTCTATAGTTTATTTATGACATATTTGTTTTTGATGTTGTTGATAGTTTATTATATGGCATGTCTGTTTTGACGTTGTTTCTTATTTTAGAATGATTTATTGTTAATTTGTCCTCTTCATTTATTTATTTCCTTATTTCCTTTCCTCACTGGGCTATTTTTCCCTGTTGGAGCCCCTGGGCTTATAGCATCTTGCTTTCCCAACTAGGGTTGTAGCTTGGATAGTAATAATAATAATAATAATAATTTGTTTGGCATAATACGATGGGTGCTGCCCACTTCGGAACAATAACCGAATTCTATTTTGAAAAGTGTATTCACTGCATTCATAAGCAACGGCAAGCGTGAAATTATTGTATTTTATTTTTTCAATGAAAACCTCTATTCAAATTATATTTTTTCTGTTTCATGTAAATTCAATATGCTTCTACCGGGGGTGAGAAATTTGTGTTTGTTATTTTTCAGGTTAAAAGATTCTCTCATTTTTTTAATCATGTTTAATCATTTTATTTATCACACTGGTACTACATTCCTTCACGAACATTTATAACAATTAGGTTTCACTTAAGAAGATTTGTTTTTCATCTCGCAATTAACGTGTTTTTCGTAATTCATTTATTTAACTAAAATCTGTCACTATTCATATGTATTTTCATTCCAAATTAATATCTATGTTACTTTGTCTATGCATGTTAATTGTGTATTCTATAAATCAAAGTATAACAGATTATCAGCCTTCATACTTTCATAATTACCCCAATTCCAACAATGAAGGATTTTTTCTTTCGTTCCCTCCTTAAAATCTAGATTTATTTGTTTCCTTAGAGATCACCTTTTAAAATTTTCTGATCTGTACATTAATGGTTCTTCGTCTAACAGTCAGATATTAGTATTTTTTTCGAGTGATCTATTTTTTTTTTTTTTCGTTCAAAACCACCTAAATTTTCATATATCGACTTTACGATAATGTCAGCATCTTATCTAACGCCAAAGGCGACATAATGTTAATACCCCAGATAATGTCAAATACAAATTGTAAAGGGAGGTAAAAGGCAAACAATATCATAAACAATATAAAGCCTCCAATGACTCTGGCACTCAAAATATTTCGCCATTTTCAAAAAAAAAAAAAAATATTAATAATTAATCTGACGTCATTTTATAAAGCTTAAACCATCAATTGGAAAAATTATATCTTTTATTATGGTTGACATGAATTTAGTCTTGCTTTAGCCTCCATAAAGGAAAGAAAGCTTAAGTAATTGGAACACCAAAATGTATTTCCTGAGTTATATCCTAATTATTCAATGTAATTCATGTGATGATGATATTAAAAATATGTGGTCGATATTACAATAACAGATTGTTAAAATTGGTTTAACTTTAATTTTGACATTGAAGAAAATTCGTTTTTTTTTTTCTTTTTAAATATATCAAACCAAGGTGTTACATTAAGAATTAAACAATAATACAATATCAAAACATTTGCCCCTCAGGCAATAAAAACCAAATGTCTAAATTTTTATTAGCATTATTATATCCTATCCTGAAAGATAATTTTTGTTTTATTATCGCCAATAATATTTATGTATTTTTTTTTCCTTTCATTATTCAAAGTGAAGTGGTAACTAATAATATAGATTGATACAGATATGAGAAAATGTTATTGAAATTACACTGAAAATTGAATTCATTATTATTTCAAGTAAAAGTATAAAGTAAAGAATTTATCTGATTTATTTTCTATAATTGAATACTAATCTACGAAAAACTTGAAATCATCTATATTAGCGTAAAATTAAGAATATTCGAAGAGTCAAAAAACTAAATTTTATAAATATGCCCTTAAGCACATAAAAGAAGTTATACGATTTACTATCTATATGGAAATAATAATTTTACTGAATCCTGATATTATCTACATTAGCAAACCTTTAAAATATGGAAAATTTTCTCTAGTATAAAAAAACAAAGTTATCTGATTTATTTTCGATAAGTAAATACTAATTTAACATATTCTTGCAATTATTTACACGAGAAAACATTTGAAATATGAAAAAAAAAATATATTCGAATAGACGGAAAACTGAATTCTATAATTATATTCTCTAGAAAAGAAAAATTTATCAGATATATTTTCTATAATTAGATACTAATTTAACTTAATCAGGAATTTATCTATATTAGCATATTTTTAGAATATAAGTAATATGTCATGCGACCCAGTTGAGTAAAATTCAACTAAAAATGTCGAAGGAGGACATCAGGTGATTGGCGTCAAAGCGGTGTCTATCCCGCGAATCTTCTGTCAAATTTTCTTACCTAAATGCTAATGGCTCCCGTCACACTGAAGACTGCGTGATACTTCTTCTACAGGACCTCCACTGTCGTTCTATCTTATTCGTTCAGAGTATTTAACGTTTCATGTCTCGTATTCTTCATTTGTTGTTAAATCGTCGCTGTCAAAAGACTCATGAAATAAGAAAGTCTTCAGTTTTCTCTGGAAAGCCTTAATGTCTTCAATCATTCGCATGTTAAGTTGGAGCTTATTATATAGTCTCGGGGCCGCATATCTAAAGGCTCTGGAGCCTACAGTAGACCTATATATATATATATATATATATATATATATATATATATATATATATATATATATATATATATATATATATATATATATATATAGATATAGATATATAAATATATATATAGGTTCCAATAGTTTGAAACCTTCTGTAACTATTCTCGTGTCGACACGATTTGTTGGCTGTGCAATATGTAGCAATTCTCTTAAGTATTTTGGACGAGCGATTCTGATAACTTGGTGGGTTATTGTACATATTTTAAATTCAATTCTCGCTTTAACCGGCAGCCAGTGTAAATCGATTAATATAGGAGTGATCCTTTCTCTAGGTGGGACACCTTTTCTACATCTTGCTCCTCTGTTTATTATGTTTTGTAATTTCTGAAGTTGCACTTTTGGTAAATTGTAGTAGATAGAGTTGCAGTAGTCAGTTTATCAAACACGTGACGTGTTTGATAAATTTACAGAACAGTGTTTAGATTATTTTTTTATTCCGAAAGCCACCATACTAAACGTACCAAAGAAGCAAATGCATGTGTCTCTACCATTTATATATAACTATAAAAATGTTAAATGTAAACTTGAGAAACCCCTTTCTAATTTGTATCCATATGTTAATTTTAAGTTTGTATTAAAAAATCCACTATCCATAGGCAGCATGTTCACATTCAAAGACACTCTACCAGATTTGATGCGGTCCTCAATTGTTTATTTATACAATTGTCCTAAATGTAATTTAGGAACTTATATTGGTTGTTCCAACCGTCTCTTTAGGATCCGCATTGACTCTCATAGAGGAGTCAGTCACCGTACAGGTTGTATTTTAAATAAAAAAAAAAAATTCTTCCATACGTAATCACGCTTAAAAATGCAAGCAATTAGTTAACTATTCTAATTTCAAAATACTAGCCCAATCACCCAATAGGTATTCTTTACCTACTCTAGAATCACTTTTCATTAAACACCTATCCCCTACTCTCAATCACTCAACAACCTCTGTTCCTTTACATATTGCCTAACGACGTTCCCACTTAATCTTCAAACCATTACTTACACACTCTAACGTCTAAACCTCCCCGTCCTTCCATGTCTCAGTCTTGGATTTTTTCCATACTACTATGGGTTTCACGGACAGTGCAAGCGCGATTTTTTGCCATTTTTCTGTAACGAACAGTCGTATCAATACGAGATGTTGCTATAGTGTATTACACCCAGTGAGGAAATTTATAGGGGTATAATGAATCATTAATTATTAATTATAAAGACACTTGCCCCTATGCCAAAGGGCAAAATCTCAATCATCCAGTCACAAAACCGAACAATAATATACAGAACCTCTACCTCCACCCCCTCCCTCCCTCTCCCTTCATCCCTCACCTGCTCTCCCCCTGCTTCAAGCTATCTCTCTCCACCTCCACGCCATCCATCCCTCTCCGTTCTTTCCCTTCCCTTCATGCTCTCTTTCTGAGAAGGTAGCTTAAGTTGCAACTTATTTTGTATGATTTTTTTATATCAAGCACTCTATCTATCTATCTATCTTATCTAATTATAATATTTATTGTTGTAGATATGGAACAGTTCAATCGGTTGCTACCTATCAGATGACTGACTGCTTTATTCACTGGTTTGCTCATCTCTCTCTCTCTCTCTCTCTCTCTCTCTCTCTCTCTCTCTCTCTCTCTCTCTCTCTCTCTCTCTCTCTCTATGGTATTGGTTATGTTTTCTTGCTTGGCTAATGAGTTTTGCATCTTGGTATAGGTACAAAAGTCTTTATTATTTACAATAAATGATTCATGATACTCCTATAAATTTCCTTACTGGGTGTAATACACTATAGTAAAATCTCGTACTGATACGACTGTTCGTTACAGAATAATTGCAAAAAATCGGACTTGCACTGTCTGTGAAACCCATAGTAGGTGTGTTTCTTTCTTATCCAGAGTTTATTTTATTTTGTCTGTTTTTTATTTATTTTAATTTTTTTATTCCAGATTATTTCTGTGTATTATTGTTTTGATTCCCAAATCTATAATGTTTTGTGAATTCTTCAAGTTTTCTGTGTATTTGTTCTGATTTTGATATTGCTCTTTTCCTATATCATTTATTTAATGTTTTAATGTTTTAATTTTTAATTTGATTTCTATGGTTTAATTTATTATTGTTTAGTATATTTCATCCACTTAATTTTTTAAGTATTTCGATGTATTTGTTATAATTCTTGCCCTTTTAACAGAATTTCATTGACTAACGTAGTCTATTGATCTGTGTTTTTCATTCCTTTCTTAGCTCCGATGATGGGAAATGTTGTTCCCAAAAGCTTAGCCAATAAACTGTCCAAATGCTGAAGTATCTGCTTTCTTTCGCCTTTTTGCTAAACCTCAAACTTTCTAGAAGCGAAAATACCATTAATTTTATATATATACAGTATATATATATATATATATATATATATATATATATATATATATATATATATATATATATATACATATATATATATATATATATATATATATATATATATATATATATATATATATATATATATATATATATATATATATATATATATATATATATAGGTGTGTATATATATATATATATGTATATATATATATATATATATATATATATATATATATATATATATATATATATATATATATATATATATATATATATATATATATATATATATATATGTGTGTGGCCATGCTAGGTGATATATCTTAGCAATCCAGTAAAATTGAATGAAATTCTCAAACATATGTTAAAAATTATATCAGTAGTCATGGCACCATGTTACTGTATTATTATTCATGTTGTTTTTAAACATATCTGAAGTTCAAGTACTGTATCTTAATTGCTTTTATCTTTTTTGTCATCTTTTACTTTTAATCATCAAGATCTAATTGAGTTTCGAATATGATATAATAATTTGAGTAAAATTCCCGGTTAAAAAATTTCCCGTTAATCAACCTGCAGCGTTTAAAACTCAAATAAAGTTCTTTTTTGTCAATGTCAATGATTGATTCAAAGGAATTTGTGCATTAGGCTGACTGCTTTGTCGATGATTCCAATGGCTGTCTCTTTATTCATAAGCCTACTTTTAAATCGAGGCCTAATGAAATGAAAAGCAATATTTTGTCAGATTTTATTTGTATCTACCTGTGAATTATTAGGCTCATAAGATAATCGTGTCTTGTGATCAGATAAGATAACTTTAAAGGACACTCATTAATGCTAGAGGCATGGAATAGTGGCAATGCCCTATAGACTCCTCCAAAGACAACAGTCTTAGGTCACAAAGATGGTGAGGTTGCAGACAATACAAGAAACAAACGAGTTTGAATGGAACTCTTTCTCCCGTCCAGCAGAACGCCAGGCATAGACGTTTCAATTAGACCACCAAAATACTATGCGATTTAATATGAACAAACATAGACATGACCTAAATTGACGATGAAAAAATAATATCAGGGGCATATCAAGTGCATTATTATTCTCTTAATAAACTAAATTAAAGAGTTGCGTCAGACTTTAAGTGAGAGGCATAACCAGTAACTATAGAATGTCTGATCTAATTTCTATAGTAAAACCATATAGGCTTGCAAACTCATTAAGAACAATATTATTTATAGGCTTAAATATAGTGTGTCTCACTATTTTTTTTTTTTTCATGAATACTTTATAACATCCAGGAAATTTAAGTGTTATTCTCCTTTTAAGAGTAATAATGCCGATTAATTAATGAAATTTACTCAACAGCAATGATACAGTACATAAAAGCAATTACATAAGCTTCTAAACATTACACAGGAGAGAGAGAGAGAGAGAGAGAGAGAGAGAGAGAGAGAGAGAGAGAGAGAGAGAGAGAGAGAGAGAGAGAGTACTCCAACTCATTAACTATGAAAACTGTAACTCTTATGTTTACTTTTCTTACTTAGGGGTTCTGTCTCAATTCCAAGAACGTTGTTGAATAAACTTTCCTTTATGAAGATAAGATTTAATATGTAATACCAAGTTTATCTCTACGCGGAAGTGGAGATTCATAAACACAGACTATACAAACACCGTGTACCTATTCCAACGACTAATCTCATTGTACATTCATGATCCTAGAGATAAATATTATCTCTTTCGAATAAAATTTGAATTTAGGGACGCAAACTTGTTTTATCTTTCTCATTACTTCATTCCCGTAGAGTCTTCCCTTCCCTGTTCTTCCTTCCTTTTAATAAGTTGATTTAATACTTCCGTTGGTTAAACCCCATCATTTATCCAAGTCTTTTGTGTTTCTTTTATGCTATTCATCTAGATCACTATCATTTCAAAAAGAGATCACAGAATATCGTTACATCCTGTAATACAGATTATCGAAGTATCTTTCAAATGAACAGAAAATATAGGAACATCTCTAGGACAGATAAAATACATCAATATCGTGATATGATTTGAGTTTTTAACATACAATAAATTTTGGTCCAAGTGTCCAAAATGTGTTGCCTCTCATTTTGAGGAGAGACTAAGAAGAAAATAAAGATCTGGCAATGATGGTCTTTTTAGACTTTTCTGATTATATTTTTCAGCCTTTTGAGGCTAAAACTGAGTAAATAATTGTTTTTTTTTTCTTTTTTTTAATGAATATTGCGTTTTTCCTAAACATGTTTATTAGGGAATTATTTTATGCAGGTTTTTTTTTTAGAGAACTCTTAATGAAGGTTTTAACGAATGTTGTATCAGACTTAAAATACATCGCTTAAATATTCATCAGTGATCAAGCATATAATTTTTCGTTATTTTCTCGATCATCTTGCATAAGTCGTTAAACTATTTCTGGAATATGGAAATATTTAAACTTGTTTGTGTTTACCATTTAACTTGATTTCATGAGCGAGCTGTCTTACTCTAGTAGCCTTATTTTAATGCGAAAAAGCTTGATTTGTAAACATTACCCACTTCGGTCTCTTTATTAAGAATAAAGATATGGCTGTCATCGTCGTTTTCTGAGAAGTCGGAAGTTCTCTGAACTCTTTTCTTACATTGGAAGCTAACATTATGAATTCACCTCTTTCCCTTGAATGAAATTCTTCCCAAAACATTTTCTTAAAGCAAACAGGTTTTCAAATTGCAACGTATTTGTTCAACGATATAGAAATGCAATAAAATTTTACTAGATTTTCGTTAATGGCTGCTTACATTTTCCTTACAAGATTACGAGAAAAAATAAACAGGATAAATAAAAGAAATTCCCTTTATAGAAGTGTTCTGCCAAATGCTGTAGTTGCTCCATTAGATTATAACGAATGGTAACTTCACTCTTCCAATGAAATATCTGCTTAAAAAAATCCGAACAGGAAAATAAAAAACTAAAGATTATATGTGGTTTATTGTTAGTCCCGACGGCTTTTATGAAATGGTATATGTTCTTTTTGTTTCCAAACACGCCAGTCTACGGAAAATTCGTTCTATAAAAGGGATCTTTTATTTCTATTTTATTTATTTTTTTTTTCTGGAAATGTTTGAAAAAAAAAAGAAGTCATATTTACAATAGGTTTTATGGCCACTAGCTATCGAAAGAATAGATACAATGCTTTTCATTCATACACTATTCCTTTAGAAGAGTATGTTATCGAATGTTTAATAATTTTCTATTGTGACGATGAAAAGACAAGGGAGTTTAATATATGAATAAGAAAAAAAGTTATTTTCAACATACATATTTATTAAGCATTGTACAAAAAAAGTCGAGCCTAAAAAGTTTACGTAAAATGTGTCTTATATTTCAATTGTCTAAATCTTAGGCTTCTTCTTCACTATCTCATATAGTTGCTAAATAATAATGTTTCTCGAGCCTGTTTTCAAATGGCAAGGTTATGGCACCCTTGTCTGTTCCTTCTTTGTTTCCTTTTACACGGTTGTTTCGGAAAACAATTTATCTTTCAGTCCTAAAAAGAACCATGGACATACCATGTTATTTTTTGTGATGGGTTATGACCAAATTCTTGTTAACCTTAAAATAATTTTCTGTAACAAGTGTAAAATTCATTTCAAGATTACACTTTGCCAAAATAGGTAATTTCTGTGGTCGTCTACGGTATCGAAGGGTTTGGAACATTCATGTACGAAAAACATTCTTAAATAAGCTTGAAAGGTAATAGAAAGTACCGTAAGACATACCTCTATTATATATGGTTATAGAGTCAGATATTGAAAGGGCAATTTCCCACTTTTGGGGGCTTTGAAACACTTCCTTTTCCAAAAGAAAAAAAAAATCATATCATGCGGACGAAATTATCACTACACTCAGTCAAAAGAAAAAAGCTATAAAATCGGCACCAGGAAGACAACCAGAGGAGATAAGTAGAGTAAAATGAAGGTTACCTTTCTATAAGAAATATTTTTATTCCCAGAATAAGGATGATGAAGTGCTACTATCACTTTTTTTTTTTTTTTTTTTTTTTTTTTTGGCAAATGAAAACGTTGAATTTGTTGATAATTCTAAAATCAATCTCATAAATCTATATCACATGATTAAGACGAAAAAAGTATATCTTATTATGATAAATACTCCTAGATTTATTGAAAACAAATAGAAAAATTCATAAACATTTAAGAAAAGATCACAGCTCTCGATTTTATAGCTATTGCAAGAATCTCTCACCTTTTCAAGTATCATTATGAGTTAGCCTACTGTTCTTTGGTTGGTGTAATGGTGACTAGTCCTAACTCAGATCTGGGTTAGCCTAGCAACCTTTGATTGGGTTTTGGTGACTAATCCTGATCCAGACCTGGGATATCCTTTTTGGCTTTTCATTGTTCTATGGTGATTAATCATGATCTAGATCTGGGATATCCTTTTGGATATTCATTGGTCTACGGTGACTAATCCTGATCCAGATCTGGGATATCCTTTTGGCTTTTCATTGTTCTATGGTGATTAATCATGATCTTGATCTGGGATATCCTTTTGGATATTCATTGGTCTATAGTGACTAATCCTAAACCAGATCTGGGATATCCTTTTGGCTTTTCATTGTTCTATGGTGATTAATTATGATCTAGATCTGGGATATCCTTTTGGATATTCATTGGTCTATGGTGACTAATCCTGATCCAGATCCGGGATATCCTTTTGGCTTTTCATTTGTCTAGGGTGACTAATCCTGGTCCAGATATGGTATATCCTTTTGGCTTTTCATTGTTCTATGGTGATTAATCCTGATCCAGATCTGGGATATCCTTTTGGCTTTTCATTGGTCTTTGGGGACTCCTCCTGATCCAGATCTGTGATGTTTTTTTCTGGAATTTGATTGGTCAATGGTGAGTAATCCTGACTAAGATCTAGGTTATCCTCTCGACTTTTGATTGGCCTGTGGTGACAAATCCTGACCCACATCTGGTTAGCCTGCTGCCCGATGATTGGCCTATGGTGCCTAATCCTAACCTAGGTCTGTGCTATACTGCTGGCCTATGATTGGCATAGGTTGACTAATCCTGACCCAGATCTCGGTTATCCTGTTCGCCTTTAATGATGGTTGGATATGGTGACTAATCCTGACCCAGATCTCGGTTATCCTGTTCGCCTTTAATGATGGTTGGATATGGTGACTAATCCTGACCCAGATCTCGGTTATCCTGTTCGCCTTTAATGATGGTTGGATATGATAACTAATCCTGACCCAAATCTGTCTGCTAGCCTTTGATTGGACCATGTTATTTTGAAGAATCCTTTGTATGTATACCAATGATTTTTTTTAGTTACATTACCTTTTGTTTCTGAACCTTGGTCAGATCATAATACAAGTTTCCTTGGAAAACAAATATAAATTGAATATGAAATATAATTTTGTCTTGTATTGCAGTATATCCTTCAACAATGGTATTAGTAATTTCAAAAATAGAGATAATGATAATGTTGATAATAAAATCAATAATATTAATGATGATAATATAGTATTAATGATGTTAATAAAATAATATTAGAGCTAATAGTAATAATTATAATAATAAAATCATCCTAAGCTAAGCATCCTTAGTACGTGCATTATATCGTTAAACATCGGCTCATTATTGAATTTCTATGTTTGGTGAGAATATATAAAAAAAATATAAGACCCCGTAAGAATAAAGGAAAACACAAAAAAGAAAGATTCCATTTCTAAACGATCCTGATTCATTATCATTGTCTTTGGACTTTTGGACAGAGAGTGAGAGAGGGAGACAGAGGTCCTGTGCGCATGCGCTTCAGACTGTAGAAGACTCTGGCACTGTCCTCGACCTCCCTGGGATGAAGGAGGATCCCACCATGAAAGAAGTGACCAGACGCGTCGGTCCTGCGGCATGCGAGGGGGAAAGAGGAGTTATTTCCCGGCTGTTGCTAAAGAGAAGGCGACCCATTGATGCAGGAAAGTCTCAGACTGACGGACAGATCCTTTGAGAAAAAAAAAAATGGTGTCAAGAGGCTCTATCCAAAAAATACTGAATAGTAGCTTTTAATTATTATTATTATTATTATTATTATTATTATTATTATTATTATTATTATTATTATTATTATTATTATTATTATTATTATTATTATTATAAGTTTACTCCTGAAACAATCTAGGAGATTTATTATTTTCCCCCGACAAAACAGTTTATTGACAAACAACAAATTGCTAATAAAAGAAAACTTACAAGTAAATTTGCACTGACATTCAATGGCTTCATATGTTGCTCACTTGTTTTTCTATAAGCCATTTGTAGTGATACATTATTGAATGTTAGCCTCCTGCTTCCTGAAGGTCAGTATTCGTATTAGAAACAACTTGGTATATGTTAAGTCTATAGTTCATTGAAACAATTCTAGAAAGGTTTTTGTGAAGATTTGTATTTGAAATATTGGAAGCTATGTTCTTGAATGAACGATTGCCTTTTCATTTTATTATAAACCTTTTTTTCCAGTTATGTAAATCTATAGATTTCGACCTATCATTTCTGGAGTAATAAATATTATTGTTACAAAACCTTCGGCATCTTTACAGATTAATGATGATTTGATTACTGGCCATAATTCAAGGAACCACAATGAGCAGTTGATAACTATTCTCATGTCAGTTTTGTAATCCTTTTAAACATCAGGCGTATTTTCCGTTATCCATTTAAACATTGGACGTATTTTCAGTTATCATTTTAAGCATCAGACGTATTTTCTGTTATCCTTTTAAACATTGGACGTATTTTCAGTGATCATTTTAAGCATCAGATGTATTTTCCTTTATCCTTTTAAACATCAGACGTATTTTCAGTTATCATTTTAAGCATCAGTCGTATTTTCTGTTATCCTATTGAACATCAGACGTATTTTCAGTTATCATTATAAACATCAGACATTGTTCCGTTATCCTTCAAAACATCAGACGTATTTTCCTTTATCCTTTTAACCATCGGACGTATTTTCAGTGATCATTTCAAACATGAGACATTTTTCCGTTATCCTTTTAAGCATGAGATGTATTTTCCTTTATCCTTTTAAACATCGGACGTATTGTCAGTTACAATTTTAAGCATCAGACGTATTTTCTGTTATCCTTTTCAACATCAGAAGTATTTTATTTTATTATTTTAAACATCAAACATATTTTCCACTATCCTTTTAAACATCGGACGCATTTTCAGTTATTCTTTTAAGCATCAGACATTTTCAGTTATCATTTCAAACATCAGATGTATTTTCCGTTATCCTTCACTATCATTTGCTTTTTCCATTTTCGTTCGTATCCATAAACTATTTATCATATTAGCCTTTTCTAGGGAATTGTTGTTAACCTGCCTTAAGCATTTTCTTCAACTCTTTAGTCACCAATTTGATCAATTTCTTCAGGGCATCTCAATGGAATTAAAATTCCTTTTTTTCTCGTTGTCTATGGATACCATAGAATTTACTAGAACTAGAGAGAGAGAGAGAGAGAGAGAGAGAGAGAGAGAGAGAGAGAGAGAGAGAGAGAGAGAGAGAGAGAGAGAGAGCCTTACCTTACCTTATTGCCTTATTCTACGTTTGGGTTCCCCAGGTCCCTCGGTGTGAGGCACCTTGTATATCCACCAGAGAGTTGCTAATGCATCTTCCGGTGTATTTCGCATCTTCCAGTTTTGGATGGTCTGGGATGCATCTTAAGTATTTATCAGGCTTATTCTTAAACACATCTACCCTCACTTCTGATATGTTTCTTAGTTGAGCTGGCAGCACATTAAATAGTCGCTGCATTATCGATGCTTGTGCTTAGTGGAACGATGTCCTGTGCGCCTTACTTAGCTTTCCTAGTATATTTTTTGGCCCTATTAACCTACCCCGGCTTGCTCTTTCTGATATTTTTAGCTCCATGATTTTTTCAGTAATTCCTTCTATTTGCTTCCATGCTTGTATTATCATGTAGCGTTCTCTTTTACTTTCTAGACTGTATAGTTTTAAAAATTGTAGTCTTTCCCAGTAGTCAAGGTCCTTAACTTCTTCTATTCTAGCAGTATAGGACCTTTGTACACTCTCTATTTGTGCAATATCCTTTTGGTAGTGTTGGTACCATATCACATTGCAGTACTCGAGTGTACTACCTACATAAGTTTTGTAAAGCATAAGGATGTGTTCAGCTTTCTTGCTTTGAAGTGTCTGAATAAAATTCCCATTTTTGCTTTACATTTACCCAACAGTGTTGCTATTTGGTCGTTGCATAACATATTCCTATTCAACATTACACCAAGATCTTTAATTGCCTCCTTGTTTGTGATTGTCTCGTTATTAGGGCCCATGTGTGCATATACCATTCCTTCTATGTTTCCATAATTTATTGATTCAAATTTATCGGAGTTAAATACCATCCTATTATCTTCCATTCATATATTTTGTTTAGATCGGTTTGAAGTGAGTTCCTATGTTCATCAAAAGTAATTTCTCTACTTATTCTTGTGTTAACTGCGAAACTTCTCACTACAGAGTTTTTAACATCACAGTCTGTCTGAGATCATAATAACAAACAGCAGTGCAGCTAATACTGTACCTTGTGGCACGCCAGATATTACCTGAGCTTCATCTGATTTCTCGTCATTTGCAACCACTATCTGTTTTTTGTTTTGCAGGAATTCTTTTACCCATTTTCCTATCTTTCCCACAATTATGTGCTTTCTCATTTTTTTAATATATTATGGTCTACCTTGTCAAGGGCTTTTGCAAAATCTAGATAGATCATATCTGTGTCTTTTTCATTTATCATATTTCTGTATATGTTTTCATGGTGTGCTATCAGTTGGGTTTGGGTACTTATTTCGGGCACAAAAACGTGTTGACCTATATCAAACAAATTATTTTTAACCAAATGGTCCATTATTGTGTTTTTTATTACCCTCTTATAGACATTCATAATAAGTGATGTTAGACTAACAGGTCTATAATTGCTTGTCTCTAGTTTTGATCCGCTTTTGAAAATAGAGGTTATATAAGCTAATTAATGTTTAACATATATCTCACTCATATCTACACTTTGTCTTAGCAGTATTGCAAGCGGCTTCACGATAGTGTGTGCAGTTTTCTTTGACAAAATCGCTGGGACTCCATCTGGTCCGGCTGCTGATCCATTTTTAATATCACTTATAGCCTTGACAATATCTGCTTCATTAATATCTATATCCGTTAGATACTCAACATTTTCTTCTCTCATTTCTGTTTCATTATTCTCATTCGCAATTCTTGGTGTGAACTCACTCTTATATTTTTCAGCTAATATGTTGCATATTTTTTTTTTTTCATTTGTTAACCATCCTTCAATTCTTAGAGGGCCTATTTCTATTCTCCCTTTATTCATCTTTTTTGCATATGAGTAAAGTACTTTGGTTTTTTATCGATATATTTTGAAGAGTCCATTCTTCTAAGTCCCTTTTTTCATTTTCTTTCAATTGTGTATTCTTTTGTTCTGCATTTTCTGTTTTACATTTTATTTCCATCTTTTTCCACACATTTTTTTCTTTTGCAAGATTTTTCTTCCATTTTCTAATTTTCTGATATAAGATCCTTCTGTCTCTTGGTATGCATGTCTTTTGTTAATTTTTTTTTTCAGTATATATTTTTCAACAATTTTCTCCAGTATTTGTACAGTATGTCCATATTTACCTGTATATTATCACTTACGAATACATTTTTCCATTCTTTTTTCAGTTCTTCATTTATTTCTGACCATTTTATATTCTTATTGTGAAAATTATATTTTCCATACCCTTCTCAACGTTTTGTGCTTTGATTAATTCTGCAATCACTTGCTTTGGAATGGACTATTAATTCTATTACATTGTGGTCTGATATTCCCGTGTTATACACTTTTATTTCTTTAATATAATCAACCTCATTCACAAATACTATATCTAGGACATTTTCCTTTCTTGTTGGAATGTGGTTTATTTGTTGCATATTATGTTTTAATCACATACCTTGAAGCTTTTGAAATTACCTCTTATCTTCTGCGTTACTAATACTCTCTTTTTTATATGCATATATACAACCACTTTCTTCTATCCTTTCTTTCCAATCCACACAAGGAAAGTTAAAATCTCCGGATAGGAGTATATTCCAATTTTTATGGTTTCTACATATATCATCTATTTTTTTTTCTATTATTATGGCAAATTCCTTAGTATTTGGGGGTCTCCAAACTACAATATTCATTAGTTTTTCAAATTCAAATTCTACCGCAATCAATTCACATTCAGTGTTGCTGTATTTTTCACAGACTTTTCCTTGATTTTTGTCTCTTCCATATATTGTGGTTCCCCCCTTGATTCCTATTTGTTTTGTCTGATCTATATGTTTGGAGACCCTTTATCTGATCATCACTGCCAGTCTCTTGGGAAAACTATGTTTCACTTATATTTAATATATCTATTTTTTCAATTTGTGTTAGTTCTTCTAAGAACTTTAATTTCCTTATAGAGTTACTCGTTACTAAACCTTGTGCATTCATCACTATTAATTTTTGTGTTTCATCCCCATTATTTAATACTGGTAATAATATGGATTCTCCCATGCTTCCCTCCTGTTCTGATATGATGTTCCTTTTTTCATTTCCAGGAATTCTGCCATTAAAAAATCTAACTTTTCTATTATATTTGCTCTTTCGACTTCACATTTATTTTTGTGTGTATACCTGCAATTATCCCCATATCTGCACCAACCCCTGCCATTATAGATGCATTCTTGGTAGTTGGGCTCTAAATGTGCATATTTTGGTTGAAAGGCATCATATCTTGGGGCCTTTGGTGCATAGCGCGGTATATACTCGGCCTGCTTTTTGGTTTCTTTTTCTGTTTCGTTTCTGCTTTCATTTTTCTTCTCTGTTTGCTGAGTTTTTTTACTTTCATTCATGGTTGCAGGATGCATATATCGACATTTTCTGTTGTATTTGCATCCTTTTCCTTCATTTAGGTTTTTGCATATTTTTAGATGGAGATCTCTGCATTCATCTCCATATCCGTCTAAATACGCACATTTATCATACATTTCATAATTATGGCATATCTTTGGATGCCTGTAGTAGCACTTTCGCCAAATCTGTAATTCCCTCTTTTCGGCAAATTGCAGACTATATCTTTCTTTTCTTTTTCTTTTCCTGTTCTCGCTCTTCCCTATAAGTATGTAGGTTCGGGTAGAGTCTCTTGGGTATATTATTTGTTTCTATCTGATAATTTATTTCTTCGTAAGTATGTTGTTGGATAGCATTATAAGTTATATCAATGATTTCCTCTGCATTCTTACACATATCCTGTTCATTTTTCTCTTCTTCTTCTTCTTCTTCTTCTTCTTCTTCTTCTTCTTCTTCTTCTTCTTCTTCTTCTTCAACTATTTGCAGATTTAATCTCGACTTAATTATATTTTCTATCTAGACTAAGCATGTTGACCAGACTACCTTGGTGTCTCTATTTTTTTTTTTTTTTTGCTGTATTTCAACACATGTAGGGAGAGAGAGAGAGAGAGAGAGAGAGAGAGAGAGAGAGAGAGAGAGAGAGAGAGAGAGAGAGAGAGATTTTTGGTGTAAATCAGATTTTTTATTGCATATACTGGAATTTTTTTTTATAAACATTGTTATGACTAGTTAATCTGCTATGACAGAGCTTATTCATCATTATCACCATCACTAATTCATCTGCTATCACAGAACATATTGATCATCATCACCATCACTAATTCATCTGCTACCACGGAACATATTCATCATCATTACCATCACTAATTCATCTGCTATAACGGAGCTTATTTATCATCATCACCATCACAAATTCATCTGCTATCATAGAACCTAATTCATCATCATCGCCATCACTAATTCATCTGCTATCACGGAACCTATTTACCATCATTCATCTGCTATGACGGAGCTTATTTATCATCATCACCATCACAAATTCATCTACTATCACGGAACCTATTTACCATCATCACCATCACTAATTCATCTGCTATCACGGAACCTATTCATCATCATCACCATCACTAATTCATTTGCTCTCACAGAACCTATTCATCATCAGCAGCATCACCAATTCATCTGCTATCCGGGAAGCTATTAATCATCATCACCATAACTAATTCAT
>NC_090728.1:114614331-114624331 GCF_036898095.1 Palaemon carinicauda | reverse complement strand
AAGATAGTGTAGAGGGAAAAAGAGTTTTCTCAGAAATATAGACGATGTATATTTATTTTCTTATTAAAAGGACTATCAGGTAAGGAAAGGACGAATGAAGGAAATGCTTTTTCAAAAATGGATTTTACATTTCGAAATGTACAATGTTTCTGAAAAGAAAAAAATTATATTTGTAGGAATAAACAGAAAAATAAGTAGATACTCTTTCGAAACTCTACTCATAACTAAGCAATATTATTTCAATCTAAATATGCTCATTAGATCATAGGTAAGAGACTGAGGGCAAATAAGAATAGAAGTTTTTGGAAGATTAGAAAAAAAAGATCTTTGAAACAAAAGCAGAATCCATTTTGGTTTGAGAACACCACTCCTTGTTCCATCGCAGAATAAAGAAAAGTGGGTATGCCTATATCTTCCACGAAAACACTAAGAATATACCGTTGGTAGGTAAAAAGGTAACAAATAAGTTTTATAAAGATGAATAAAACTATTAAAAGTGATAATCAAGCTTGCAAAGTCATATACCAGACTAATCCAGAAAGTATTACAGGTGCAAAATTAAGGACAAATATGGTATTCCTCAGGATACAAACAGTTATCTTTATTAAGGATACGCTGCGGTATTTCAGGATATTGTTTCCGTTAAGAAATCAAGAAAAGACACCAACTGAAGACAATATAAAACAAACATTTAGAAGTACTGACAGAAATATCAAAGGCTTGAGCCTTTATGAGCAGCATATAATAGTGAGCCGGTAGTGAACTCGGCTCAGTGACATTACAAAGTCCTATTCACATTGGCGTTTTTGTTACCCCTCGGCAGTTAAGTTACGATGTTCTGTTCGCATGTGTGTAGGGCTGTAAGCCTACCCAGCTTAAACCTCCTTAACTAAATCCTATATCATCTATCCCAGGCTATGATTAATTGACCAACTCTTCCCATAAGCGTTTCATCTTAACCGAGTTACCACCTCTGGTTTTATAGAAGCCTATGTTAAGTACTGTGTTACAACTTAGGTAATCATATTATGTAATAAGATCAACTGAAAGATGACGAGTGATGTATCGGTCTAAAAAATAGTAACTTAAAAGTAATTATTGATGAATTACAACGTACGTCCTTCACCGTAAAAAAAAAAAGATACGATAATATGAACTTTAATCAATGTAAAAAATATACAAATTAATAAGATGATTGTAAAGAACATATTCAGACAATTATTCTCAAACTAAGCATTTATTATTTTAAGCAATACTTTTTGTATAACTGTCGTAGGAGAGACTTTGAAACTAATTGACGTTGCCCACCATTTGACTATGAAGAGATAAAACAATATAGGATATCTTGATCAATGTCTTGCTTTTCTTATCCCTCCCCAAGACTAAAGGCAGTTGAATGCATGGACCTTTGCAATGATAGATCGTCAATGCACTATGGCTCGATCCTATCCTCAAAGTTTGTTTTCGATATTATGGCCCTTTTCCTGAGGCTTTTCATATTATGGCATTTTTAATTCAAAGACATTATACTGATAATAGTTGACATTGATAATCTAAGTGGAGATTATCTGAATGCATTTCTCCGGTCACTTCTTCAGATGGAAAGTGCTTTACTTAAGCTCAACATACTTTATTAGTTTTGTTTGTAGCTGCCGCAAAGAATTATTTGAATGCTGCTTGCAACAAGTACAGCATTATTCAAGATTTCTAAGTAGGTGATCTTTAGAACATTAATTAAGGGTATTTGATATAGACATTCGCTGATAGCTTGTATGCACACAGAAAACGAGTATATATTAATAACGTATTTCAAATGCTAATTAATTCCAGTCTGTCTTTCACTTGGTTAACTAACATATTTATACACACACACACAGACACACACACACACACACACACACACACATATATATATATATATATATATATATATATATATATATATATATATATATATATATATATATATATATATATATACAAACACACACACACACACACACACACACACACATATATATATATATATATATATATATATATATATATATATATATATATATATATGTGTGTGTGTGTGTGTGTGTGTGTGTGTAAATAAATATATATATATATATATATATATATATATATATATATATATATATATATATATATATATATATATATATATATATATATATAAATGTGTGTGTGTATGTGTGTGTGTGTGTATTTGTTTTTGATCACTTACATAGGCTTTTAATGTTTGGTTATCGAGATCATTTTTTTTCCTCCCATTTCGTAAAATTGAGCATAAAACTAAGGTTTCGGATGTTCTGTACATCTACAGGGAACTTTACCTTATTTGCGTTTTTGTATTCTTAGATAGCTAATTGTTACTAGCTTGGAAGTAAAATATTTTGCTTAGTAAATTATACTATTCTTATTACAGTAATTGCAATGGAATGAAGTTCCTAGATTTGAGAGTTATATGAAAGGATCAAGGAATTTTTTAGACTGCGTGCAATGAGGTTGACCATCAAATATAATTTCCATAGGTATCATCACTGTATTTCATGATTCTGGGCAATAAACCTTTTTTTTTTTTTTACAGATTTTTGTGATATTCTCATTAATATTAAGAAAGTATCGTTTGTAATGCTTCTAATTAAAGCATAGCTCGTGACTCTTTTATATCTTTAGGGATGATGGTATTTATAATGTTACAAACTCTTTCATGAATCATTTCTGTGTCAATTAGGAATGAACAAACTAGTCAATGATCACTAAGTTATAATCGCTTTACCGATATCAGAGAAAATAGAAGATGATGATTTTCCAAGCTGTTCAATATAGCTCATATCATCAAACGTCTGATATTTTTGTTTTAAAAATAAAATCCTTTTCTTTTTCTACGGAGATTTTTATCAAACGCACATGGATCTAGATATGCTTTAGAGTGTACAAGGTTGTGATAAATGCTCATACTTTAATCTGAACGTAATTACCCATATTCTTATAAGATATCTTCGCCATGAAGATAAGAACATTAGCAATTTGACGAAATTCCAGACAGTTGTCACTTGGAAAATTATGAATATGATTTAATCCCACGTGGAGAAAAACTAATCCGAAAAATAGCTAATTAAATGTTTTGAGAAGGGAAGATAAAGTTTTTAATCTAGATTATAGGAAGTACTGATCATAAAAAAGCTAAGTATTTTATCTCTCTCTCTCTCTCTCTCTCTCTCTCTCTCTCTCTCTCTCTCTCTCTCTCTCTCTCTCTCTCTCTCTCACGTACAACGATAGTGGGAAATTTCTAAATATCTAATAAACACTTACTAATCGTGACTTTGCACATCAAAAACTATATATAGTAAATTACCATAAAAGGCTTCTGGTAAAATCTACTTTCTGTTATCAGGTAATGCACTTAAAACAGATTTTAATTACCAACATTTGAGAAGATTTCTTTTTCGTATAAATCTACATTAGTATCTCATATGTCTCAGAGATAATGAAACGAGGAATTATGGTAGGGGATCAGGAGATAATATAAGACTCGCCAGTGAACACATCCTGGTATTTTAACGACTCGTGGTGCAAATCCTCACAAAGAGGAAGCAAGAATGTAAATGTGCGATGCGATAAGATATGCAAATGTATCGTTTCCAAATGACTGACCGAGACGAAGTTAGCAACTTTCAAAGATGAACCCTTTCTACTTCGCTATCGAACCTTGTGAGGTAAATAAAGTATTTTTACTTTAATGTCTTAAAGGAAAGACTTTCCCTTGTACCAACCGTGTGTCACACAATTGTACATAATTATTTTGTATATATTATGCTTGTATTTGCGCTCTTCCCTCGCACTAAAAAGAACCTGAATGATCATGTCTCCGTTTTGCTCTGTAACATTGTTTGTCTCTCGAACAGGTCATGTCCTGTTGCCTTGAGGTTTTGTATATAAAGAAGAGTGTTCCTTAATAAATGACTCAGTCGTTTCCAATCTGCCTTTGAGTTCACAACTCCTCTCTCAGCCTGTCACATTGGTGACCCCGGAAGTCGACTCGGTCACACTGCCTTCCACCCCCACCTCCCTCGCCCCTCCATCATTGGTACTATGACGGAGGCGGACTCTACCCCAGCAGTCGGCGATGCGACCGCTCCATTGAAACTTTCACCGTTCGCTAGCGGAGAAGCGTTTGCTTGGTTTTAACGCGCTGAAGTCCACTTTCGTATCAGGGGCGTGACTCGCTCAACCACCAAAGCGGATTATGTTCTCGCGGCGATACCCGAGGACACCTTCCCAGAAATATCCGACTGGCTTTGTGAACAAGGAGACACCCCAATAGCGTATGACGTCCTCAAATCATACCTTCTGCAGCAGTACTCGCCTTCACCAGCCACCCGTAGAGCAAAGCTTTTTCAGCTCTCGCAACAACCGTTGGGGGACCAAAGGGCTTTGCTTGCCCTCAGGGAAATTACCAGTATCGCTCGCCTTCAACCTGCTGCAGATGGCTCTCCTCGTGAGGTGAACCTACTCCGTGCCCTTTGGATACGCCGTTTACCTGAACCTGTGCGCGCTGCCATACTCGATGTCGATAGTTTACCCATAAAGGACTTGATGACCAAAGCCGACGCCCTTATGGACAGCCACTTCCAGACCTCCATCAACGCCTCCACCCCTGACGACAAGGATGCCTATTCAACGTCAACCGAAGCTGACATGAATGCCGTAGGACATACACGCCTACCCCGTGACGTGCCGAAGCGGCGACAAAGCCGCCCAACACCCACCAATCGCTCGCGCCCCAACGAACGACTTCTACAGCCACTTACTACCTCCCATCCGCCACAGTTTTGCTACTACCACTTCAGATTCGGGGCAACCGTGAAGAAATGTGCCAAAGATTGTCAGTGGCCAAAAAACGTGTAAGTAGGCCATTGCTTGTGGCGGTGGCCTCCCATGTTTCTAATCTTTTCTTTTTACAGGATGCAGGAACGGGCGTGCGATTTTTGGTAGACACGGGTGCTTGTCGTTCTCTTTTGCCAAGGAAACTCTTCAAGGCACAACGTAGTCTGTCTACATCTGCCGACGTCCTCTTGGTAGCTGCCAACGGATCTGCGATACCCACCTACGGTTACGAGAACCTCACATTATCGTTCGGAAACGGTAAATTCAATTGGAAGTTTCTCGTTGCTGACGTCACAATGCCAATCCTCGGTGTGGATTTCCTCTCTCATTTCCACCTTCTGGTCGATGTCGCCCACCGACGATTGGTCAACGCATATTCGTACTTGACGACACCTCTTCAACCCGCCCCCTCTAACCTCGCTCTCCACATCAGCGCACCCATGGATGCCTACGCCCACCTCCTCACGTCGTTCCCGGAAGTTTTCCGTCCAGAACTTCGCAAAACGCCCACGGTTCCTGCCAAGCACGGTATGTATCACCACATCAAGACGACGGAACCCCAGTCTTCGCAAAATTCAGACGTCTGGCACCGGAACGATTGGCAGCCGCCAAACAGACGTTCGCCGAAATGGAGAAAATGGGCCTTTGCCAAAAGGCCTCCAGCCCATGGTCCTCACCCTTACACATCGTTCTGAAGAAAGACGGCTCCCTCCGTCCGTGCCGGGATTACAGGCGCCTGAACATGCAAACAGAACTGGATCACTACCCCCTCCCAAATATTGCCGATGTAACCTCCTACCTGCACAAAGCGAAGGTTTTCTCTACGCTCGACCTCCTGAAGGGGTATTATCAGGTGCCTATGAACCCAGAAGACATCCCCAAGACCGCCATCACCACTCCGTTTGGTACATACACCTTCAATTACTCCTGTTTTGGCCTTCGTAATGCTGGGGCAACGTTTCAACGTCTCATGGATGGCATCCTAGGGGACCTCCCTTTCTGTGTATGTTATGTGGACGACATACTTGTGTTCTCCTCCTCAAAAGAGGAACACCTCCGTCACCTGCGCATCGTGCTCGACCGCCTGCAACAAAAAGGCCTTGTAGTCCGGTACGACAAGTGTACCTTTGGCGCCAACGAAGTGTCATTCTTAGGGCACCGTATCACTCCTGAAGGAGTCCATCCCCTCCCTGAGAAGGTAGCAGCCGTTCAGAATTTCCCCACGCCCTCGACCGTCAAAGCTCTGTAGGAATTCTTGGGCATGATCAACTATTATCACCGTTTTCTGCCAGCCATTGCCGCCACTCTTGCTCCCCTCTACGCCTCCGTCAAGGGCAAGCCAAAGGACCTGAAGTGGGGTCCCCTTCAAGAAGCAGCCTTCTGCAATGCAAAGAAGGCCCTATCAACTGCTGCGGCTCTCACTTTTCCTATCCCACACGCCCCTCTCCTTCTCTCCACCGATGCCAGCGACGTCGCTATTGGTGCAGTACTCGAGCAGGTGGTAAAAGGCTTGCCCCGCCCATTGGCCTTCTTCAGCAGAAAACTGTCCAAGGCAGAATCGGGTTATTCTACCTTCGATCGAGAATTGCTGGCGGTGCACTTGGCTGTCCGTCACTTTCGCCATTTCTTAGAAGGTAGGCCCTTCGTCATTCGTACAGACCACATGCCTCTGGTGCACGTCTTCACTCGACAGTCTGACGCCTGGTCCGCCCGTCAACGCCGACATCTCTCCGCCGTGGCTGAATACAATTGAACCCTCCAATACGTCCCTGGGAAAATGAATCCCGTTGCCGATGCCCTGTTGAGAAACACGTTGGCTGCCGTTCAACTGGGATTGGATTACAACGCCCTGGCTGAAGCCCAACGACAGGATCCAGAGTATCAAGCTTGTAGGACATCCTGCACGTCCCTCCGTTGGGAGGATTTTCCCCTCGACGACTCCAACACCACCCTCCTCTGTGACGTCAGTACTGGTAGAGCGCGGCCTTGGATTCCTGCTCCCATGCGCCGACAGGTGTTTGATTTCATCCACGGCCTTTTACATCCCTTGTGCCGTTCTACTGCACAGCTGCTGAAGGCAAAGTTCATTTGGCACGGCATTTCTAAGGATGCTAAGGATTGGATCCGTGCATGTACTTCTTGCCAAACTTCCAAAGTACATCTACACACGGATTCAGGAGTGGGCACCTTTCCTCAACCTCAGCGTCGTTTCTTACACATTCACGTCGACGTTGTAGGCCCCCTACCCACATCACGAGGACATTGTTACCTGTTTACCGTCATCGATCGCTCCACTCGTTGGCCTGAAGCCATTCCCAAGGAAAATGCAACGTCCGCCTCATGTACATCTGCCTTACTCTCTGGATGGATTTCAAGATTCGGTATCCCTGAGCATATTACTTCTGACAGGGGAACAACTTTCCCCTCTCAATGGAATGGTTGAACGTTTTCATCGCACCCTCAAAGCAGCTTTGATGTCCCGCTGCAAGGATTGCAACTGGTTTACTCAGCTTCCCTGGGTCCTCCTTGTACTAAGGACCACTCCTAAAGACGCCCTCGACGTCTCGGCAGCCGAAATGGTGTATGGCGACCCGTTGGTCGTCCCTGCCGAATTTTTTCCTTCTACATCCTCCTGCGACGATCTCCAGCGCATACGTCACGTCGTGGGAAAATTTACTCCGTGCCGCCAGACTTACAAGCCCCCAGCGAAGCATCACATACCAACGGACTTGCACTCTGCAATGCACGTCTTCCTGCGTAACGACACCAGCAAGCCACCACTAACTCCCCCTTACACGGGCTCTTTCCTTGTGATCCGACGCAGTCCGAAAGCATTCCTCCTAAACATTCGGGGCAGAGAAGACTGGGTCTCCATTGATCGTCTAAAACCTGCTTATCTTCTGCCAGATGACCCGCCTACAGTTCGCCTCTCTAGATCAGGGTGCCCTATTTAACATGTACAGTATGTCATTTTTAGGGGGGGAGACATGTACCAACCGTTTGTCACACAATTGTACATAATTATTTTGTATATATTATGCTTGTATTTGCGCTCTTCCTCTGTAACATTGTCTGTCTCTCGAACAGGTCATGTCCTGATGCCTTGAGGTTTTGTATATAAAAGAAGAGTGTTCCTTAATAAATAACTCAGTCGTTTCTAATCTGCCTTTGAGTTCACAACTCCTCTCTCGGCCCGTCACACCCTCTTTGAAGCTAAGTTAGTGTCGTTAAATGTAGATGGAATAAACCATTGCAAGCGAATGAAAAGATCTTTGTCTTGTTGGTAATTTTCTAAGTAAAAGAACAATTACTGATAATCTTAGGACGTAGCAATATGATTTTATTGAGGTAATAAAAATAAATATAAGGGCCAACTTAGGGAGTACAAACAAAATCAACTATTACATTCTAAATAGGCTTTAATTACATGGCTAGTCTTTAATGATTATATCACAGAAAATACTTAATAACATATAGAAAATGTTGTCTGAAAAGCAACAAAAATATGATGGTAACACATTGTATAGTCTTCTTATGTGAAAAGGATATATCTTCCAAGGAATTAATAATAATAATAATAATAATAATAATAATAATAATAATAATAATAATAATAATAATAATAATAATAATAATAATAATAATAATAATAATAATAATAATGATAGTTGTAAAAACAAAGCATTAATAATAATATCAATAACAAAATCTAAAGATATAAGAATAATGGTAATAACAATACATTGATTTATTTTGTCGGATATGTTAAGGGGCAATCGTTTGATATTATGCAGGAACGAAAGGAAGCCTCTGAAGAGTCCTAACCACTACGTCTTCATCCTTGTATTTATATAAGATTTTGAAGAGAGTCAATTATTGCATCGTGATGTCCCTTCAATATTGACTTACATTATGAGAGAATATAAGTTTTTCAAAATTTAATTTCAAATTATTTTTGAAAAATAAGTGCCACATCGACAAAGTAAAATCAGTTGCAATTAATGCAAATGGGCATGAATAGGAAACATATGACATAAGTTCAAAGGGGAACTTTTATTATTTTTATTATATAGGCCTTATTGCAATTAGTAACTTATGAATGTAGTCGCTATACACGCACATACATATTTGTAAAAAACCGGTTTATGAAAAAGGAAAAATAAAAGACATCAACCTTCATATATAGAATATTAGATACGCGAACACGGGCGCGTATGAGCACATACATAAACATATATACATATTTGTATGTACATATATAAAAGCACACACACACACACACACACTCATATATATATATATATATATATATATATATATATATATATATATATATATATATATATATATATATATATATATATATATACATATATACATATATACACATATTTACATATATACACACACACACACACACACACATATATATATATATATATATATATATATATATATATATATATATATATATATATATATATATATATATATATATATGTATATATATAATGTACATATATATATATATACATATATATATATATATATATATATATATATATATATATATATATATATATATATATATATATGTGTGTGTGTGTGTGTGTGTGTGTGTGTGTGAGTGTGTGTGTGTACACATATGTAGATGTGTATATGATGTGTAGGTGTGTATTTCTATAGGTCTCTCTCTCTCTCTCTCTCTCTCTCTCTCTCTCTCTCTCTCTCTCTCTCTCTCTCTCTCTCTCTCTCTCTGTTCGTGTCTGTATATATGCATTCATGGAAACTCGAATACGTACATATATACGAAGTAAAATGTATATAATTCATAAATATGTGTTCATAATATACTTATGAATATACACTGAAAATCAAAAAGATACACATACACACAACATATACATATGTATGTAAAAAGATTCACATTCAGCCACTTGGACATATTGAATAACTCTCAATGTTACGCTCCTGAGGCCCCACTTTGCATACCGCCAGATTTATGGTAAAGAAAGACTGATCTAAATTACAAACTCTCTGCTTTCTACCTTTTTTCAGCAAGTTAAGGTTTTTTTTTTTTTCAAATAGTTCCATTTATGAT
>NC_090728.1:114589331-114606831 GCF_036898095.1 Palaemon carinicauda | reverse complement strand
TTATATAACAGCGTATAATTTTTGATTGAGGGGAACAATTAACATCATACTCTATTTTGAGGAAGGTTCAAATCTATTGGGCTAATTTCATAAAATTATTCATCTCATAAATATTTTTTATTTACTGTTGTTTAACATAAGAGGATTCTATCTCTAAATGTCTCTGAAATATACAAATGTATGGAATAGTTCATTTCTCTTCGGTATAATCTTTCCCCCTATAAAATGATGGAAGGTCGTTTTATATATTTAATGTAATTTTCCATAAACCTGTATTGATGCAATTAATTGTAGCTGTCATTGAAGCATTTGTAAAGTACAGGACATCATAATATTTTCTAGTTAAAGGCATACTACTATCAGATTACTCAGACACTGCTCTCTATTTATCTGTTATTAAAAGTACAAAATAGAATAGTATTACACCCGTTTATTTTAGGGGGTTCAGTTGATATGTTCTCAAGGTTCCTATATTCTAAAGGAATTAAGTACCAAAATAAGATATTTTTCTCTCACACAACCATTCAGCAATACATAAAAAAGCGGAATAATTAATTTGTTTATTTGATAACATTTTATAGAAAATTACGCATTGAGCGTTACCTATGCCACTATAATGGTAGATAATTATCAACACTTTTGGTTTTGTAACCTTTACTCGAACAGCATCCTGTTCTATAAGTATAATTTCAAGCTATTTAATGAGTTAAAACTATAAAAATTCTTCTCACTTAGTATTGAAATACTCAATTTCTGCTGCACTGAATTACTCTCTTTTGTAAGCAATTCAGATCTGATGATCTGCGTTCTAAGTTCATAAGTAATAATGAATGAGGATCTTAAATTATTTTCCATATACTAAGCTTTTGCCAGTGGTTCTGTTTTAGAAATAGCGAAAATAATATCATTAGACTTTTTTTCTTTCAAATTAAAGTCAGTGTCGTGATGTGTTTTGATCTATGTCAAGGAAATTTGTGTTTAAGTTGTGAGTGAACGAGTCTTTCGTCATATGTCTGAAACGTTCAGTCTACTGCTCATGAGTTTCTGATAAAAATGGCAAAACATATCACTATAATAAATTTCATGTTTGATTTTTTTCTTAAAGTTTGCTTCTGGTTACAAATATTAACATTTTACATTTATGATTCATTTCAACAAGTCCTTATCTATATTTAATTTTACAGAACGGTGAGCTAATTGAATGTCTAAGAATAACATCCTTCAATATAGACATTAAAAAAATGTGACTCTTTTTAGGACAACTTTCTTGAGGGTTAATCAGTGTACCTGGAATTCTTTAATTGAATCCAGCATTATTGATAGTATTGATAGTATGTGTAATTGAATATATTGGGGAATTCAACTGCTTAGAGCCAAAATTGTAAAAACGAGGAATACTAAACGTGCAGATAAAATTATATACAAATAATGCCTTGAAAACTAAAGAGTAAAAACGGAAGGGCAAACTAGAATCCTCATATTTTTCTTTCATATGTTTGCCAAAAGTTATTTTTCTCCCAGAGAGATTCGAAGTAGCAGAGGGTGAAGGAAGAGGAAATACAGCAAGGAAAATCAAGTCAACTTTTTAACTTTTCATATTAGCAATCTTTTGGAATCGGAAAAAAATTATTTTCTTTCAGGCTGGGAGAAATAGTAATTGGAAATCATATCTAAGGCGATATGCTTTCTGGGGAAACTTGAAATCATATGTTCCTGATATCTCTCTTTTTCGTAAATATCACTGAATTTTCCAATTTTATTACCTTATTCATTTTAATAAGATTTCTATAATCTTAGAGTTTAAAGCAGTGAAATCTCCAATGTTTGTGTATATGGAACTGATATTATTACCATGTGGTTGAGAAACTGATTCATTTTTCTATATAACAGAATAAATTTCAATAGAAAATTATACAGCTCTATATATCATTGTTATCAACATTAATGTGTTAAAAATCTATTTAGCTTCTTTTATATGCGAAGAAAAAAATAACATGTAAAATAATAAAGATAAGCTGTACTATTTTTTGATATTGTTTCAGTTAAGAAATTAAGTAATGACTAACTGAAAATAAAGTAGGACAAAAATTTTGAATTACTGAGAGAAATATTAAGGGCTTGAGCCTTTATGGGCAGCATATAATACGTGTTATGCAATGACGTTACAAACTCCCATCCGCATTGACGTTTTTGTTACCCATCGGAGTCAAGTTACGATGTTTTGTTCGCATGTGTGTAGGGCTGTAAGCCTGCCCATCTTAAACCTCCTTAACTTCATCCTATATCCAATATCCCAGTCTCTGATTAATTGGCCAACTCTTCACATAAGTGTTTCATCTTAACTAAGATATCCCCTCTGGTTTTATAGAAGCCTTTGTTAAGTACTGTAATACAAGCAAAGATGGTCATCGAGTGTTTGGTATTCATGTTATGTAATACTTAAACCATACTCAGAAAAGTCTATAAGATCAAATGGAAGATAATGACTGATGTATCGGTCGGAATAAGCAAGTAACTTGTTTCAACATATGAATGAATATAATAAAAGTAATTATTGAAGAATTATAACCCATGTTCTGCACAGTAAAAATATGAAAAGATGTTCTTTGTTCAATGTTAAAAACATCGCTTTGAATAGATTATGAATAGCTCAGGAATATACAAATTTGACAAAATACTAGTAAAAATATATATAGATAATTATTCTTGAACTAATCGTTAGTTATTTTAAGCTGGATTTTTTTTATAACTGTCGTAGGAGAGACTTTGAAACTTATTGACGTTGCCCACCATTTGACTATGAAGAGATGTAACAATACAAGATATTTTGGTCAATGTCTTGCTTTTCTTATCCCTCCCCCAGACTAAAAGTAGTTGAATGCATGGCTCATTGCAACGATAGATCGTCAATACACTATGGTTCGATCTTATCCTCAAGGTTTGTTTTTTATATTATAGCACTTTTGCTGAGGCTTTTCATAATATGGCATTTCAAATTCAAAGACATTATACTGATAATAGTTGACATTGATAATCTAAGTAGAGAATATATGAAGGCACATCTCCTGTCACTTCTCTAGATGGAAAGTGTTTTACTTAAGCTCGACATACTTTATTAGTTTTGTTTGTAGCTGCAGCAAAAAATTATTTAAATGCTCTTTGCAACAAGTACAGTATTATTCAAGATTTCTGAGTAGGTTATCTTTAGGATATTAATTAAGTATATTTAATATAGACATTCCCTGATAGCTATTATGCCTATATGTATTAAAAATATATTTAAATCAAAATTAATTCCAGTCTGCTTTTCCCTTGGTTAACTAACATATTCATATATATATATATATATATATATATATATATATATATATATATATATATATATATATATATATATATATATATATATATATACATATATATATATATATATATATATATATATATATATATATATATATACATACATACATATATATATATATATATATATATATATATATATATATATATATATATATATATATATATATATATATATATATATATATATATATGTATATATATATATATATACATATATATATATATATATATATATATATATATATATATATATATATATGTATATATATATATATATATATATATATATATATATATATATATATATATATATATATATATATATATATATATGTATGTATCGCGAAATTCTGTACTTTACCTATTTTTCGTTTCTGTATTCTTAGATAGCTAATGGTTATTAGCTTGGAAGTAAATCATTTTACTATGTAAATTATGCTATTCTTATTACAGTAATTGCAATGGAATTGAGTTGCAAGATTTGGAAGTTACATGAAAGGATCAAGGAGTTCTTTAGACCACGTGGTATAAGGCTGAATCTCAAATATAATTTCCATAGCTAATCATCACTGTATTTCATGATTCTGGGTAATATACCTTTTTTTCATTGATGTTTATGATATTCCCATTAATGTTAAGAAAGTATTGTTAGTAATGCTGACTAGTAACAAAGTATTGTTCGTGAACTTCTTATTTCTTTAGGGATTATGGTATTTATAATGTTACAAACTCTATAATAAACCATTTCTGTATCAATTAGGATTGAATAAACTAGTCAATAATCGCTATGTTATACCCGTTTTAGTATTGAACTTCACTCATACATGACAAAAATTAGAAGATGATGATATTCCAAGCAGTTCAATATAGCTCATTTGATCTCGCGTCTGATGTTTTTGTTTTTAGAATAGCTTCCTTTTCCTTTTCTACGGAGACTTCCATCAAAAGCACATGGATCTGGATATGCTTTAGAGTATACAAGGTGGTGGTATATGCTCATACTTTAATCTAAACGTAATTATCCATATTCTTAAAAAATTTCTTCACGTTGAAGATAACATCAGCAATATTACGAAATTCCAGACTGTTTCAGCTGGAAAATTCTGGATATGATTTAATCCCAAGCGGAGAAAAAACTAATCAAGAAAATAGCTGATTATATGTTATGAGAAATGAAGATAGAGTTTTCAATCTAGATTATAGGATAGCGTGGAGCACTGATCATAAAAAAGCTAAGTAATCTCTCTCTCTCTCTCTCTCTCTCTCTCTCTCTCTCTCTCTCTCTCTCTCTCTCTCTCTCTCTCTCTCTCTTTCTCTCTCTCTCTCTCTCTCTCTCTCTCTCTCTCTCTCTCTCTCTCTCTCTCTCAACACATATGCACAATGATAGTGGGATATATTTAAATATTCAATAGACCTTTACTAATCGTGACTTAGTACAATAAAAACTATATATAGTTATATCACCATAAAAAGCTTTTGATAAAATCTACCTTCTGTTTTGAATAACAAAATTTCAGGAAATTTCTTTTAATTTGAATTTGAATTAGCTATTTGTTTATCCTCTTAATTCTCTATTACTTTTTACCATAAGTGATATTTTTGGAGGGTAATTCAATATAATCTTCAACATCATATGATTGTGATATTAGAATAACAATGGTGATAATGATAATAACAACAATGATATCCCCAACATATAAATCTGCATTAGTATCTCATATGTCTTAGAGATAATGAAACGAGGAATTAGGGTAGGGGATGCGGAGAGGAATATAAGACTCGCCAGTGAACACGTCATGGCATTTTAACATCTCGTTGTGTGAACTGTTCACGAAAAAGAAGCGAGATTCTAAATGTGCAATGCAATAAGATATGCAAATGTAACGTTTTCAAATGACTGACCGAGATGAAGTTAGCAACTTTTGAAGAGGAACCCTTTCTACTTCGTTATCGAACCTCGTAAGGAAAATAAAGTCTTCTTACTTCAATGTCTTAAAGGGAAGACTTTCCCTCTTTGAAGCTAAATTGGTGTCGCTGAATTTAGATACAATAAACCATTGGAAGCTAATGAAAAGATCTTTTTCTTGTAGGCAATTTTAAAAATAAAAGAACAGTTACTTAGAAATATAATTTTAATGGGATAATGAAAATAAATAAAAGCCAAAGCTTATGGAGTACAAACAAAATCCACCATTTCATTCTAAATTGGCTTTTGTTATATGGTCAGTCTTCAATGATGATATTACAGCAAATACTGAGTAATATATAGAAAATCTAGTCTGGAAAAAAAGAAAAATATTATAGTAACTCATTATTTAGTGTTCTTATGTAAAAAACCGATATCTTCAAAGTTAATAATGATAATATAAATAATAATAATAATAATAATATAAATAATAATAATAATAATAATAATAATAATAATAATAAAATATCAATAATAGTTTCAATAATAATATTGGAAAATATAAGAATAATGGTAATAACATTACATTGATTTATTTTCTCAGATAGGTCGACGGGCAATCACTTGATGTGACGTTGGACTGAAAGGAACCCTCTGAAGAGTCCTAACTATTATGTCTTCATCCTTGTATTTATAAGATTCTAAAAGCAGTCAATTATTGCATCCCGCCTTTTCTTCACTCTTAACATACCACATGAAACAATATAAGTTATTCAAAATATAATTTCAAATTATTATTGAAAAATAATTGTCTCATCCACTGAGAAAATATCACTTGCAATTAATGCAAGTGGGCATGAATAGGAAACAAATGTCATAAATACAAATGGGAGTTCCTTCATTATTAGTATTAAATGGGCCTTATTGCAGTTGATAACATATGAATATGGTCGCTACACACGCAAATATATGTTCGAAAAAAACAGGTTTATGGTGAAAGAAGAATAAAAGATATCAACAATCACAGATAGAATATTAGACACGCAAACAAGTGTGCGTACGCGCACATACATACATACACATGTATGTGTAATGTAAATACATATTTTAAAACATATATATATATATATATATATATATATATATATATATATATATATATATATATATATATATATATGTATATATATATATATATATATATATATATATATATATATATATATATATATATATATATATATATATATATATATATATATATATATATATATATATGAGCACATAATAATGTATCATTATTATTTTTTTTTATTATTATTATTATTATTATTATTATTATTATTAATATTATTATTATTATTATTATTATTACTCGCTAAGCTACAATCCTAGTTGAAAAAGCAAGATGCTATAAGCCCAGGGGTTCCAAAGGGGATTATAGCCCAATGAGGAAAAAAAACAAGGAAAAATAAAATATTCTAAGAACAGTCACAACACTAAGATAAATATTTCCTATATAAAGTATAAAATCTTTAACATGCATATGATGTGTAGGTGCAATTTTTTTGTATACCAATCTCTCTCTCTCTCTCTCTCTCTCTCTCTCTCTCTCTCTCTCTCTCTCTCTCTCTCTCTCTCTCTCTCTCTCTCTCTCTCTCTCTCTCTCTATGTTCTTTGCATATATATATATATATATATATATATATATATATATATATATATATATATATATATATATATATATATATATATATATATATATATATATATATATATATATATATATGTATATGTTTGTGTGTGTTTATTTTATGTTTGTGTCTGTGGTTCTGTACGTGTGCAAACACAAACTCAAATACATACATATATATATAAAATAAAATGTATATAATTTATAAATATGTGTTCATAATATATCTATAAATATACACTGAAACTCAAGAAGATGCATATACACACAACATATACATATGTATGTAAAAAGATTTACATACAGCCACTTAGACATATTGAACCACTCTATACATTACGCTCCTGAGGCCCCACTTTTATACGGCCAGATTTATGACAAAGAAAGACTGCTTCGAATTACAAACTCTCGGCTTTCTACCTTTTTTCTTGTTAACGTTTATTTTTTTGTAAATAGAGTTTAATTTATGATAAGAATTATTCTCAAATACAATGGCATCGACTGTATAGATGATTAAGCTTTTTAAGTGGATAATATGTGAAAATGCCGTTTACGCTTCTATATTGTGTTTTATAATGATAAAATATATAAAAATAATTGGAATTCTTACAAAATATATCAGCATATGATGTAGATTTAGGAAATCTTATATTTAAAAATATTCTAATCTTACTACAAAATTTTCGTTTTACAAATTCATAATTTTTTTTTAATATTTTACATTATACTGTATATCAATAGTTGAAGGTCATGGAAAAGAATGATTATAAATTAAAGTATCATGGTAGATATAATATGAAGGGATTTTGAACATTTGACAATCCAGAAAATCTGAGACAGATGCATTCAAGATTGGAGACACAGATTGATATTATTCTAAAATGATTATCATTATCACAAGATTAATCTAGAGTACCAACAGATTTTAAACGTTCATATCACAAAGGGGAAATAAAGCTATTCTGAAAATAGTATCGGAGAAATTATGTAATTACTTTACATTATAAATTATTCAAAATATCTTTGTTTCATCCACATGAATGACTCCCAAAATGTAAACACAACGCAGGAAATTGTGGCACCATTTCATCAAGGACTTTTCAAGTGATTGCCCAAATTTATTTCCATATCGTAATAGTGGAGAGGATTCCTCACGAAGCCTTCGAACTCAATCCAAATTGAAAATAAGATCTGTCCTGATGATTAAAGACGAAGCCCTAGATTCCAATATTGCATTACGAACACGTAGATGGAAAGCCTCTTTAGGTACGAGGATGATATTTACTGAAAGGGTTTATGAGAATCAGATAAGTGTGTAAGTTTTACTCATAATAAAGATTAATATAAAACGCAGAATTTACAGAGTGCTTAGAAAACGATTTATTAGGGTAAAGATGTAACAATTTAGGAAATGTCAGTACTGGATTTTGAATTAAAAATCCGTAGAGATAAGACTCATCGTCTTTCTCAAGATTTTCAAAGCAACACTTTGAAATAGATATCTCCCCTATATATATAAAAAGAATAAGTGTCTGAATACACACACATTCACATGCACACACACGTATATATATATATATATATATATATATATATATATATATATATATATATATATATATATATATATATATATATATATATATATATATATATATATTTCCTGTCACGCTCAACTGGGAGAGAGAGTAGTCATACCCTGGATATATGGTTTACCCTAGAGATACACTCGGAACCGTAATCTCACATAAATTGCCGAACCCGTGGTTGTAGGTAGGAAAGGATGAGGGGGAAGGAATGGTTATATCTGTGCGTGTGCATATCTATCTAAATATTTAGACATAATTTTTGACGGTGCGGGTAAACTATTCATAGAATAGTAGTAATGTGAGGAGATAATTCACAAAGAGTTGAAAAGAGAAGAAAATAATCACTAGTTAGCAATCATTTATTTACGAAGGTAGATGAAAAGACCTGATTAAAGAGGTCAGTTTAGAAAAGATGAAGGACATATATTAATCAACATTACTACTACACATTTCAGGCAAAAAAAAATAGTTTGTTTTTGGTAAATATATCCCATATTAATTATTTGATAAGAATGGTACTTTGACACAGCACTCCATAGACCTCCCTCTAATTTTTTTATACTCTAATGCACCGGCAAATCTAATTTATCAAGGCATTTACTCTTGACATAATAAAGCCCAAGTCACGTGAATCGGGAAAGTAGGTGAAGCAATTCGATTGCATACACTCCCCCGTCCATCCCCTCTCCTTTCCTCCCTCTGCCTAGACCCTCCCCCTATCCCTCCAGTAACCCCCTCTCCTAGTCTCTCCGGTGTCGCTTACTCTACCTTTTCTGTAACCTGTTATGTTTGCTAATAACTGATAGAATTGATATGTTGGATCCTTGTTATAATTCTTATTAACATTTAATGATATTGTTGTATTTCATCCAACTTAATGAACCTGCTCTGAGGGTTTCCTTCAACTTTGTAAGAATAATGAAACACGTTTACCAAAGGCAGGATTGATGGGCTTTACACCCCTTGAAAGGTAGAGTAAATGTAATCAAGTGTTATTTATATAAGTTAACCGAAAATTTTTACGGTGTACTTGCTCAGTTTACCATTAACATTCATAATTCTGGTATCTGCTATGGTTTGTGCTTGAGTAGTTTGTTGTCTCCGTGTTTGTTTTACTGAGGAGGTTTTCACAAGAGCTTTTGACCGGACGGGAATCTAGACATTACTGTATAAAAAATATATGGCTTATTTGAATATCAAAAACACGTCTAAATGTGCAAAACTTAATCATTAATCGAATGCCAAGTAACAAAATACCAATTAGCTACGATGGTATAAGTATAGAAGAATTGTCATTGACTTTTATCTTTCTTCGTGGCCAAGTGGTAGTCACTGTCTATAAAAGCTTGCCGGACCAGGGTTCGAGTCCCGGCAGGTCACAAGCTCTTGTCTTTGTGTGATTTCGCCTTGGGATCTGATCCCGAGGTCGTAAAGATAATCCAGATATTAATGTATCAAAATATATGGCTTATTTGAATATGAAAAACACGTGTAAATGTGCAAAACTTTATCATATATATATATATATATATATATATATATATATATATATATATATATATGTATATATATATATATATATATATATATATATATATATATATATATATATTATATATGTGTGTGTGTGTGTGTGTGTGTGTGTGAGTATATGTCTGAGTGTGAATACACACACACACACACACACACACACACACATATATATATATATATATATATATATATATATATATATATATATATATATATATATATATATATATATATAAATATATATATATATATATATATATATATAGATAGATAGATAGAGAGAGAGAGAGAGAGAGAGAGAGAGAGAGAGAGAGAGAGAGAGAGAGAGAGAGAGAGAGAGAGAGAGAGAGATCTGTATGCACGAGCTATTCCTTACAGCGCCATGAATGAATTCTCGACTATCGGACTACCGGACTGTCTGTCATGCAAACCCTTATCTGTCGACAAAAAAAAATTTCAGTCGATCGTAATCTGTGTTCATGTCAAATGATACTTTTTTTACGTTCAACGTAACCTTTTTCTTTTTCTAAATCTATCTTCAATAATTTCAAAACCATATTTTGAATGAAAAAAAAAAAAAAACCTTATTACGAAAAGGAGTTCTGTATATTCGTTTTAACATCAATTTACTTTCCTTTTCCTGTACATCTTAGAGAAATTTAGTAATTCAATGTAATTAAAAATGAGAAACTGTGTAAAGTAACAATTGTGAATTTAAGTTAATCCGTATTTGAACTGGTATTATCACCACTAGAAAACCTGGCCTAACTCCTTCCAAAATTTTAATGTGAATGTAAATACGGTTTTAATAGCTTAACTTAACTTTGTCACGCGTTTCATATAATTATCTCTGATGTGAGGATTTTTATAATAGTTACTCGGCACCTGTAATGTGAAGGGTCGTTAAATTATTGGGTGAAATATAGCTTACTTATAATTCAATATTTTTTTTTTTTAAACTATCGTCACTATTACAGGCAGACCCGATGTCTATTTTTTCCTATATTCTTTCAATATACCAGATATTTTACGATTAAAATGTTAAAAAGAAGAGATACATACTGGCCCGGTGAGATTTATGAAAATACGGGAATTTAGTAAGTTTATCAGTTACTTTATGTAAATTCTTTAGAAGTTTAAGCATTAGAGTGTAATTATCTCTTTTTTCTTAGTTTAAGGTTTTATTCAGATATAATTTCAAGTCAAGTGATTATATAATTTTCAGAGGGTAACATTTTGAGTAATTTTTTTTTTTCTTTATGTATATTCTTCCAAAGTGTTCTAATTAATATAGAATATAGAGTGTATTATTTCTATCACCTGTGTTTATCTCAGTACTCACTCTGTGGTTTTGAATACTTCTTAATAATAATTACCCACTTTTGTTTTATGTGTATTTAAGAAACCTTTGGATCTTCAGTATTTTTATATATTGCTGTCTGGAAGTTATATAACTGTATCAGAGCTCGGGTATTGATATTTTCACGTGTAACAGATTTATGTAAAAACAAACAGGTGAGTTTGGATCTCGATAGGTTGTATAGCTTGCCCACCATAATATATAATACATTATATTTTTAGTTCCCAGACACGGGACCATAATATAGTGAATATCTAAAGCCGTATAAATATTTTCAGGTGTTCTAACATAACATTCATCCTCTTAGATTTGCAGAGCTTTTATTATAAAATACACACACACACACACACACACACATATATATATATATATATATATATATATATATATATATATATATATATATATATATATATATATATATATATATATATATATATACATATATAAATATATGATATTTTCATTATAAAATAAATTTTTGAGTATACTTACCCGGTGAATATATAAATAGCTGACGTCTCCGATGGCCCGACAGATTCCAAAAAACTCGCGAGCAATAGCCATGAAGGTTGCGGGTGTGCCCACCAGCGCCTACTATCGGCCAGATACCGCATATACTTCTCAACCATTCCAGTTCTTCTCAGTCCGCTGGGTCTCTATCGGGAGGAAGGGAGGGCCTTTAATATTATATATTCACCGGGTAAGTATATTCAAAAATTTATTTTATAATAAAAATATCATTTTTAAATATTAAACTTAGCCGGTGAATATATAAATAGCTGATTCACACCCATGGTGGTGGGTAGAGACCAGTATTAATACAATAAAGGCGTATATGCTCAAGAGTTTTTGACAAATATTTCATAAAAAAACAACTTAAGTATAGGGACCTGGTAAGGAAGCTGACTCTGATGATTACTCTGCCTCATTAGTCCGCTGTCCTCACGAAGCCCAGCCATCCTCTTAGGATGCTGAAAGACTCCCAGGAGCTGTTATATCCAGGGCGAACACCCCTATAACAGGACCTCATCAAAACCCTTAATCTGGGCGCTCTCAAGAAACAACATTTGACCACCCGGCAAACCAAAAAGATTGCGAAAGACTTCCTAGTCTTCCGTACAACCCAAGACAAGATTAAAAACATTTCAAGAGAAGATTAAAAGGATATTGGGATTAAGGAAATGTATTGGTAGAACCCTCACCCACTACTGCACTCGCTGCAACGAATGGACCCAGTGTGTAGTAGTCCTCATAAAGAGTCTGGACGTCTTTTAAGTAAAATGAAGCGAACACTGACTTGCTCCTCCAAAAGGTCACGTCCATAATACTTCGAAGGGATCTATTTTGCTTAAAAGCCACCGAAGTCGCTATTGCTCTCACTTCGTGAGTCTTGACCTTAAGCAAACTACGATCCTTCTCACTTAAATGAGAATGTGCCTCCCGGATTAAAAGTCTAACAAAGTAAGATAACGCATTCTTAGACATGGGCAATGAGGTCTTCTTAACGGAGCACCATAAAGCCTCAGAACAACCTCGTATTGGTTTAGTTCTAGACAAGTAAAACTTAAGAGCTCTAACGGGGCACAGCACTCTTTCAACTTCCTTACCTACGATCTCTGAAAGACTAGGTATTTCAAAAGATTTAGGCCAAGGACGGGACGGAAGTTCGTTCTTGGCCAAAAAACCAAGTTGAAGAAAACATATAGCTTTATTCGTCGAGAAGCCGATGTTCTTACTAAAAGCATGGATCTCACTGACCCTTTTAGCCGAAGCCAAGCTCATCAAAAAAAGTGTCTGTAAGGTAAGATCCTTCAGGGTGGCTGAATTTAAAGGCTCAAACATGTCTGACATTAGGAACTGTAGGACCACGTCTCAGTTCCATGCAGGAGTTGAAATACGACGCTCCTTAGAGGTCTCGAAAGACTTAAGGAGGTCTTGGAGATCTTTTTTATTTGAAAGATCCAAGCCTCTATGCCTGAAAACAGAAGCCAACTTGCTTCTGTAGCCATTAATGGTGGAAGCAGAGAGGGAGCGACCGTTTCTCAGATAAAGGAGAAAATCCGCAATTTGCGCTACAGAGGTACTGGAGAAGGAAATAGGGGAGGACTTGCACCAATCTCTAAATACCTCCCACTTCGACTGGTAGATCTTGATTGTAGAGGATCTCCTAGCCCTCGCGATCGCTCTGGCTGCCTCCTTCGAAAATCCTCGAGCTCTTGAGAGTCTTTCGATAGTCTGAAGGCAGTCAGACGAAGCGCGGGGAGGCTTTGATGAAGTCTCTTTACGTGAGGCTGCCGTAAGAGATCCATCCATAAAGGCAGACTCCTTGGAACGTCTACCAGCCATAGAAGTACCTCTGTGAACCAGTCTCTCTCGGGCCAGAGGGGAGCAACCAACGTCAACCTTGTCCCTTCGTGAGAGGCGAACTTCTGCAACACCTTGTTGAGGATCTTGAACGGTGGAAATGCGTAAGCGTCCAGGTGAGACCAGTCCAACAGAAAGGCATCTATTTGGGCCGCCTCTGGATCTGGGACTGGAGAGCAATAAGTCGGGAGCCTTTTGGTCAGCGAGGTCGCAAAGAGATCGATGGTGGGTTGACCCCAAGTCATCCAAAGACTCTTGCACACATCCTTGTGGAGGGTCTACTCTGTAGGGATCACCTGACCTCTCCGACTGAGACAGTCCGCCAAGACGTTCAACTTCCCTTGGACGAACCTAGTCAAAAGTGAGATGTTTCGATCGTTTGACCAGATGAGGAGGTCCCTTGCGATGACGAAAGGAGCGTGGGAGTGAGTGCCTCCTTGCTTGGAGATGTAAGCCAAGGCCGTGGTATTGTCCACATTCACTTCTACCACCTTGTTTCGAAGTAGACTCTCGAAACTCGTCAGTGCTAAATGGACTGCCAACAGCTCCTTGCAGTTGATGTGAAGGCTCCTCTGGTCTACCGTCCAAAGACCCGAGCATTCCAGACTGTCCAGAGTCGCCCCCCAACCCAAATCCGACGCGTCTGAAAATAACACATGGTTTGGGTTCTTGACTGCCAGAGACGTGGGCAGTCAGACTCTGCCACGGGAGGACTTAGATCCTCTCTTCTTACCTCTCTTACTATCGGCACGAGAGCCTCCCTTACTGGGAGCTCTGCCATGAAAGGGCGGGATAAACCTTGTCGCTGGAGTATCACACTTAGGTCTGTTGACATAAGAGGACGAAGGTACAGCCTTACGCGCAGACGTGGCCATCAAATCATGAGTATCCTTCTGCACAAGAGACGCTGCGATATCCTTAATCAGCTGCTGCGGGAACAGGGCAGAAGACAATGGCGCAAAGAGTAGTTCTGACCTTTGACAAGGAGTGACACCTTCAGACAGGAAAGAACAAAGAGTCTCTCTCTTCTTAAGAACTCCTGCTGTAAAAGTAGCAGTGAGTTCATCAGAGCCATCTCGGATAGCCTTGTCCATGCAGGACTGTCCCACCAGCTCAGGCACGTCTTTACTGGTTCGGAGATCGGGATCGAGACCGCCTCCAAAGTTTTCTCCTTATGCCAATGGGAGTCTAAATGGAACTGGAGAGGGCGTAGGTGAAGTCTCCCTAGAGAGATAAACTGTTCCAGGGATGAAAGCGTCCCTAGGAGGCTCATACAGCTTCTCACAGAGCAATGGTCTTTCTCTAGCATGAGACGGACTTTGAGCAAAGCTTGCTCTATCCTGTTGGGAGACGGAAAAGCCCGAAAAGCGAGACTCTGTATCTCCATCCCCAAATAGAGAATCGTTTGGGAGGGAGTCAGCTGAGACTTCTCTATGTTCACCAATAGGCCCAACTCCTTCGCAAGATCCAACGTCCACTGTAGGTCCTGCAGACAGTGATGACGGGACGACGCTCTGAGTAACCAGTCGTCCAGGTACAGGGAGGCTCTGCTCCCCGACAAATGTAGGAATTTTGCTACATTTCTCATGAGCCTCGTAAAAACAAGGGGAGCAGGGCTGAGGCCGAAGCAGAGCGCTCGGAACTGGTACACTACATTCCTGTATACAAACCTTAGATACGGCTGAGAATCTGGGTGTATAGGAATGTGGAAGTACGCGTCCTGCACGTCGAAAGAGACATTCCAGTCTCCCTCTGTGACTGCTGCTAGAACGGATTTGGTGGTCTCCATCGTAAACTTTGTTTTGACAACAAACACGTTGAGAGCACTGACCTCCAGCACCGGCCTCCAACCTCCTGTATGCTTTGGAACTAGGAAGAGACGGTTGTAAAACCCTGGGGATTGAAGGTCCGAGACTTTCACCACCGTCCCCTTCTCTAACAACTAAGACACCTGCAGATGTAATGCCTGTCTCTTCGACTCCTCTCGATACCTGGGAGAGAGGTCTATCGGATCTTTTACTAAAGGAGGTCTCCGTACAAAAGAGATTTTGTAACCCTCATTTAGCAACAAAACAGACTCCCGGTCTGCACCCCTCTTCTACCAGGCCTGCCAGAAGTTGGTCAATCTGGCCCCTACTGCTGTCTGAGGACGTGGGCAGTCAGACTCTGCCACGGGAGGACTTAGATCCTCTCTTCTTACCTCTCTTACTATCGGCACGAGAGCCTCCCTTACTGGGAGCTCTGCCATGAAAGGGCGGGATAAACCTTGTCGCTGGAGTATCACACTTAGGTCTGTTGACATAAGAGGACGAAGGTACAGCCTTACGCGCAGACGTGGCCATCAAATCATGAGTATCCTTCTGCACAAGAGACGCTGCGATATCCTTAATCAGCTGCTGCGGGAACAGGGTAGAAGACAATGGCGCAAAGAGTAGTTCTGACCTTTGACAAGGAGTGACACCTTCAGACAGGAAAGAACAAAGAGTCTCTCTCTTCTTAAGAACTCCTGCTGTAAAAGTAGCAGTGAGTTCATCAGAGCCATCTCGGATAGCCTTGTCCATGCAGGACATAATTTGCACAGAGATATCACGGTCTGCTGCGGAGATCTTCCTACTTAAGGCTCCCAGCGACCAATCCAAAAAGTTGAAAACTTCAGAGGCCCAATAAACTCCTTTGAGGAGATGATCTAGGTCTGAAGAGGACCAGCAAACCTTCGAGCGTCTCATGGCCAGACGATGAGGAGAGTCTATGAGGCTTGAGAAGTCTCCCTGGGCAGAGGCAGGTACTCCCAAGCCGAGAACTTCTCCTGTGTCATACCAGACGCTCGCACGAGAAGCCAGTTTAAAAGGGGGAAAAGCAAAAGCTGACTTCCCCAAACTGCTCCTGGTCATTAACCAGTCGCCTAATAAACGCAAAGCTCTCTTAGAAGAGCGAGAGAGCACTAACTTTGTGAACGACGGAGTCGAAGCAGCTAGGCCCAGCGTCAACTCTGATGGGGGCGAACGAGGAGCAGCAGACACAAAATGATCAGGAAAAAGTTCCTTAAAAATAATCATGATCTTCTTAAAATCAAAAGAGGGCTGAGCAACTTTAGACTCCTCTCCGTCCGAAAAAGTCCCCAAAGGAATATCAGTTGGAAGGGGATCAACGACTTCCTCATCTGACGGAACTTCGTCCGACAACTGCCGAATCTCATGATATGGAGAGACATGCCAAGGAGGCAACGCTTGACAGGCTATGGCAACATGCGACGGAGCAGCAGCAACAGCTGAGGAAACAACGTCACGCCTGCAGGGTTTGAGCAGGAAAAACAACATCTTACTGCGGTGACAGACGTTCAACGTCACGTCGGGGCAACGGAGTCGGTCGACGAACGTCAGTGCGGGGCTGCGGTGACAGCTGCTGAACGTCAGCTCGAGACTGCGGCAAAGGGGGTTCCACGTCACGTGACTGACGTGAATGACGAGGAACCCGATCAGAATCGTGTTTAAAAGCACTAGAAACGTTAGCGCTAACATCATAAGGACGAGAAAACACTCGTTTAGGCGGCTGAAGGCCAGAGTCACGCTTATCGTACTGGCGAACCGCAAGCAAAGGATCTTCGCAAACCTGTTCAAGCCGTGACGTCGGTAACATCTGTGCATGCAAATCATCGCACCTACCGAGACCCTCGGACTCCGTGTTAC
>NC_090728.1:114576831-114579331 GCF_036898095.1 Palaemon carinicauda | reverse complement strand
CTGCCTTTATAGTTACATTCCCATGTCTTCCAAAATTGGAAAACTTTTTATCATTAACAAGACTCAAGTTCGGTAAGACCTTAGTTAAAATCTCAATAATATTTTGAGTATAATTCTGTTAGAAACAATAAATCAAACGGAGAAACAGAATCGTAAGCACAATCTCACGGTGGAAACGAAAACAGACTTTCCTGTTGAAGGAAAGAAGCTTGTCAAATAAAGACAAACTCGACAACAAGGAGAGTTCCTAGAGAAATTGTGAGGAGAGGCTGCCTTTTGGGTGTCAAGATGTCTATTAGGAGGAAAAATTCCCCTATTTGTTGAGATGGAACAGCTGCCGAATAAGTGCCTATAGAATAGGTAGGGGAGATGCCACTTTGTGGTTATGTTAGGTAAGAGTTATAGGCGAGATATAAGTAAGGACAAATTGCTCAAACAAACTGGCTAAAACAGACTCCTACCAGGAAGGAGATGAAATGTGGAACACTATTAATAATTGGACAATACAAATTTAAAAGAGAATTAAACATATTAAATAACCGTTTTGGAAAAAAATGCTTCAATAATATTGAAGAATTTTAACAATTCCTTCACGGAGATATTAGCAAACCTTAAGCGTCTAAAATGTTCATGAATTTCAAAATTTCCTGAAATTATCAATGTGGATGGAGTTAGAGAAGTAAAAACTCGAGTTCGATCACGGGAGAGTATTCTGATTCATCATTGAAAGAAACATTGAATGATATTGATAGGGAAAAGAATATAACTACGCTAGATCAAAGTCCTGAGACATTATTTTGTAAACACAGTAGGGAGCGGAAGTTATGTTGTAAACAACAACAAGAGTGTAGTAATGTCTCTATAGAGTCCCTCTTCATTCAAGATAACTTAAATATGTTCTTCACATTTATATCATACCTCCTAAAATCTCCCGCACTTAGCTAAGGTAACCAAGGAGCAAATGGGTCTGTCCACTTTCTCTCCCCTTGCTCTGCTTTTCAATTCCTCTCCTTACCGCTTCCCTATTTTCCGTTTTTTTTTTTTTTTCAGTTTACGCAAGACAAAAGAAAAAAAAAGTGTTCCTGACTAAAAAAGAGAAGACTTTCCGTTAGTGGCGAGAAGTAGGATCAAATTGAGTTTACAAAAGGATTGGAAATTCCGAAGAGGAAGGATCACTGGGCAAATACGGCAATAAACTTTTCGGTCTTTTTTCCCTAAGGGGCGAATAAAAACAAACACATTCCTCCGGTTTGCAGTACCAGGCACCTTGAAATAGCATGCAAAGATGTATTATTTATTAATAATGTAAATTATGTATTGAATATGCTCTCTCTCTCTCTCTCTCTCTCTCTCTCTCTCTCTCTCTCTCTCTCTCTCTCTCTCTCTCTCTCTCTCTCTCTCTCTCTCTCTCTCTCTCTCTCTCTGTTACCAGATACCCAGTGAATGCGTTATATAACTGTACTATGATTTATCATGGCCAATACACTTCATGCCTTTTTCTTTTTTATCATTTGATGCTGAACTTTCATGAATTTTGCTACAGCATATACTCCTACTCCCTAGATTATTACTTCTGTCAACGATGAAGAGAAAGTGCATCTTTTTACTCTCGACTAAGTTGATGTCAAGAAAATATGTCATAGACTAGATTTATTGTCTTTGATTAGCCTTAGTGAAAATAACCCCGCAGATGCCACTCATCACATGGAAATTTCAAGTGAATATTGATGAAGATTTGATGCTTTTATCGTCTTTGAAAATCTTTCAATAAAGTTCATATCTAAAGTTTCATAATAAATTCCATATTCAATGCAAATCTATGAATGTTATTGGTCAGTTATTCTTGTAATTACTTTTAATGTAAGGAAGAGTAACCAATTGTGATACCGATTTCATCAACGTTGTTTAAGTAAGCGTCTCATTTTTTTTTTTATTACTTATTTATTTTTTTTATTTATTTATTTTTTTTTTTTTAAGATAATGACAGATTTTAATAAATTCTGACGAGAAGAGGAAAGTGGGTAGCTTCCCTCAAATGAGTAACCTTTTGCCTTATATAAAGAAGGATCATATTTCAACCGTATAGCAATACGGAAATGACTTGACTATTCTGTTGGGATAATATTTCAATATTAAGGAATCAAAAAAACTACATCTGGTAATGTTCAAAGAGAAATTTCTTTTATTTTGTCTGTTTAAGCCGAGTGTTGTTTCATGGTTTGTCATGGTTCTGCTGTGTTTATATTTCATACCAATATCTACAATAAAGCTTTTATTTACAGCAAAATTGTAAGCCATATTCAATGGTTGCGCTATAATAAATCTTAATGATTTTACGTTTATGAGAGACGACAGAAGAGCTATTAGGTATATGTGTTATATACAACTGGTTACCAGACCAAACAAACACACTCACACACATATCCTTCCAAACATTCTTATATGGTCTATACAGTCTCATTTCCACTTTGAATTAGTTACAGTAATGCGACGAAGCCCA
>NC_090728.1:114566831-114571831 GCF_036898095.1 Palaemon carinicauda | reverse complement strand
TGTCTTTCACCTTCATTCTTTTTGCCATCGAAGCAGATGCACACTCAAGAACACAACATTTTCAATTGCCATTTTTAATCCTCCTTATGCCTTTCTTGAACCAACACATTTGTACCTTTTCAACAGGACCTATAATATCCTTGATCCTAGGAATTCAAAACCTTCAATTAAGGAAATATGTTGATTTAATTGAGATTGTCATTAAATTATAGTGTATGTTAGAAATAAGAAGAAACGCATGGTTTACCTGCTGTTACATCATCTGACGGAGTTAGTTCCAGTCAATTACGAAAATGGGAATACAACCCTTATCTAACTGAAGATCAATAGAAAACCAACAGCCCTCCCAATGTTATTACTATTGGTCTGTGGTAGAACCTATCTTATTATTCAAGAAAAACATTAGAAATTGAAAAAAAATATAACCATTTATTTTAAACTGAGATGTAGTGAATTTCAGCTTTCATATGACGATTGATTGTACAGCATACACAAAGTACTTTTTACGTAAAAGAAAATTTCAAATTCATACACGTCTTTATCTTTGAAACATGCTTTTCGCACTTGCCGAGAGAAATTAGTTCACCAAAATTTCATCTGGTGAAAATAACTAAAACTATCATCATTCTTGTTTGAATTATCAAAATATTTTTTATCATTATTAAAGTTATTAAAATTATTATTTTTATTAAAATTATTGTTATTACTAAAATAACTCTGGACTTTTGCATAACCGGTTTACTCACCAGTATAACGTTGCCCTTCAAACTCTCTGCAAATTAACAAACACCAGTAACAATTGTTTAGAACAGTGTTTCTCAACGTGGGCCATATGGCCCCCTTGGGGGCCATGAGAATTTTTCAGGGGCCACAAGGCAAAATTGGAAAAATGGGGGGGCCATGGGGGGGGGGGGCACAGAAAATTTAGGACCCACAAAATATATAAATGTGTAATATTTTGAAATAAATCAATATTATGCTTCGAATATTCTGTTTATCATGCTTGACTTTAGTTTAAACATCATTCGATTCAATATACAGCACCAGGTAATTTTTGCAGACAGTGAAATATGTGCCTGCTATGTATGACCTCACTCTCAAATGAAAGTATGCATCCCAGCAAACTGAAAAAGCATCTGGAGACTGCACATAAAGACAAGAAAGAGAAGCAGCTAGATTTCTTCAAGAAATTACTTTATGAGTTCCAAGGAAGGATGACAGTGAATCATATGTTTACCCAAAAAGTGGCAAAAGTAGATAGAGGGATGTTGGCTTCTTACAAGATAGAAAATTTGATTGCAAAAGCAGGTAAGCCTCATACTATCGATGAATCTCTGATCATGCCGACTGTGGCTGTAGTGCTTCCAACAGTCATGAATCAGAGTCCACAAGAGGCAACTAGTGTTATTCCTCTGAGCAACTCCTCAGTATCACGACATATTGATGAGATGGCAGCTGATGTTGGAAGCCAATTAGTTTCAAAACTGCAGGTGAATGAATTCTCGCTTCATCTCGACGAATCCACTTTAACTGATAATTCTGCTCTTCTGGTGGTATTTGTCAGGTTTCTTGATGTTCATGAAATATGTCAAGAAATGCTTTTCGCATTGAAATTAACGAATGACACTAAAGGTGAATCCATCTTCAAAAAACTTGGTCTATTTTGAGGGGAACAACATTCCACTCAAGAACATTGTGGCTTGTGCAACAGATGGCGCTGCTGTTATGATTGGAAGGTATCAGAGATTCAGTGCTTACTTAAAAAAAGCTGTTCCTAATGTCGTTTGTGTGCACTGTGTTGTTCACCGGCAGCACCTGGTTGCCAAAAACCTAGCAGGACATCTGCATGAAGCACTTGGGCATGTTATCAAGGCTGTCAACTTAATAAAAAATAGTCCACAGAAAGATCGCCTCTTTCAGCAATTATGTGAAAAGAACAATGAAGAATTTGAAAATGCGTTGCACACTGAAGTCAGGTGGCTTTCTAAAGGTAATTGCCTGAACCGTTTTATTGCACTTTGGGAGTGTTATCTCTTTCTTTAGTGGGACAGAACTTGGACAGAAACTTGTTGATGCAAAGAGTGACATCTTATACCTGTCAGACATATTTGAAAAGCTAAATGTTCTGAACAAAGAGATTCAAGGAAATAACTCCACCCTGTTTTCCTGCTAGGAGGCAATTACTGCATTTAAAGGGAAACTCAAGCTGTTCTGATTGAACCTTGGAAGACGAGAGTTTGCACAGTTTCCTTCCTTAGCAGTTTATCCACCAAACTGCTTGATGATGACCTAGCAGTATATGTTAGCCATCTGAAGCAGTTGCATAATGATATGGAAACTCACTTCTCTGACCTACTGCAAATGACTGTGCCACACTGGTTTGTGGATCCCTTCATTGTTGATGTATCTGAAGTTGATGTCACCCTACAAGAATGTCTCATTGAACTTCAGAATAACACAACAGCTCAAGCAAGGTTCAAGCATGGAGGATACCAGAAGCTGTGGATGAATCAAGATATGTATAAGAAGTAACCCAATACTCTGGAAAGATGTGAAGTTGCTCTTACTTGCCTTTCCCACATCTTACTTGGTTGAGACTGGTTTCAATCGGGTGATGTGCCTGCTGTCAAAGACACGAATTCACCTTGACATAGAAAAAGAGAGGCAATTTACGTCTCGCTCTAACAGCTTTCAAGCCAAACACTGACAAGTTGGCAGCCTTGCATCAGTCACAGGGATCCCACTGAAACCTTTCAAGATAAAGCCAATTGTACCTACATGTATTCCTTGTTTTGTATTCCTTTTGTAAAAAAAATAAGTATTCAAATGAAATATTTTTCTAATTAATATTGTTATTTGATTTATACCTGAAATTGGTGTTTTGAGTACATGGTACTATTTAACCTAGAACCATTAATATACCTACTTCCCTAGGCGTATTAAGGTGATGGACGGATGGTGGGTGCTGGGGGGGTGCATTAGAACTCAAAGTTGGCATGGAGGGGCCACAAGAACTTGCACTGGATTGAAGGGGGCCACCACCAGAAAAAGGTTGAGAAACACTGGTTTAGAAGTATTTCAGTAAATAATCAACAATTTTAGAACATTTCAATACAGAATTATAACTAACTTTGAATCAACGGGTTTTGAATACAATGCTTCCTTAACGTAATGCTACAGCATACGCACACACATACGCACACACACACACACACACACACATATATATATATATATATATATATATATATATATATATATATATATATATATATATATGTATATATATATATATATATATATATATATATATATATATATATATATATATATATATATATATATATATATATATGTATATGTATATATATGTATATGCATATATATATATATATATATATATATATATATATATATATATATATATATATATATATATATATATATATATATGTATGTATGTATGTATGTATGTATATGTACTTCATTGCTTTGCTACGTCAACTGCGCTCATATTGTTCAGACTTTTGGAAAAAATTCCCTATGATCCACACTCGTGCACATCACCACCATTACTTGTCAACTGTTGGAACTTGATATCACAAGTGATCATTGACATTTTGTTCATTTCATTAATTAGTAAATCATCTGAAGCTGAAGTGTATCAATGATTGCCTCCATTTTGCTGTATATCAGTACTCACTTTTTCACTTTTTTAAATATGAAAAAATGCGAAACCCATCGTAAGGATGGAGATAATACCCAGTGAGATTGTGGGGAAGAGCAGGAATCCCCGGGGGAGAGGGCACAGCTATTGGCCAAGATTCGTGCAAACCTTAGACGGACCTGAACCAGAGCCAATCTATGATGTAGATCAGTAAAGTGGAACATACATAGTGATGTGAATGAAATGTGAAATTAAGTGCAAAGTGAAGTGATTGAATTGTAATTGAAAAATGGAGAACAGGGAATTATTATGAGTACAGCAGCTAAGTAAAGTGAATGAAGTGCAAAGAGAAGTGAAGTTCAGTCCAGGCGTATAAAATTGACTTAAACAAAGGGGTCTGCTCACTTCTATAACGCTCTAACTTCCTTCATCTTTCACTCACGTGAAAACCCAGAGGCAGGGATGCCTCTAACATAGGAAAAGGTTAATTGACATAAATAATAAATTGATTGAATATCCTTTATCCTGCATACCACATCCCCAACCATCTGAAATGAAAGTTCTTGAGTATCCTATATCCCTCAAAATCCTAATCTCCTACTTCCTACTTCTCTATCTTTGAATATTACTCGCCAAGTTTGTCTGGGCAGGACGATCTGCCTCAATGTGGCACCTCCATCACAATCTAACAAATGAAGTCTAAGAAAGGAAAACAAAAAAAATCTCCCCTTTATAACAAAGAATAATGTGTCTGACAATTTATGTAAATATATTTATTTCCAGTTAGTCTCAGCGTTATTGCCAGCAATATGACTACTCTTTCTCAAACTGTCCCTTAGATTAGAGGAAGAGAGACTAGTCATACCCTCGTAAGGAGGAGGTACCATGAGAGGTACACTCGGAAACCACAATCTCTCACAAATTGCCGATACTGCCGTGTGGTATTTAGGCAAGGAGGAGGAGATGGGAAGGGTTGAATCTGTTTGTACATGTGTATATGAACATCTATCTAATCATTTATACATATTTTTTGTCCGATATGATACACTAGTTACTAATAACAGGAAAGTAATGCCAAGAACAGTACACTTTTCTGTGGCTGAAATCTAATGCTAGGGTCACACTTATGCTGGAGGCCTTCATAATCAGAAGAGATAAGGAAAAATCCCGAAAATTTTAATACTGCAGATGCTTTCAGGCGTTATTCCAGCACATCTTTTTTGAAACGCAGGACACCGTGACATACACGACTCATAATGCGGAATAGGCGACCAGGGGAGATGATTGCCTTAAGGACAGAACAATTACGACGATACATGGGGTTACATCGTCA
>NC_090728.1:114554331-114561831 GCF_036898095.1 Palaemon carinicauda | reverse complement strand
AGCAGGAGGCCTATCACCTTTGGAAGGGTAACAGATCAGATTTGACCTGGAACAACTATACTCAGCTTCGAGCTTTTGCTCAGAGAGTTTATGCCTCAACTGAAAAGGAGTACAATTTAATCATAAAAGAAACCCTCTCTGGTACAACTCAGGAACATATATGGTGGTCTACCCTTAAATCTGCACTCTTTGGTGTAGATGCAACAGTTCCTCCTTTACTTAAACCAGATGGCTCAGTCACTCACTGTCCAAAGGAAAAGGCAACTCTTCTGGCTGATGTTTTTGACAGTAAACAGAGTAATGAAAAACTTGATCTTCCTCATTCCTGTTTTCCTGAGGCTAAACTAACTAGTTTAGCTTTTCGATCTCGTGAGATTAAAGCTCTGTTGATGGACCTTGATGCTTATGGAGGTGTAGACCCTAATGGTATTTTTCCTTTGTTTTTTATAAAGACAGCAGATTTCTTAGCTCCAAAGTTATCTGTTATTTTACGCAAGTTAGCAAGAAGAGGAGCTTTTAGCACTTGTTGGAGAATTGGTAATGTTACTCCTCTATGTAAATGTGTTTGTGGTAACTCAAGTCCCACTGATTACCGCCCAATTTCCATAACTCCCATATTATCTAAAGTTTTTGAACGTCTTAATAGGTTTGCTGAAGGTAATCATCTATTCCCTAGTTTGCAATTTGGTTTTCGGAAAGGCCTTGGAGCATGTGATGCCCTTCTTACAATCTCCAATGCAGTACAGAAATTCCTTGATTGTGGTAGGGAAGTTCGTATGATAGGCCTTGATTTTAGTGCTGCCTTTGACCGTGTTAATCATGAGGCCCTTGTTTTCAAACTGAAACAATTGGGAGTGGGTGGGTCGTTTCTTAGCATTATTATTGATTTTTTAAGTAGTAGATCTCAAAGAGTTGTTGTTGATGGGCACCATAGTGAGTATAGGAATGTGATATCCGGTGTTCCACAGGGTAGTGTTCTTGGCCCATTACTTTTCATACTATATACACAAGACATATGGTTTGGCCTAGAAAATAAGCTTGTTGCATATGCAGATGATGCTACTCTCTTTGTATCAATTCCATCCCCTGAATGTAGAACTGGGGTTGGTGAATCCCTTAATAGAGATTTGGCTAAAATTAGTGCATGGTGCAAATTATGGGGTATGAAGTTGAATCCTAACAAAACTCAAAGTATGATTGTAAGTAGGTCAAAGACGGTGGCTCCTCAACATCCGGATCTCAGTATTGATAATGTTTCTTTAAATTTGTTTGACTCTTTTAAAATTTTAGGTGTGATTCTCGACAGCAAATTTACTTTTGAGAAACATATAAGGGCTGTGTCTTCTTCAATTGCACAAAAAATTGGCTTATTGAGAAAGTCTTTTAAGATATTCGGTGATTAATCTATTTTGAAGAAGTGTTTTAATTCTTTTATTCTACCTTTTTTTGAGTAGTGTTCTCCTGTCTGGTCTTCTGCTGCTGATTCTCATCTTAATTTGTTGGACAAAAACTTATGGTCTATTAAATTTCTTATTCCTGATCTAGATATTAATCTCTGGCACCGTCGTTCAATTAGTTTATTATGCATGTTGCATAAGATTTTTCATAACTCTGAACATCCTTTACATTCAGATCTCCCTGGACAATTCTATCCTGTTCGTAATACTAGGCAGGCAGTTAATTCTAATAGCCAGGCCTTCTCCATCATAAGACTCAATACTACGCAGTACTCTAGAAGTTTTATTCCAGCTGTTACCAAGTTGTGGAATGATCTTCCTAATCGGGTTGTTGAATCAGAAGAACTTCAAAAGTTCAAAGTTGGAGCAAATGCTTTTTTGTTGACCAGGCGGACATGAGTCTTTTTATAGTTTATATATGACATATTTGTTGTTGACGTTGTTAATAGTTTATATATGATATATCTCTTTTGATATTACTTTTTTTAGAATGATTTATTGTTAATTTGTTCTCTTCAGTTATTTATTTCCTTATTTCCTTTCCTCACTGGGCTATTTTTCCCTATTGGAGCCCCTGGGCTTATAGCATCTTGCTTTTCCAATTAGGGTTGTAGCTTGGATAGTAATAATAGTAATAATAATATATATATATATATATATATATATATATATATATATATATATATATATATATATATATATATATATATATATATATATATATATATATATATATATATATATATATATATATATATATATATATATATAATAGGTATATTTAATATATGTGTCCTAATTCATGTATATATGTGTGTGTTATTCGTCAAGGTAAATTAACTCAATATTCACGAGTATTCTACAAAAACACATGCCTCAGCATGTTTTATAATGTTGCGTTTTGGTAACGAAGGGAGTTTTTAGTTGCCGGTAAGCGCTCTAGTTGACAAGTCCCTCACCTGTGATGGTAGTTGCGCAAAGTGTGTTTACGAACGAACTTTTTATAATAAGTGAAGAAAACCCATATGCCATCGTCTCATTATCCGTTTACTTGGAGCATATTGTTGTCATGTGTAAAAAATACTTCTTTTGTGTATGCTGCGAGTGAAGTTGTTCTTTGAGCCGGTTAAATAAAAGTTCAAGATGCTGAGATACAAAAGAACTAAAAGAAGCAGACACTGCTACTGCAGGAGATGAGAATGAAGGAACAGTTGGATATAGCATTTCCGATGAAGAATATAGACAGGAAATTAGAATACAAGAATTGGAAAATAAGTTAGAACAGTTGGAACAGTTAGTTAACAGATAGGAGTGGTACACAGCCAAAGCATATCCGACGTACATATACGAAGTTCAAACGCACACAAGTGAAAGTACACATACACAGCCGAGTCAAGATACGCAAATCATAGTTCGAAAGTTGCCACAACTCCAGCCTGGCAAGTGTTGGGCCTTTTGATGATCAACGGCCTAACGAAGGGTTTCAATTGATTGAAGTGTTTTTGAGAGACTTTAAAGTAGTTACATACTTTAATGTCAGTTTAAGATATTATACTGAAATAAAATGACGCTCAATTGAGAAGTATGCTTTGCCTGATGGAAGAAAGAGAGACCTAAAAGAAAATTACAAACCAATAATAAGGGAAGGTGAATATGTTCTTAGTTTTGCAACTCGCATTTTTGGGGATTACGATTCGTTTGCTACCCACAGGGCCAATCTTCCAGAAGGTGATAAAAAGGCAATTGCCCGTAAACAGAGTCACATATTAATAAACCCGTATATATATGGTTATTTTTTCAATGACAATCGCTTGTTAGCAGACATAACAAGTGCGATAACAAAACATTTTAGACACTTTGCCAGAAGAAAAAATGACTAGGAATAACGGGGTCGATTCGGAGAAATTGGCAGCCATGAAAGGAAGTTGACCCCCGAAGAGAGGTAAGCAGGCATGCAGTCAGCAGATTAGCAGAGTTTTCTGATGTTTGCATTGTGGGGGAGAGGGGGTACCGACGAGTGGAGTGCCCCACCCAAGAATCCCCAAGCTGTTACACTTGTCAGGCCTACGGTTATCTATCTCGAGAGTGCTTAGGAAAAAACACCAAGGGCAGGCGGTTGTGACACACGCACACTTCCCCCCATCCAACGTCCGAGAAAAAGGAAACAGAGGAAGGGGAGACGAGGTACTTCGATGCCCCCCCCCCCCTCATCATATCACAAGCAGTAACTGATGAAGCAATGATGACAGACGTGACAGAGCAGGCACTGGGTCCTCAATCGGCACCCCCGACCTCACCCCTGCAGCACTAGGGAGAGGACCAGGGGGCAGCAGCATGGCAGCTGAGGTCATTGACCCGTGCCCCATATCTTGTAATGGCCGACTGGGAATGTTAGCAATTAGGATAAATCCATCCGGGCGCTGATTGGCACGGCAGCCTATGTTTCATTGATTGAAAAAAGATTCTCATCAAATCCACTAAAGCCATCGGCATCTATTGTTCTCGACATGACAGGAGGAAATAAACTACAAATAAACCATACAACAATCGTCAAATTCAAGGTGGGGTCTGTGAAGTTTACACATGATATTTTTGACTTGCCTACCTTGGGAATTCCAGGAATCCAGGCTATCTTAGGAGTGGACTTTATCTCTAATAATCAAATTTGGATTTTTTTGGGAAGAAATACAATATCAGTAAAAGCAGGAGGGTACATTTTGCCGATAGAAAGTCATGAGACAGTAAGTGCATGTGTTAGCTAGGAGAGACATTTAAGTAGGGTAACAGCTGTACCTGAGAGATGGAGAAGTGTTGTCCCCCCAGACACTTACGAGCATATCTGTGACCCCGTGTGGCCCTCTTGCGGAAGGAACCAAGGTAATTGTTAAACCCCATGTCAATTGGGCCCATATGATATTAGAGGGCTTGACAGAAATTAAAGAGAAAAGAGCTGATATAACGATGGTTAATTTGTCAAATAAAAGAGTTGTTTCAGGAAATGATTCTGTGTGAATTAGGTTATGGGAAATTGCTTATAATGGGATGTTGGGAGCAACAACTCCAGCCCGCACACACAAACACACTCAAACTTTGATTATGCAAGTGTGAAAATTATGTCCGTCAGAATATCAGCCTGTAGTTAGTGACATTATCAATTTATAATTATTCTAATGTAATTGCAATTGGAGATGACCCACCCGAGAGAATTGATCGATTTCCCTTTAGCATTGAAACTGGGCAGGTGGAGCTGAAAAAGTCAAGGCCTTATAAAGTATCCATTTATTTCCAGGGAGAAGTAGAAAAGGAAATTAATAAATTAAAGGAACAAGGGATAATCGAGGAGAGCGAATCCCCCTGGACTTCTCCAATTGTAGCTGTTAGGAAAAAGGATGGCTCGGTAAGATTGTGTATTGATTATAGAAAACTAAATGCAGTCACTAAGGATAATGCATTTCCATTGCCCTCGATCGAAGAATTACTTGTCAGAGTACGGGATAGCAAATATTTTACAACTTTTGATTTAAAATCTTAATACTATCAAATACCCATTCTAGAACACAGTAAATATAAAACGGCATTTATAACTAACGATCAATTATTTCAGTTTAATTTTCTTCCTTTTGGTGTTAAAAATGCTCCAAGTCATTTTTCAAGAGTAATGATGGTGTTTTGTTGCCCTTAATAGCCCATAATGTTCTTGTTTATTTAGATGATATCATAAATGTAGGAAAAACGGCCGAAGAACATAATGATAATATTCATAAACTTTGAGAGACATTGCCCCGTAATGGTATGAAAGTAAATTTGTCAAAGTGCAAATTTTCTGTAACCAGGTCGAATTTTTAGGTCACATAATACCCCAGAAGGTATCCAACCCTACCTCAGTAAAGTAGCGGCTATTGGAGATTTCCCCAGTTCACGTAACTCTAAGGAAGTATCTGGGTTCCTTGGGCTTGCTGGTCATTACGTAAATTTATAAGAGGTTTTGGATAGATAGCGAGACCATTAGATGCTTTAAAGAAACAAAAAGTGATAAATTGGGGAGTGGAAGAAGAAAGGGCCTTTAAACATTTGAAAGCTGTCTTAACTAGCAATGAATTACTCGCATATCCTAGATTTGATCGCCCATTTTTAGTGACAACAGATGCAAGTAGCGTTGTTATTGGTGGCGTAGTTTCTCAACGAGATGATGAAGGCAGAGTACGACCCATTTGTTTTGCTTCCCGGGTGTTAACAGGGACAGAAAAGAATTATAGTACATTCGATCGAGAGGCTTTGGGTATCCTTTGGGCTCTAGAGAGGCCTCGGTTCTTTTTATTAGGTCAGTCGATTGAGTTGCAAAGTGATCATCGCCACTTACATGAATTGTATTATAAAAATGATTTGACCTCTCGTTAAGCGACATGGATTAAGATATTGTTAAAAATATAAAGGGTTTTTACCATATAAAAGGTAAAGCTAACAAGGTAGCTGATGCTCTCTTTAGAGGTGCAGTAATAGGAGTAAGAACTAGGGCACAAAAGAGGAACGAAGAACGTAACCAAAATATTGAAGACCCCCATAAAAATAGAGAGAATAGAGAATGGAATGAAAATTCTCCCGATGAGCATTCAGAAATCGGGGTGAGAGAGAGAGAGAGAGAGAGAGAGAGAGAGAGAGAGAGAGAGAGAGAGAGAGAGAGAGAGAGATAGGAACGGATGACCGAGGACATAACCAGGGGTGTCCAGAATGAATGCCCTGATGATACAGGTTTGATTGACTTGGGAGGTTGAGACATAAAAGAAGTCCGAGAGGGACAGAAAAAATAGGAATGGATGGAAAGAGTGCGAGCAGTGATTAAAGAGGAATCGGAGAGATATTCATCAATTCTGAATGTGCCTCCTGAGAAATTTGTTATTGAAAATGATGTCTTATATTGTGCTTACGAGAAGACGGGAGGGGAATTTGTTGCACGGCTAGTTCTTTCTCCCTCTTTAATTAAACGAGTCATCCACATTGTACATGCCAATCCGTATGCAGGCCATTTAGGGATTGATAGAACATTAACGAGAGCACGTGAACGATTATTTAGGTTAGGAATTAAAAAATCTATGGAGAATTATATAAAAGGTTTTCATGCTTGTAACTGTTTCAAAGAACATAAAAACACTGTACCGGAAGCCAGAAAGTGGCCTGTGGTTCCTATTAAATTTTATAGAGTGCATATGGATGTAGTAGAACCATTTCCTAATGGGTAAACCCAAAATGAGTATATATGTGTATTTGCGAATGCATTTACTCGATACACTCATACTTACACAATGTTGGATAAATCTGCAAATTCATTAGCCCTGGTGCTGTGCTCTTTTATCACTAGGTTTGGTTGCCTGAAAATTTTAATCAGTGATAATGGTCTTGAGTTTATAAATAAGGTGGTGAATTTGGTCACGTACTTGATGAAAATGGAACACTTTCTAGTGACCGCATGTCGGCCTTCAGCAAATGTATTAGTGGAATCGCATAATAGGGAAGTAGTGCGAATTTTACGTTAATTAGTGGCTGATGATACCCTTCATTGACACGCCATGCTTCCTACAGCTAAGCTAGCTTTGAACATTGCATATAATGCTTTGCTCAGGGACATGATCCTGTTACCATATACGGTCTTGATTAATTTGGAACAATTGCTAAATTATTCAACTGAGCAATACCATGTATATTTATTATATCTATTGAGGAGAGTAATGAACACCACTGAAAGGATTTTGTAAAAGAGCTAATGAAAATCACAGCTCAAAGTATGATGGTCGGTTCAAAACCACACCGGTAAAAGTAATTGTGAGTGATCTTGTGTATTTGAAACGATTACTACCTAGGAAACACAAACTAGAGCCAGCGTATTTGGGTTCGTACCGAGCAAAGTTGGTCAAGTCTAACACAGTTGTAATACATAGCATTGTTAATGGTGCATTGTCTAAACTTCATCAGCCACACATACATGTGGTACCTGAAAAGGTAGTTTTCAAAAGTGTTACTCCTTACCCTTGCATACGTGACACCCCTT
>NC_090728.1:114516831-114544331 GCF_036898095.1 Palaemon carinicauda | reverse complement strand
ATAATGTTCATATTTCATGTCTGAACTGTTTTAAAAATATGGAAAATATGAGTGAAAGTTTTTCAAGAATTATTTGTGAAATTTTCATACTGTTGTAATTTTCAGTCATGATTTCATTCGTAGGATTGAATGATTTATTTTAATGACAACAAACGTTATTATAACAACGCGCACCTTCAATAGCAGTAAAGGCAGTAGAGATTAACTCTCCGATGAAATGAAGACATTAATTCTCCTCGCTAACTTTCAAACTAAAAGCCATTAAAGTTCTTGCTTGTTGACTAAAAAATGGAAAAGAACTAACGAAGAACAGAACCTCCGGAAAAAAAGAAGGAAATAAGTATCCCAAAGGATAACATGAAAAAAAAAGAATGCGCGATAAATGAGTATTTACTATGAAATGCGGTGATAAAGAGAAAGAATAAATAAGTAATGGACAACTGATCGGAAATTCAATAGTGAAAATATAAATAAAATGAAACCACTAACAGAAGCCTTGATAAAAGGAGCATGTAAGCTCACTAAATGAAGGAAAAATTACAATACTCTATTGCAATTTGCAGTAATGTCCCTATAGCTTTAAAAGACTTCCATACATCTTGCTGGGAATGTTATTTCACTAGTAGTAAAATAAAAAAAATAAAAAAAATGAATACTTTGAGCATACTTATGAACCTTTCATTTATATTTATTTTTAAGTAACGATTTCTACAAATACTGCTAACCATTGTAATATAAACACTGGTCGCAGAGGAAGAAGAGTGTTTCATATACCTCAATGAAATGGCTGTATACAACAAGAAAGAAATACAGAGGAAAAGCAATACCAACAACAACTACTGTGTCACTGACTCCAGGGCACAGGCATACCGTAAAGGGACTCTGGGGTATTGAACACTGACAGAATCACAAGGTGTAAAAGCCCTTGGAGAGAGGAAGGCAGTGAGAGAAAATTGTCCAGATTTGTTTGGTATTGTCTTGATGTTTCATGGTATGTATTGGGCTTCGTTTCAGCAGTGATAGGAAACACGATTGTTGGTTTTACATAAGAGTATATATATATACATATATATATATATATATATATATATATATATATATATATATATATATATATATATATATATATATATATATATATATATATATATATATATATATATATATATATATATATATATATATATATATATATATATATATATATATATATGAATGTTTTCTGAAAAGGTTAGATCTTTTCTATTGAGATGGGCTGCTCCATAAAGAAAAACACACTGGTTACTTTTTTATTCATTCATAGACACAAAAAACAAAGACATATAAACACACACATAATTACACACACGTACACACACACCCATATATATATATATATATATATATATATATATATATATATATATATATATATATATATATATATATATATATAGATATATATATATATATATATATATATATATATATATACATATATACAGTATATATATATATATATATATATATATATATATATATATATATATATATATATATATATATATATATATATATATATATATACTGTATATATGTATATATATATATATATATATATATATATATATATATATATATATATATATATATGTGTGTGTGTGTGTGTGTGTGTGTGTATACTGTATATATATATATATATATATATATATATATATATATATATATATATATATATATATATATATATATATATATATATATATATATATATATATATATATATATATATATATATATATATATATATGTCTGTGTATATATATAAATATATATTTTATATTAGTGTCTTTTAACAATGATTCTTATTCAAGTTAGACCAGATTTAATGTATACAAAGATTAACTATGGTAAATTTTTTCATAACACAAACAAACTAAAAAAAAATCTTTATACAGTAATTAATTAAGAAAAGTTTCCATACACTGAAGAAAGTTTTTGTTACAGTGTCACAGTGGATATCGTTTGAAGTCACGTCATAACAAAAGATAGAGAAAAATTGTCACTGGAAGAAAAAACCTGATATTTAAAAAAAAAAATCTACCTCTGGTTATCATTTTTGGGAGTTATAAACAGTTTTTATCTGAAAGAATTTTCGTTATAAGGAACAATCTAGTACTATATCTTAATTCATTATATTGAGCTAACGCTTGTCTATTTATTTCAGCTGTTTGACGTTTTCCTTTTTGTCCTGAAACTTTTTTATTTTTTTTCTACTTTCTTCATTTAGAGTTTCTATTTTGAAGTCTACTTTGCACCAACCCACTGATATTTTCAGTTAAATCCAAATACAAGAGTTTTTCTGTCGTTTCTTGTTATGCTGTAAATGTTCGACTTTAATGAAAACCAGTAAAATATTGCGCAAGTGCTTTAAGAGTCAAAACTATATCATGTATATTTTTAATGATTCCTTTATTTACACGTTTGTGTTGGTAAAACATTCTGGTTTTCATCAAGAAAAATTAGAAAGTGCTATTATACATAATTCAATTAATCATACACGAGCAATTTATATGGTTTTGCATGTAGTCTACAACGTATCTCTCAGCAATTCCTACCACAAGGAAGTAAGGTCTGATGCATAAGGAAAATGGATATAGCAAAATACATTAATCCTTGAGCCTCCAGTTGCTCTCCTTCGATCAGACGCCTCAAATGGCATCAGCGAGATAGAGGAGGTTTTTCTTTCTTGGCAAATGTCGTCCGGAATGATCTAATCAGACCTGCACCAAAGAGTCTCTTGTTTTCTCTCCGAGGGAAATCAAAGAATACTTCCATTCTTTTCTCTTGGATAATAATCCCTCTCGTTTTATTGTTCTGTGATATCATTACCACTTCGTTATTCTTATAATGTTCATTTTTTTTTCTGAAACGGGTAACCTATTGCTTTTTCTCATGAAGCAAAATAAAAGAGAAAGATAGGAAAAAAAAAGGAGAGGAAAGCTAAGGCATGGACGTCAGGAATTAAGATGGATGATGATATCAAAACTTGTCATTGAAAGAAAATGTCCAGCAACCAATGTAATGTGAGGACTGCTGATTTTTCACCGGATAGGTATGAGAACAGGTTGCCAAATAGGTGTTACGAGGCTATCCAGGGAAAGCAGGAATTCTCGCCATGAGCTCTATAGAATAGTGACCAAAACACTATTGGTAAAAGAAAAAAGTATCATTGACGCTCTGAGAAAAAAATTGAGATATGTGCTTGGAGTGAAATATTCAATTTCGTTAATTGCCTTGGGTCTAATGTTAATTAGGAGAGAGGGAGAGAGAGAGAGAGAGAGAGAGAGAGAGAGAGAGAGAGAGAGAGAGAGAGAGAGAGAGAGTCCAATATGAAGAGGTATATTGAAAAATATTTATTGAATTCAGCTGCGCTAAGAATTTATAAGAGCAAAACCTTGACATCCACAGTAAAAGTTCTATTTAATTTTTATCAAGAGTAATTTAAGAACTGCATAGGAGATGGTAAGTAAATATTGATTACTGTTGGCGATACTGAATTTGACTGTCCAGTTTGGTCCAATATATGAGTAATATATGAGTATACAAATATCAGAGACTGATAATGAGTAACTGAACAGCTGAGTGACGAATAATGATGGATAATAGAAAAAATAACACTAGAAAAGATCTTTGTTAAAAGGACGGAAAGACTGGTTAGAAATAGGCCTACCACACGAAAGAGATATTGCGCTGTTAATAACAATTATTAGTAGTAATTATATGAACAACTGGATTTGGGCTAAGGAACAGAAAGTCATAACTTGAAGTCTGGGTAACATACCCTAATTCCAGATTTTGTGAAATACCTCAGAGATGTTGAGAACGGTGACAATTGTTTATCCTAAGTCATTTAGAGAATATGATAAAAAATTAGGATGATAATGAACGGCGTTGATAGATAATACTGTAAAGAAGCCATAGTCGTGGTCCAAAAGAACAAAGTTTTTAATTCAAATGAAAATATAATTTACAATAAAACATTAAAACAGAGTCAGATGCAAATAAGACAAGTTATATATAATAAAAATCCCTGAAAACTAATGATATCTAAAACATGTTGAAATCAATAAGATAATAGCCAAAAACGTTCCCTAGTCAACAGAATGCTAAAATAAATCAAATATGTCAGAATATATTGGATGAAAGAGAGATGGTTTGATGCAGAATTATACTGATATATAATATGTAAAACGTTTTAGTAAGCGATGATATGTGTACAGAGTTTTAAAAAATGTTTTATCACAGGACGATTTAAACGTTATCACTTTTCCAACGATCAAGTTTTGAAAAGGTCGCTTATATTCTGTTATGGATGTATAAGGTGGATTAGATTGTTATCTGTCGCATTAAGTTAGATAGCTAAAAGTATTTTCTTTGTCTTTTTTTTTTTTTTTTTTTTTTTTTTTTTTTTTTTTTTTTTTTTTGCTTAGACTGGTGGTAGTTGGAGAGTCTATGTTTTTTTATGTACCCTAGAATAAAAAATAATCTGAAAAACGTAGTGATGGAAGATTTAAGTAGTCATAATACTAATAATAATAATAATAATAATTTCCCGTAGAGCATCAGGAGCAAGTGTTTGGCTATATATCTAAATATATAAATACATAAAAATTTCTTTCCGGTCACTCACAGCTCTTCACTCCCTTTGGGTAGGGGGGGTGGAGGTAGTAATACCATGGTGAAAGGGGGATACGTGTGCGTATGTGAGCATTTCTATCTAATTATTTGTTCCGCCATTTTGACGGGTCGCGTACACTACTAATCTCCTACTACTACTACTACTACTATTACTACTACTAATAGACTCTTCACGAGCGGTTAGGGAATTACAAGGGAATTCGAAGGTTGGAAAGATGGGACCCTTGAGAAAGAAGAGAGTATTTCTAGCGAAAAATATTTCGTGGAATCATTATAAGAAAAAAGAATGTAGGTGAGTAGTATTTAGGAATATCCTGACACTTCTGGATCAAGAATTTGGAGTTTAGCTATAGGGTAAAATGCAAAACATTTAATAAATGTATTAATAAAAACGGTGAAAACTTAGTTAGAAAATGCATTAGGACTGAAAGTGAACAGTAATACTGACGGGGAGAGGAAGTAATTTTAAGGGTAGACAATAAAAAAGACACATTGATACTAAAATGCAATGATGGTATCTGGGAATAGAGGTTGAAAGATTCTTCCATTCAGGACGTTAGATAGAAGCAGAATTGAATTACGCTTCTGTTCATGGAGAGATTTTAACTCTGAGGGCTGCTATGAGTAAATGTGAAGGATAAAAGATGAACCGTAAAAAAAGGTTGAAGAATCCAAAGACCCTAGCAGGAGACGGAGTTTCAAGTTTAATGACCTTCAATGGTTATCAGAACATATACAAATGGCTGATGAATTACTGAAGGAAATCTTCCGAAAGAAATTATAGTTTCTGTTAATAATGTAGGTATGTGGTAAACGATATCGGATGGATTTGACTATAGAAATTATTACTTTGTATATGAAAGAGCTTGATGAAGTGAAATGGGTAAGTGCATCTGTAAGCATATATATATATATATATATATATATATATATATATATATATATATATATATATATATATATATATATATATATATATATATATATATATATATATATATATATATATATATATATATATATATATATATTTGGGCTCAAGCCATGTCGTCCTGATGGAAGTTCCTATAGGGTAGTTTCCTAGGGTATATTACAACTACGGCGATATTCCCAGAGAATTTACCTTAAGGTACCCAGAATTCTAACTCCTGGAGCGAATATCCCTATTGAAAGGGATATCGCGACATATCAGAGAACGTATTGTTAACACACCACATGGCAATCTGCACCCCAAACAGAGATAACACATCGAAGGGGTCAATCGGCAAGAAAACGAAAACGAGAAAGAAAAAGGGGGAGCCGCTCCCAAGGCTCCCTCTTCTCCCGTTTCGTAAGCGTGCCTAGCGCCAATCCTGACGCCATCTGTTTTCCTTTTTGCGTAGCTTAACAACTCGGTGTTTTTTCCTGTGTTTCTCGCAAATCTTGGATTTATTCATCTTTTCATGGTTTCTCCAACTTCGTCGGCCTCTGATAAGTTGAGTACCATTTCTTTTATGTATAAATGTAGGCTCTTGGTAAATTTTAAGTGATTAATAGTATTAATCTTTGTTACAAGAGACGTTGCCTACCGGAGGCGTCATGGACGCTGTCGCTCGCTAGGTATGAGTTTTAGTTAGCCAGAGCGACATTCCCGGTTGTTTTGCTTTCATAAATTTTAGCTATTTAGCGTTACATAGGCTTTCCTTTCGTGCTTTTAGTATTATTTTGGCGAAGTATTCGCCAACTCTGCCCTACGCTAGGCCATGTAGCCTAGTCGTTTGGTCCTAGTACTTTCCTGCATGATTTTGGTTTTCCGAGAGTTTTAAAATTTTATTGAAGCTTTAGGCTGTTTTTTATGCATTTAAGATTATGTTGAATATTTCCAAAATAGTATACGAGTGAGTTTCGGTGATTTAGGTAATCGATTCTCTTGGTGCCTAGGCTAAGTTGCTTATGGAGCCTTAGTATACTTTCTCATACTCCCCGGTTGCTTTCTTTTCTTCGGAGAAGGTATGCAATCCCTTTCCCTCTATTTAAGCCTTGGGCTTAACCCTAGTGGTTTATCTGAATTAACTTTCGATACAACTATACTGGGGTGTTACTGTACCTCCCTGTTACAGTAAGTCTGGTTTCAGAGAGGGACAGAACATCAGAGTTTTTAGTCTGAGTCTGTGTTTGTCTGGCTTGGGGTAGAGTCTCCCTCGCTGGCCTGACACAGATATAGGAGGCTTAGCCTCCTTAGGTCACTGCCGAAGGTTTCTGTACGAGATGATTCCTTCTTTTGTGATCTAGCAGACTAATCCTTGTTGCTGTTCTCGGTGGGAGGATAAGATCCTTTCCCTGGGAGTAGCAACACCTTCCTTGCTTTGGTTCACTGGGGGCTGGCAAGTATTGCTGGCCTCCCTCCTTGGATCTCCCTTACGCTAAGATGAGTTTTCTTGGCTGCGGGTGATTCTTCACTAAAGCAAGGTTGGTAGGACCCTCTTTTGTCCCTTCCCCCTCTATCTCCGTAATGGCCTAGCCATTACAGTACTGTACGTCATTCTACATCTGGACCTAGGATAGGTTAGGATGTGGAATTAACTCAGTTCCTCGCCGGCTGGCAGAGTCTGCCGGCCGGCAAGAGTCTTCTGCTTGAGTGCTGCCCGGACCTCCCTTGGTCCCTCATCCATGCCTGCCTGTAGAGCCAGACGGCATTGGTCAGGAAGCCTGAATTAGATTCTAACCTTCCTTATATGCACTCGTTCGGATTGCCGGGCTTGGAGGTAGTTTACGCTCTTATCCCGGCATCCATTCTCTTTTCTTCTAGTGCTGTACTCGACCCGGCTGCCGGCCTATGGGCCGGCAGCCGGGCAGTCGTAGTCCTGTGGTTCTTTTGCTGCTGGCCGGCATCGGTTGTTTACCTTTGCCGGCCGGCTATTGTCAGCCCTTGTCTGCCGGTCGCTATGAGCAGTGGCCGGCGTTCTGCCGCCTTATAGCTGTTAAGTAGTATACTTTAAAGCTAGTTACCTTCTATACTGTACCAGTATTCTTCAGTATAACATATACTGTAGGAAGAAAACTATAGTATAAGTTTTGGTACAGCACTGTGTGTTCTAACACTTTTGTGTTGTCTTGCACAGCCCTTTGGTGTTGCCTTACAGATAAGAAAGTGAGTTCTTTCTTGTCTATTATCCGGGATTTTAAAATCATTGCTTAGGTGTGAGCTACACCTGTTTTCTCTGGAAACTTTTCATTGGTTATTCTAGGAGAGATTAACCATACGATTTTATTATCTGGAAGGCTGCAACAATTGGTTGTGAAGGAAACACAAGTGTGTGTCTTTCCTTTCTGATTTGTTAAGCTAAACTGTGCATATCCAGTGATACGTAGTTCACTTGATACTCATAGAAATTTTTTCTCTTTACAGGAGGACCCTCCGAAGTGCGGAAGTGTTTTCTGCAACGTCCGCAGTAAGAACCTCTGCGGACAAGAGTTTTATAGGAGGCACGCAGCATGCGCTGTCTCCAAGGGTGATCTCCAGTATTGGGAACCTCAGGTATGTACTGTGTGCACTAAACTGATTACTGAGGCCTTTGATTCCCCTATGATGGCGGAATCAAGGGATATAGCAAGGGAGAATCTTCGTACCTGGGTAAGGGGCTTCCAGAACACCTCTGAACCTTATCTTCCAAGTGAGAAGATGAGGGCTTATCTTTTCCCTAGGGCATCAGCTGATGCAGTGATTCCCCAGCCTCAAGAGGAGATCCCCCAAGTTCAGATCCAGGTGGATGCTGAAGTCGCGGTCACCTTGCAAGACATCCAGTTGGACGACAGGATTTCTGATGTGTCCGAGCGTCTGGAGGAAGACCTCCTGGTAGGAGCCCAGGATGAAGTTCAAGCCCCAGACATTGTAGAGGAAGAGGTCGACGAGGTGTCGGCTACTCCGGTTCAGATCCCGGAGACTATTCCCTCAACATCGTCCGCTCTCCCAGTAGAGCTGGGACAGGCCCTCTCCTCCATTGTTGGAATGATCCAACAAATCCAGAAGGAGAATCAGGAGAGGGCGGCTGCAATGGAACTGCAGATGCAGAGGCTTGCAGCATCACATGGGCCCCAGAAGAGACTCAATGTGAAAGACCTTCCCTTGTGCTCAGATGCTAACCCGTGGAGGTATGCTGAGCACATGCCGATGACGACTGGAAAGATCGTCATCTCGGATAGGTTGGGTTTAGTTCCCCTAGAAGAGGTGGAATTCTGGCCTAGCAAGGGGTTATATCCGGACTGTTATGTCCGGTTGAGGAAGGAACCAGCTTCAAAGGAGGAGACAGAGCCGAAGGAGGTCATAGTGATGGACCATGCTAAGGCTCAAGCTTTGCTTTCATACTCAATGAAAGAGAGGGGCTTCTCGAACTCAAAGGTAGCTGCATTGAGTAAGAAGCTCCCTTCCTTTGTGTCCTCTCCTGCTAGAGCCTTCCCCTTTTTACAGAAAGGGTTTGCTGCTGTACTAAAAGCAGTCGAGGCCGGCAAGCCTTGCCCCTCCCGGGAGGAGTGTAAACCCTTGTCGCTGGTCCTGCCTATGGACCACAAAGACTGGAAGGACGTCCATCTTACCTTCTCAGTTGGGAAGTTGGAGGCTGATATTGCCGGACGTCAGTTCGGCGAGGACCTCCGTAAGCTGCCTGACTTTCTTTTGCGGAGAGGGCTCGAGACAAAAGAAAGACTGGCTGCCTCAATGTCTCTTCAGACTACTCTTGAGACGATGGCAAGTGACCCCAAGGTCCATGAAATGTTTATGGTAGTGGCCAAGACTCCTCTGGCCACAGTGACGAAGGATCTTTATAGCTTCGTCAGGGCGAGGAAAGCTTGTAGGGAGTTCGTGTTCACCTCGGCTACGATGAGGCACGAGCCAAGGAAACTAATCTCCTCCAACATTTGGGGCAAAGACCTTTTCCCTACCGAATTGGTCAAAGAAGTTGTTGATAAGGCTGCCACGGAGAATAGAAACCTTCTCCAGAAGTGGGGCCTGGCTATCAAAAGAAAGTCTTCCCCGGATGAGGGTCCTCAACCAAAGAGAAAGACTATGAGGACTAGGCTACCGTCTCGGCCAGCCAAGCCACTTAGACAGCAACAGCAACTGCAATTGCCATTGCCTTCAGTGCCCCAGATGGTGGCACAAACCCCGACCACATTCCAGTGGGTACCCCAGGCCATGTCGACACAGTCCACGGCATTCACCCCAACGTTCGAAGGGCAGTCAACTTCCTTTCGAGCAAAGCCTAGAGAAGCAGCCAGAGGCTCGTCTAGGCGCCCCTCAAGGGGAAGGGGATTCAGGGGTGGTCGCGGTCAGGGAGGCAAGACCTCAGGACGGCAGTCCAAGTGAGATGATGCCGGTAGGAGGGAGACTTCAGAATTTTCGGGATCGGTAGACCTTCGATCCCTGGGCCCACAGCCTACTCAAGAACGGACTGGGCTGGAGCTGGTACAGCACTCCACCCCCGTGCCCTCGGTTTTTCCAACACTCCACCCCCGTTCTGGAGCAGTACGTCCAAGAACTGTTGGAGAAAAAAGTGATCCGAAGGGTGAAGTCCATCAAATTCCAAGGGAGGCTGTTTTGTGTTCCCAAGAAAGACTCGGAGAAACTCAGAGTCATTCTGGACTTGTCGCCACTCAACAAGTTCATAGTGAATTGCAAGGTCAAGATGCTAACACTGCAACACATAAGGACCTTACTGCCCAAGAGGGCATATTCCGTCTCCATAGACTTGTCAGACGCCTATTGGCACGTCCCAATCACCCGTCGACTCTCCCCCTACCTAGGGTTCAAGCTACAACGAAGACTATACGCCTTCAGAGCTATGCCATTTGGGCTAAATATAGCTCCAAGGATCTTCACGAAGCTTGCGAGCGTAGCTCTCAAACAATTACGCCTAAAGGGAATTCAGGTAGTAGCCTACCTGGACGACTGGCTGGTGTGGTCAGCATCCGAGACATAATGCTTGCAAGCTTCCAGTCAAGTGATCCAGTTCCTAGAGTATCTAGGCTTCAAGATCAACAGAAAAAAGTCTCGACTTTCTCCATCTCAAAAGTTCCAGTAGCTGGGAATCCACTGGGACCTAATGTCACACCGTTTCTCCATCCCTGCGAAGAAAAGGAAGGAGATAGCGGGTTCTGTCAAGAGACTTCTAGATTCTGAAAGGATATCAAGACGTGAACAGGAGAGGGTACTGGTTTCTCTCCAGTTTGCTTCGGTGACAGACCCGGTGTTAAGAGCACAGCTAAAGGATGCAACCGAAGTTTGGAGAAGTTATGCATCAAACGCGCGAAGAGATCTGAGAAGACCAGTTCCGCTTCGGCTACGTACTCTTCTCAGGCCTTGGTCCCAAGCCAGACATCTAAAGAAGTCGGTTCTTCTTCAGCCACCTCCCCCGTCGGTGACGATTCACTCAGACGCCTCGAAGGAGGGATGGGGAGGTCACTCGGAAAAAAGTCCAGGGGACTTGGTCCAAGCTATTCAAGACCTTTTGCATAAACTTTCTAGAAGCTATGGCAGTGCTCCTTACCTTAAAGAAAGTCTCCCCGCGTCACTCAATCCACATAAGGTTGGTGATGGACAGCGAGGTAGTTGTGAGATGCTTGAATCGACAAGGATCGAGGTCACCACCTCTCAACCAGGTGATGTTTGCCATCTTCCGATTGGCGTAAAAGAAGAAGTGGTACGTGTCGGCAGTTCACCTTCAAGGAGTCCGCAATGTGACACCGGACGTTCTATCCAGGTTCACACCGATAGAGTCGGAATGGTCCTTAGACGCAGGATCATTCTCCTTCTTTCTGAATCAAGTCCCAGAACTGCAGATAAACCTCTTTGCGACGAAAGACAACAAGAAGTTGCCCCTGTACGTGTCCCCGTATGAGGACCCCTTAGCGGAAGCAGTGGACGCGATGTCCTTCGACTGGAACAGATGGTCCAGGATTTATCTGTTCCCTCCTCACAACCTTCTGTTGAGGGTCCTCAACAAACTGAGATCCTTCAAGGGGGTAGCGGCAATAGTGGCCCACAAGTGGCCGAACAGCGTGTGGTTCCCCCTGGCATTGGAACTACGGTTGAAGTTTCTACCGTTACCAGATCCAGTTCTGACCCAGCGAGTCCAGAAGTCGACTGTCTGCGCTTCATTACAGAAAACCCGGACCCTGCAGCTCATGATTTTCTCTCCCTAGCGGTGAGAAAGCATTTCGGGATTTCGAAAGCCAGCATAGACTTCCTAGAAGAATATAAGTGCAAATCTACTAGAAGGCAATATGAATCATCTTGGAGAAAATGGGTGGCCTTTGTGAAGGCGAAGAATCCGCAGGAGATCTCGACAGACTTCTGCTTATCTTTTTTCATCCACCTCCATGGTCAAGGGTAGGCAGCTAACACGATTTCGGCGTGTAAGTCTGCTTTGACAAGACCCATTCTATATGCCTTCCAGGTCGACCTCGGTACCGAGATCTTTAATAAAGTTCCGAAAGCCTGCGCTAGGCTCAGACCTTCAGCACCTCCAAAGCCCATTTCATGGTCTTTAGACAAAGTTCTTCATTTCGCTTCTCTGTTGAGCAATGAGGAGTGTGCGTTAAAGGATTTGACCTAAAAAGTTATTTTCCTATTTGCACTCGTGTCCGGGGCTAGGGTTAGTGAGATTGTAGCCCTCTTGAGAGAAGGAGGTCGTGTTCAGTTCCTGGATGGGGGAGAACTGAACCTGTTTCCGGATCCTACGTTTCTCGCCAAGAATGAGTTACCCACCAACAGGTGGGGTCCTTGGAAAATCTGCCCTCTGAAAGAAGATGCATTTCTATGTCCAGTAAAATGCCTAAAGGTCTATCTTCGTAGAACTTCAGACTTCAAGGGTAGTCAACTATTCAGGGGAGAAACATCAGGCTCAAATTTATCTATGAATGCGAAAATCACATATTTTATTCGCAGAGCGGATCCTGACAGTACACCCGCAGGTCACGATCCGAGGAAAGTTCCCTCATCCTTAAATTTCTTTAATTGTATGGATTTTGAACATCTCGATTCATACACTGGCTGGAAGTCTTCCAGAGTGTTCTTTCACCTCTATGCAAAGCAAGTAGAGGAACTAAAGAGATCTGTGGTAGCAGTGGGCCGCGTCGTTAACCCTACTGTTTAACTCTGCGAGGAACAGTGGTTTTAATTGGGACGATTAATTCCAGGGTGAGTGTGTAGTTACATACTGTGCTACAAACTAAGTGAGGGCACTGAGTTGCCCACCTATACTGTTCCATTTCCAAAGGTGAACCTAGCATAAGTGCAGACATGTGTGCCGAGCGTTTCTAACGCTAATGTGATTGATTGGTAATATAGACTTTTAAGACTTTGATACCTCGGTATCTTAAAAGTGGCAATAATGTTTTTTCTTTCAGATAAACAAGTTCTGTTTACTATCATACTTATGCTGAAAGTTTTGGGTTATCCTCTTCTTATATATATATATATATATATATATATATATATATATATATATATATATATATATATATATATATATATATATATATATATATATATATATATATATATATATATATATATATATATATAATTGTTGTTAACCTGTCTATTTATTGTCTGTCAATAAACTTGTTCTTGAGAACCTTGCGTCTCCTTCACCTGTGTCAATTTATTGGTATAATTGAGCATTCATTCTATGTACTTTATCTGGGATAATTCTAATAGATTGTCCCTTTATGCAAGCTATGTTGCATTGGTTTATGCTTTCACTTAACGGGAGGACTCCATCCCATAAAGGGACGGTGGCGGATTTACAAGTTTCCTCCTATGCGGATATAAACCTTTGTCCAATACAAGTATTGTGCGGAGAACTGGTCGATATTTCATATTGACGCCGTGGTTCTTTACAAACTATGCTTTACTTAATATAGGGTGATACCACTATATTGGCTTACCTGGTATTCATACATAGGTATATGTACTCTTCGAGACTTTTCCAGAGTCTAGTAGGACTCTTCCCTGTAAGGGGCAGGAAGCTCTAACATGGTTTATGGTTAGTTGAAAAGATGTATAACGGTAACAACTTAGGTCTCTAGGTCTAGTCGACCGGGAAAAATTACCTCCGGGGAGTACGGCACGTTCTGAGAATCCACAGATACAGTAATGCTCTGGTATACTTCCATCAGGACGACATGGCTTGAGCCCAAAAAACGGATTTTGAGCGAAGCGAAAAATCTCTTTTTGGGTGAGATGGCCATGTCGTCCTGATGGACCCGCCCTTCCCTTTCTATGAAAGGGCTGTAGGACCCCTCCCTACATACAGTATCTGTAGCACCTTGTGTATCGCTACAAGGAATACAGATGGCGCCAGGATTGGCGCCTGGAACGCTTACGAAACTGGAGAAGAGGTAGCCTTGGGAGCGGCTCCCCCTTTTTCTTTCTCATTTTCGTTTTCTTGCCAATTGACCCCTTCGATGTGTTATCTCTGTTTGGGGTGCAGATTGCCATTTGGCGTGTCAAGAATACGTCCTCTGATATGTCACGATATCCCTTTCATTAGGGATATTCGCTAAAGGAGTTAGAATTCTGGGTACCTTAAGGTAAATTCTCTGGGAATATCGCCGTAGTTGTAATATACCCTAGGAAGCTACCCTATAGGAACTTCCGTCAGGATGACATGGCCATCTCACCCAAAAGTAGATTTTTCGCTTCGCTCAAAATCCTTTATATATATATATATATATATATATATATATATATATATATATATATATATATATATATATATATATATATATATATATATATATATATATATATATATATATATATATATATATATATATATATATATATATATATTAGGTATTACCGTAATAATCGTAAATTTTAAGTTTTGACAAGGCCATGTTGCCAGGGACATTGGTTGGCCTCTCCGGTATTGTTGTATGAATTTTATTATGAATTACTAACCCTACCTGTTGTATTCTTAGAAGGCTGTTAAGGATTATGGAGTTTGACTAGCAGTTTCTTCGTCAGTGTGTTTATGCTGTCGTCATAGAGAGAATTTTTTCTTCCTCGCCAGGAGAGAGGGATAAACGACAGTTCGGGCTAGACTTGGATGCCTCCCACACCTTTTTACTACAGCTGTTATTTGGATACTTTGGATTACTTCATCTTGGATCTTCGGATTTAACTTTGAGGTAGTTTGCTCAGGAACTGCCACCCACGATGTTTCTGAGCTTTTCAGCCTTGACTTGGCTGGTGTTGGGTGTGGACTGCCTGCGGGCTCAGGCCGTATTCCAGAAATTGTTCCCGGTCGAGCGGACGCAGGAGGGACAACTCCTTTCAGCACGTATTTTCGTCTGTGCAGCTTTGTGGGGAGCTCGATAGCTCGTGAGGAGGCATGCAGGGAGACTGGGTCCAAAGTAATAATTTTCTAGCTATTTTATTTTTGACAGGACGTTGCTGTGCTAATGCCTCGTGTTTACCTGTTCTTCAGTACTCCCTCTGCAGGAAGTGCTTTGATGTGTGACGTGGTGCTTGGTAATTTTTCTGGGAATCTATGCCAGTGTTCCCTGAGGGTTTGAATATTAGCCTAGCACCGGGAGACACATGCCGTGATGTAAATAATACTTCGTTCCTGCTATATTTGGAGAGTTTGGTTTTTCTGTAATATATATATATATATATATATATATATATATATATATATATATATATATATATATATATATATATATATATATATATATATATATATATCTCGATATATCATATATCTATATCTATATCTCTATATCTCTATCTATCTATCTATATATATATATATATATATATATATATATATATATATATATATATATATATATATATATATAGATAGATATTTATATATATATATATATATATATATATATATATATATATATATATATATATATATATATATATATATATATATATATATATATATATATCTATATTTATATATATATATTTATATATATATATATATATATATATATATATATATATATATATATATATATATATATATATATATATATATATATATATATGTATCTTCTCTATATATATCTACATCTATATATATATATATATATATATATATATATATATATATATATATATATATATATATATATCTACATCTACATCTATATATATATATATATATATATATATATATATATATATATATATGTGTGTGTATATATATATATATATATATATATATATATATATATATATATATATATATATATATATATATATATATATATATATATATATATATATATATACTTGTCGTAAGGAGAAAGGTTTTTTCTTGGATTTGTGACTACTGTTATTAGCTATAAGGTTTAGCTTTATACTATTAGTAGGAGCTTAAGTATTTCCTCACTGTGCTCCCCTCCTTCCTTCCTAACCTTATTTAGTAATATGTAAGTGTTCTTTATTTGGACTCCTTATTTATTGCTTATGTGTTATACATTTATTCATCTATTTTAGTGATTTATATTTTTGAGGTTAGGTCATCCTTTCGGATGTTTATTCTGAGGACGGGATTTTTGGCCCTGTTATCACAAGGCTGACATATATTTGTTTATGTTCTGTTAATTCTCATTTATTGTTGTATGTGTATATTAAACATTGTTGAGTTTTTCTCGTGTTTTTGTTTCCATTGATCCTTTTTCATTGAGCATTTAAAACACTGACCTCTCTTTCCGAGTCCTTTAAAGATCTTGCACCATGGCCTCACACGAGGTTGTAACAAAGTGGCGACGGTGACAGGATAGAGAGCTCAGTGTGTTCAGTGATTGGGTCAGTGGAGCGGCACTCGAGTGATTACTTCAGTGTTTGGTATTTTTTTGAGTATTGTCGTCTTTCCCCCCAGAATTATTTAATTTTTTTGCATCATGGAGGATTTTGTTTTCGATCCGGCAGTTTTTGGAATCGGCTGATTGTTTGAATCATCTGCCGGTGATGAATAAGAAACTTTTAATAGAGTGTGCACGGTTGTTGGATATTGTGGTGAAGGCTGCGGACTCGAGGAAGGAAGTTTTGTTGTTAGTCCTGAGTAATGTTTGTCAACATATAGCTGACTCAGAGCATTTGATTAGTAATAAGGAGGATGATTTAGGAGGTGTTAGTGAAGGGAGTGAGGAGGTGGAGAGTGCCAAGGTGAGTGTGTCAGCCGGTTTAATCCTGTTTGAGGATCCTCCTCGTATCAGTACACTGTATAAAGGTCCTGCAAACTTTCCAGAAGGTCCTCTTAAATGTAGTGGGAATGTGTCTAATAATCCGTTTATTGCCCTTTTCTAGTGTATCTTTGAAACCATCCCCCCTTCTAATGCTTTGGGTGAGCCTGAGGCAGACCAAGAGTTTAAATTAATAAGTAAGCGTATAGAGTTGAAGAAATTGGAATTTGAGGAAAGCAAACGGGTTAGGCGTCATCAGAGGGAGATTGCAAATATAAAGTTGGCTAGGCTGCAAAGTGCAAATTGGGCTAGCTCACCAAGGGTAGGGCTGGAGGGAAAATCTAATTTAGGGGCAGCACTTAAATGAGTGCCAATGTTTGATGACAAAAACGTCCCCGAGTTCTTTAGGGCATTTGAGTGTGTTGCTACCCGATTGTCTTGGCCCACAGAGATGTAGACCGTTCCTATACAGTTTAGATTAGTTGACTAGCCAATTTGGGTATATAATGCCTGAGAGGAGGGAGTAGCACGGGACTATCATAAAGTTAAGAGCTTGGTTTTGAAAGCATATGATCTGGTCCCAGAGGCTTATCGCCTCAGGTTTCATAATTTTAATAAACACCCGGTACAGTCCTTTGTCGAGTTTGCCCGCATAAAGGAGGAAATGTTTGACGACTGGTTAAAGAGTCGGCAAGTGGTTACTTTCACTGCGTTGCGTGAGTTGCGGCTCCTTGAAGAGTTTATGAAAGCCTGTAGCAGGGAGTTGAGGGCACACCTGGAGGAGATAAAGGCTAGTAGGTTAAGTAATGCCGCTTATTTAGTCAATAAGTATGAGTTGATGCATCGGTCTGGTAGTGGTAGATTTAGTTATGAAATGTCAAATAACCCAATTCCTTTTCAGGTGTTAGGGATATGAGTAAAGTTCAAGGAGTGTCTCCTACCCCTAGAGTTTTTGTTAATAGAAGTTATCCTAATGTAGGCAATACTGGGCCTAATAATCAGGAAAACAGAGGTTCAGATCATCGAGGAACTGGCAATTGGTGTAACAAGCCAGGGATTTTCCAAAGGCAATGCCATGCTCGTCAACATTACCTGAAACGTAAAGGTCGAAGTCCTGTAGCTATAATTCCTGATAGGTCTAATGTAGATAGTAGTGCTGTAGACAGATCTGTAGCGGACAGTAGTAGCGTAAGCAGCAATGTTCAGAATGCTCAAGCATGACTTGAGTTTGAAAAATATGTATGGCCTGGTAAGCTGATTTATGATAACCGTGTTGGCCATGTTAAGTTTGTTAGGGGCACCGGTTCTGCCCGGTAGTTGGTTGTAAAAACTATTTTAAGTAGTGATATTAATCATAAGGGGAATTTTGTAGTGTTGGGAGGTTTCCCAGACTCAGTTGTGTAGGCTTCGTTGGTTAATGTCCACTTGTCCTTTCCAGGATAGAGTCGGAATAACGGAATTAGCTGTAGTGGATAGTTTGCCTATCCCTGGAATAGATAGTATCCTGGGGAATGACATGCTGGATGGGGAAGGTCGGGAGCTGTTTTCCCATATTGACGGTTAATGCCTGTCCTGTAGCTATAACTACTCGATCCGCAGTAAGAGCTGTTAATTTACTTGATGGAGATAATGATGATGACTTATTATTAAGTAGTATAGAGTTAGATGTAGAAGGGCCCAGGTCAGTAGAAAGTAATGAAAGTGATGTAGTTAATCCTTTTAAATTTGACCGAGCTGCTCTCATTGAAGCTCAGAAAGACGAATTTAATTTGATTTGGGTGATGTCGATGTCCTAACTAAACCTAGGTTTGGGATTGTAGAAGTTCTATTATACAGGTTTAGTCGTCTCACCACTGGTGAGGCAAATAAAGTTGTTCGTATGTAACAGATAGTTGTGTTAGTTCAGTTCAGAAAATCTATGTTGGAATTGGCTCACACAATTCTTTTTTTCAGGTCATTTGGGAATGTTGAAAACTTTCCACAGTTTGGCTATTTATTTCTGGTGGCCTAGAGTGAAAATGATTATAAAACAGTTTATCCAAGAGTGCGAAACTTGTCAAGTCATGGGGAAGCCAAACCATTGTATTCCTAAAGCCCCATTGCATCCTATACCGGCCATAGATGAACCTTTTTCAGATTTGGTTATTGATGTGGTAGGTCCTTTACCCAAGACTAAAACGGGTTTTGTATATTTATTAACTATTATGGATAGAGCCTCTCGTTTTCCTGAAGCTATACTATTACTTCTACAATTGTTTTTTGAAAAAGTAACTTCTTTTCTAGGTATGGTCTCCCTCGTGTAATTCAGACCGACTGTGGAACGAATTTCACGAGTAAGGTATCTATGGGTAAGTGTACTGAACTGGCCATTCAGCACAATACCAGCGTACCTTATCATCCAGAGAGTCAGGGTTTGGTGGAAAGGTTTCATCAAACCCCAAAATAAGTACTGGTAAAAATACGGGATGTTAAGTTCCGTATGTCTGTTGATTATTGGAAGGTTAATGCTCACATCAAAGACGATTCGTTTCCATTACCCCGTATTGATGACTGTCTGGATTGGATAGGGTCTGCCAAGTTTATAACTAAATTAGATTTGTTGAAAAGGTGCTGGCAGGTTCCTTTGTTCGATCGTGCGCGTGAGATATCTGCCTTTGTCACTCCTTTCAGACTTTACGAATGTAAGGTTATGCCCTTTGGCATGAAGAATGCTGCTTGCTCTTTTCAGAGGCTAGTGAATAGGGTTATTTGCGGTCTGGAAGGAGCTGAAATTTATATTGATGATTTGGTGATTTATAGTGATGACTGGCTTATCCATATAGTAAGTTTTTGCAAGGTTTTTGAAGCTCTAAGGTGTGCTGGACTTGTAATTAAACTGTCCAAGTGTGAAATAGGGCAGGCCAAGGTTTGTTATTTAGGTCATGAGGTTGATTTCAGTAAGATAGCCCCAAAGCAAGCTAACCTCGAGGATATTGTATGTTTGAAAAGACCTGGTAATGTTAGAGAGGTAAGAAGAATGTTGGAATTGACAGGGTATTACTGCAGATTTGTCCGTAATTACTCTGATTTGGCTCAGCCTCATACTAGTATGTTAGAAAAGGGAAAATAATTCTTATGGTCTGATCAGTGTGATTCGGCTTTTAATCAACTAAAGTCGGTATTGGTGACTAATCCTATTTTAACTGCCCCCGATTATCACAGGCCATTTATCATTGCTGTTGATGCTAGTGACGTGGGTATAGGAGGTGTTCTTTTCCAACAGAAAGAACAAGGTAAAGTTCATCCAGTGTCTTACTTCAGCAAGAAGTTATTGAGTTATTGGCAGCTGAGAGGCGGTATTCGACAATTGAAAAAGAAGCTCTCTCTTTGGTCCGATGTTTGAATTATTTTAAACCCTATGTAATTAATTTTCCTTTTCCGGTGGAAATCTGAACAGATCACAAACCGTTGGTGTTCATCGAATGGATGAAATGAGCTAGCCAAAGGATTTTGCAATTGGCGCTTTTCCTACAGGAGTTTAATCTAGTAATTAAACACTTCAAGGGATCGGAAAACAAGATTCCCGATGCTCTATTCAGGTGTAAATAAAATGTTTAGCCTACCCTTCCTCATGCGCTGCCCAGTTCGTTTTCTCAAATTGTGTGTGTATGTTAGGTTTCAGGCTAACGGTAATTTTATTTCAGGTAATTGTCATTTTTGTTATGAACTCTTTGGTTAGTTTTGCAAATTTGGTTTGTGTGTTATGACTAACTGGCATTCTGTTTTAGGGGTTTATCATTGTTGTTTATGAATTCTTGGTGTCCAACTAATATAGTCTTTAGTGTTTTTTTTTTTTCATTTTCTCAGGTCTCCTATCCAGAAAAAAATACATTTTTTTTAGTTGTTGTTTGTTGTAGTGTGGTACATTTTTTTTTCTTCGTCGGAGAAGGTATTAGGTATTACCGTAATAATTGTAAACTTTAAGTTTTGACAAGGCAGTGTTGCCATGGACATTTGTTGGTCTCCTCTCCGGCATTGTAGTAGGATTTTAATATGAATTACTAACCCCACCTGTTTTATTCTTTAGAAAGCTGCTAAGGATTATGGAGTTCGACAAGCAGTTTCTTCGTCCGTGTGTTTATGCTGTCGTCATGGGGAGAATGTTTTCTTCCTCGCAAGGAGAGAGGGATAAAAGAAAGTTCGGGCCAGACTTGGATGCCTCCCACACCTTTTTACTACAGCTGTTATTTGGATACTTTGGATTACCTCATCTTGGATCTTTGGATTTACCTTTAGGGAAGTTTGCTCAGGAACTGCCACCCACGGTGTTTCTGAGCTTTTCAGCCTTGACTTGGCTGGTGTTGGGTGTGGACTGCCTGCGGGCTCAGCCCGTAGTCCAGGAATTGTTCCTGGTCGAGCGGATGCAGGTGGGGCACCTCTGCATCCTTTCACCGCGTCTTTTCGTCTGTGCAACTGTGTGGGGAGCTTGATAGCACGTGAGGAGGCATGTAAGGAGATTGAGTCCAGGTAATAATTTTCTAGCCATTTTATATTTTAGAGGGCGTTGCTGTGCTTATGCCTCGTGTTTACCTGTTCTCCAGTACTCCCTCTGCGGGAAGTGCTTTGATGTGTGACGTGGTGCCTGGTTATTTTTCTGGGAATCTATGCCAGAGTTCCTTGAGGCTTTAAATATTAGCCTAGCACCGGGAGACACATGCCATGTTGTAAATAATACTTCGTTTGTTTTATAATTAGAGATTTTGGTTTTTTGTATCATTTATATATATTTATACTTTATTACTCTCTTCTCGTATGGATAATGCTTTTTTTCTGGTTTTGTGATTACTGTTATTAGCTATAAGGTTTAGCTTTATACTATTGGTTGGAGCTTAAGTATTTCCTCACTGTGCTCTCCTCCTTCCTTCCTAACCTTATTTAGTAATAGGTAAGTTTTCTTAATTTGGACCCCTGATTTATTGCTTATGTGTTATACATTTAGTCATCTATCTTAGGGATTTATATTTTAGAGGTTAGGTCATCCTTTCGGATGTTTATTCCGAAGACGGGATATTTGGTCCTGTTGTCACAAGGCTGACAGATATTTGTTTATGTTCTGTTAATTCTCATTTGTTGTTTTACGTGTATATTAAACATTAAGTTTTTCTCGATTTAGTTTCCATTGACCCTTTTTCATTAAGCATTCAAAACACTGACCTCTCTTTCCGTGTGTGTGTGTGTGTGTGTGTGTGTGTGTGTGTGTGTGTGTGTGTGGGAATAAGAAAGTGGCCATTATGTGTGCTCATGAAACCACCCATCTTAAGAGAAAATGTCCAATACTAATAGAACATACTAAGAAAAGTGTATGCACAAACAGAAATTGCTATGAATGGCAAAAGGAGATGACGATCGATAAAATACAAGGCCCTAGAACAATTGATAGAAATTTGGAGTGAATGGTGTCGTGATTACATTACTTAGAAAAGGATAGCTGAACATATTTTTTTTTTTTTTTGGCGATCGCAAAGATTGGTTTATATATGCATAATAAATAAAAATGTTTAGGTTTCAAGTAGATCATGTCTCTTAATCTCATTAATATTGATGCTGTCGAATCAGCAAAAAGGTTAGTGTTTTGTAGCAATTATAATTCCGTAGAATTATAACGGATAGCGGAACAGTTAAAACCTCGGTTAACGGTGATTATTAACACTGTTATTCAACAATCCTAAGTGGAAAAGCAGGAAGCTGCAGCCCTTAGGGCTCCTAAGGAAAAAGTCACAGAATGAAGAAAGGAAATAAAGAAAAAGATAAAAAATATAAAATATTTCAGCATTAGAAACAACGGTAAAGTAGCTCTGTCATTTAAGCTCAGAAAGACGAATTTAATTTGATTTGGGTGATGTCGATGTCCTAACTAAACCTAGGTTTGGGATTGTAGAAGTTCTATTATACAGGTTTAGTCGTCTCACCACTGGTGAGGCAAATAAAGTTGTTCGTATGTAACAGATAGTTGTGTTAGTTCAGTTCAGAAAATCTATGTTGTAATTGGCTCACACAATTCTTTTTTTCAGGTCATTTGGGAATGTTGAAAACTTTCCACAGTTTGGCTATTTATTTCTGGTGGCCTAGAGTGAAAATGATTATAAAACAGTTTATCCAAGAGTGCGAAACTTGTCAAGTCATGGGGAAGCCAAACCATTGTATTCCTAAAGCCCCATTGCATCCTATACCGGCCATAGATGAACCTTTTTCAGATTTGGTTATTGATGTGGTAGGTCCTTTACCCAAGACTAAAACGGGTTTTGTATATTTATTAACTATTATGGATAGAGCCTCTCGTTTTCCTGAAGCTATACTATTACTTCTACAATTGTTTTTTGAAAAAGTAACTTCTTTTCTAGGTATGGTCTCCCTCGTGTAATTCAGACCGACTGTGGAACGAATTTCACGAGTAAGGTATCTATGGGTAAGTGTACTGAACTGGCCATTCAGCACAATACCAGCGTACCTTATCATCCAGAGAGTCAGGGTTTGGTGGAAAGGTTTCATCAAACCCCAAAATAAGTACTGGTAAAAATACGGGATGTTAAGTTCCGTATGTCTGTTGATTATTGGAAGGTTAATGCTCACATCAAAGACGATTCGTTTCCATTACCCCGTATTGATGACTGTCTGGATTGGATAGGGTCTGCCAAGTTTATAACTAAATTAGATTTGTTGAAAAGGTGCTGGCAGGTTCCTTTGTTCGATCGTGCGCGTGAGATATCTGCCTTTGTCACTCCTTTCAGACTTTACGAATTTAAGGTTATGCCCTTTGGCATGAAGAATGCTGCTTGCTCTTTTCAGAGGCTAGTGAATAGGGTTATTTGCGGTCTGGAAGGAGCTGAAATTTATATGGATGATTTGGTGATTTATAGTGATGACTGGCTTATCCATATAGTAAGTTTTTGCAAGGTTTTTGAAGCTCTAAGGTGTGCTGGACTTGTAATTAAACTGTCCAAGTGTGAAATAGGGCAGGCCAAGGTTTGTTATTTAGGTCATGAGGCTGATTTCAGTAAGATAGCCCCAAAGCAAGCTAACCTCGAGGATATTGTATGTTTGAAAAGACCTGGTAATGTTAGAGAGGTAAGAAGAGTGTTGGAATTGACAGGGTATTACTGCAGGTTTGTCCGTAATTACTCTGATTTGGCTCAGCCTCATACTAGTATGTTAGAAAAGGGAAAATAATTCTTATGGTCTGATCAGTGTGATTCGGCTTTTAATCAACTAAAGTCGGTATTGGTGACTAATCCTATTTTAACTGCCCCCGATTATCACAGGCCATTTATCATTGCTGTTGATGCTAGTGACGTGGGTATAGGAGGTGTTCTTTTCCAACAGAAAGAACAAGGTAAAGTTCATCCAGTGTCTTACTTCAGCAAGAAGTTATTGAGTTATTGGCAGCTGAGAGGCGGTATTCGACAATTGAAAAAGAAGCTCTCTCTTTGGTCCGATGTTTGAATTATTTTAAACCCTATGTAATTAATTTTCCTTTTCCGGTGGAAATCTGAACAGATCACAAACCGTTGGTGTTCATCGAATGGATGAAATGAGCTAGCCAAAGGATTTTGCAATTGGCGCTTTTCCTACAGGAGTTTAATCTAGTAATTAAACACTTCAAGGGATCGGAAAACAAGATTCCCGATGCTCTATTCAGGTGTAAATAAAATGTTTAGCCTACCCTTCCTCATGCGCTGCCCAGTTCGTTTTCTCAAATTGTGTGTGTATGTTAGGTTTCAGGCTAACGGTAATTTTATTTCAGGTAATTGTCATTTTTGTTATGAACTCATTGGTTAGTTTTGCAAATTTGGTTTGTGTGTTATGACTAACTGGCATTCTGTTTTAGGGGTTTATCATTGTTGTTTATGAATTCTTGGTGTCCAACTAATATAGTCTTTAGTGTTTTTTTTTTTTTTCATTTTCTCAGGTCTCCTATCCAGAAAAAAATACATTTTTTTTAGTTGTTGTTTGTTGTAGTGTGGTACATTTTTTTTTCTTCGTCGGAGAAGGTATTAGGTATTACCGTAATAATTGTAAACTTTAAGTTTTGACAAGGCAGTGTTGCCATGGACATTTGTTGGTCTCCTCTCCGGCATTGTAGTAGGATTTTAATATGAATTACTAACCCCACCTGTTTTATTCTTTAGAAAGCTGCTAAGGATTATGGAGTTCGACAAGCAGTTTCTTCGTCCGTGTGTTTATGCTGTCGTCATGGGGAGAATGTTTTCTTCCTCGCAAGGAGAGAGGGATAAAAGAAAGTTCGGGCCAGACTTGGATGCCTCCCACACCTTTTTACTACAGCTGTTATTTGGATACTTTGGATTACCTCATCTTGGATCTTTGGATTTACCTTTAGGGAAGTTTGCTCAGGAACTGCCACCCACGGTGTTTCTGAGCTTTTCAGCCTTGACTTGGCTGGTGTTGGGTGTGGACTGCCTGCGGGCTCAGCCCGTAGTCCAGGAATTGTTCCTGGTCGAGCGGATGCAGGTGGGGCACCTCTGCATCCTTTCACCGCGTCTTTTCGTCTGTGCAACTGTGTGGGGAGCTTGATAGCACGTGAGGAGGCATGTAAGGAGATTGAGTCCAGGTAATAATTTTCTAGCCATTTTATATTTTAGAGGGCGTTGCTGTGCTTATGCCTCGTGTTTACCTGTTCTCCAGTACTCCCTCTGCGGGAAGTGCTTTGATGTGTGACGTGGTGCCTGGTTATTTTTCTGGGAATCTATGCCAGAGTTCCTTGAGGCTTTAAATATTAGCCTAGCACCGGGAGACACATGCCATGTTGTAAATAATACTTCGTTTGTTTTATAATTAGAGATTTTGGTTTTTTGTATCATTTATATATATTTATACTTTATTACTCTCTTCTCGTATGGATAATGCTTTTTTTCTGGTTTTGTGATTACTGTTATTAGCTATAAGGTTTAGCTTTATACTATTGGTTGGAGCTTAAGTATTTCCTCACTGTGCTCTCCTCCTTCCTTCCTAACCTTATTTAGTAATAGGTAAGTTTTCTTAATTTGGACCCCTGATTTATTGCTTATGTGTTATACATTTAGTCATCTATCTTAGGGATTTATATTTTAGAGGTTAGGTCATCCTTTCGGATGTTTATTCCGAAGACGGGATATTTGGTCCTGTTGTCACAAGGCTGACAGATATTTGTTTATGTTCTGTTAATTCTCATTTGTTGTTTTACGTGTATATTAAACATTAAGTTTTTCTCGATTTAGTTTCCATTGACCCTTTTTCATTAAGCATTCAAAACACTGACCTCTCTTTCCGTGTGTGTGTGTGTGTGTGTGTGTGTGTGTGTGTGTGTGTGTGGGAATAAGAAAGTGGCCATTATGTGTGCTCATGAAACCACCCATCTTAAGAGAAAATGTCCAATACTAATAGAACATACTAAGAAAAGTGTATGCACAAACAGAAATTGCTATGAATGGCAAAAGGAGATGACGATCGATAAAATACAAGGCCCTAGAACAATTGATAGAAATTTGGAGTGAATGGTGTCGTGATTACATTACTTAGAAAAGGATAGCTGAACATATTTTTTTTTTTTTGGCGATCGCAAAGATTGGTTTATATATGCATAATAAATAAAAATGTTTAGGTTTCAAGTAGATCATGTCTCTTAATCTCATTAATATTGATGCTGTCGAATCAGCAAAAAGGTTAGTGTTTTGTAGCAATTATAATTCCGTAGAATTATAACGGATAGCGGAACAGTTAAAACCTCGGTTAACGGTGATTATTAACACTGTTATTCAACAATCCTAAGTGGAAAAGGAGGAAGCTGCAGCCCTTAGGGCTCCTAAGGAAAAAGTCACAGAATGAAGAAAGGAAATAAAGAAAAAGATAAAAAATATAAAATATTTCAGCATTAGAAACAACGGTAAAGTAGCTCTGTCATTTATTGACTAGGAAGAGAAACATTTCGATCTGTTCATCATAAAACTATTTCCTACATGATTGAATACCTGAAGTTCCACCGATTTAACTGCGAGATTAAGATCATTCTACAATCGATTCAGAGTTCGAATAAAATTTAAGGATAACTGTAGTGCTGAATGTTATGATGGAGAAGGGAAGTCTGTTTGAATTAATTGCATACCTATTACTACGTACATGATGGTACACTCTGGGAAGATAAGAATGCAAAAGACGGTCAGAATTGTAAAAACTCTTATACAACATAGATAAAAAACTAAATTAATGACGGTACCAGAGACCAATGCCAAGATCAGACATAAGAAATTTTTGTCCAGAAAATTAAGATTAGAGTCAGTAGCTGAAGACCGGATAGGGTAACAATACTCGAGATAAGGTACTACGAAGGAATTAAGACATTTCTTCAAGATAAATTGGTAACCAAAAACCTTATATTAATAACAATAAGATTTCCTTTAAAACATGTGAATGCACTCCAAATCATATCAATCAACAACATAATGAAAGTAAATATCACATTAGCTAAGTTACACAGGTAATTGGGAAGCAGGAAAATAGCAATATGAAGGTTAGTATCAATACAAGATTCGAGGAAGTTTGGACGTCAGCGTTCTGTATACTAGTAAAAATGAAGAATGATGTGACTGGTGAAA
>NC_090728.1:114506831-114509331 GCF_036898095.1 Palaemon carinicauda | reverse complement strand
TGTTTGTGAGTAATATTACTGTAATAATACTGTTTGAGAATTTCGGTAATACTACTACTACTACTACTACTACTACTACTACTTATAATACTATTAGAATCAGCATAATAATTACTAATATTGTTATGCATACCAGTATTGTTATTAAGACGTAGTTATTATAAAACAGTGCAGATATAAGAAAAATAATATATATATATATATATATATATATATATATATATATATACATAAATATAAATGTACATATATATAAATACATATACATATATATATATATATATATATATATATATGTGTGTGTGTGTGTGTGTGTATACACACACACACACACACACACATATATATATATATATATATATATACACACACACACACACACACATATATATATATATATATATATAAAATACACACACACACACACACACATATATATATATATATATATATATATATACATACATATGTATGTATTCATAAATATATATATATATACATATATATATATATATATATATATATATATATATCTATATATATATATATATATGTATATATATATACACAGTATATATATATTTATATATATATATATATATATATATATATATATATATATGGCCGCGGGGGCATATAAAAATTAGAATAGCGCCAACGTTATCCCTGCGTGTCGTAAGAGGCGACTAAAAGGGACGGGACGAGGAGGCTGGGAACCCCCTCTCCTGTATAAAATTCTTACGAGACACCGACAAGGAGATGGAGCTGGGGGGCGAGTGACTGCTCCCCGCACTCTAGTTTTGGGGTGTTTGAATGTGCGTGGATGTAGTACGATAGAGAGTAAAAGATGTGAGATTGGAAGTATGTTTAGAAATAGAAGGATGGATGTATTGGCCTTGTGTGAGACAAAGATGAAAGGAAAGGGTGAAGTGATGTTTGGTGAAATGTCTGGTAGTGTCTGGGATTGAAAGGGGAAGAGCGGGAGAGGGTGTGGCGTTATTGCTGAGTGAATGGATGACAGGTAAAGTAGTGGAATGGAAGGAGATATCATCTAGGTTAATGTGGGTAAGGGTTAGGTTGGGTAGGGAATGTTGGGCGTTTGTCAGTGCGTATGGGCCAGGTAGTGAGAAAAGTGAAGAAGAGCGGAATGAGTTCTGGAATGAATTAATTAGGTGTGTAGAAGGACTGGGTAGAAGGAATTATGTAGTTGTATTGGGTGACTTAAATGCTAGAGTGGGCGCTGGAGAAGTAGAGGGTGTCATTGGGAAGTATGGTGTACCAGGTGAAAATGAGAGTGGTGAGAGACTGGTAGATATGTGTGTTGAACAAGAGATGGTAATAAGTGCTAGCTTCTTAAAAAGAAAGATAAGAATAAGTATACATGGGTAAGAGTGGCAAATGGAAGAGTAGTAGAAAGGGCATTAATGGATTATGTGTTGATAACTAAAAGAATGTTTGGAAGATTGAAAGATGTGCACGTGTTTAGGGGTATGGCAAACGGTATGTCTGATCATTTTTTGGTGGAAGGAAAATTAGTTGTAGCAAAAGAGTGGAGGAATAGAGTAGGTGGATGTAAAAGGGAGGTAGTGAAGGTTGAAGAGTTAATAAAACCGTGGGTAAAAAGTAAATATCAGGAAAGCTTGAAAATGGCATATGACGAGGTGAGAGTAAGAGAAACTGGTAATTTAGAGGAGGAGTGGAAGTTAGTAAAAGAAAATTTTGTTGGGATTGCAAGTGATGTATGTGGCAAGAAGGTTATTGGAGGCAGCATGAGGAAGGGCAGTGAATGGTGAAATGAAGGAGTGAAGGTAAAAGTGGAAGAGAAAAAGAGGGCTTTTGAAGAATGGCTGCAGAATAATAGTAGAGAGAAGTATGAAAAATATAGAGAGAAAAATGTGGAAGTAAAGCGCAAGGTACGTGAGGCAAAGAGGGCAGCTGACCTGAGGTGGGGTCAGGGATTGGGTCAGTCATATGAAGAGAATAAGAAGAAGTATTGGAAAGAAGTGAAGAGAGTAAGGAAGGATGGCGCAAGAATTGAAGAGACAGTGAAAGATGGAAATGGAAGGTTGTTAAAAGGAAAAGCATCTGGTATGGATGGTGTGAAAGCTGAGATGTTGAAGGAAGGGGGTGTGACTGTACTTGAATGGTTGGTGAGATTGTTTAATGTGTGTTTTGTGTTGTCAATGGTACCAGTAGATTGGGTTTGTGCATATATTGTACCACTATATAAGGGTAAGGGAGATGTGCATGAGTGTTGTAATTCAAGAGGTATTAGTTTGCTGAGTGTAGTTGGAAAAGTGTATGGTAGAGTATTGATTAATAGGATTAAGGATAAAACAGAGAATGCAATGTTGGAAGTACAGGGTGGTTTTAGAAGAGGTCGGGGTTGTATGAATCAGATTTTTACAGTTAGGCAGATATGCGAGAAATATTTAGCAAAAGGTAAGGAGGTGTATGTTGCGTTTATGGATCTGGAGAAAGCATATGATAGAGTTGATAG
>NC_090728.1:114494331-114504331 GCF_036898095.1 Palaemon carinicauda | reverse complement strand
CTGTTGTATCCGTATTTAATATCACTGCCAAGCATTTTATTATTTACTTGTAATAATAACATCCACCAGGCGATGTTCATTAGTTCATAGTATGACCTTTAACACTACAGACTTCTGCTCTATTACAAGATCTTTCTTATCTCTTGGTACGAATTGATTATTGACTTTTCTATATCTGCTCTTATGACGGGGCCTATTAGCATGATATTCTTGTTAATCACAATAAATCTAAGTAGAATTCACCCTTAAGTTTTAAGTGGGAAAGATGAAATCAACTATTGATATATATTAGAACTATTGTATCTATACCAGGGATTAAGGGTATTATGCTTTGATTTGTAATGGCTGATATAAGTAGTATATCATTGGAATAACAATATATAGGAATTTCACAGACCGTAGAAAACGTTCGAACATTTCTATGTTCGAACGTTTTCTACGGTCTGTGAAATTCCTATATATCATGTTGATTTTAAAGAATTCTCTTTTTTAATATAGTACAGATTTGCAACTATTCACCTAATGGGAAATGGTGATTTTTTACATTTCATTATTTTTTTCCGGGTAATTGAAATATACTGTAATAATTTTGCTTCTAAATTAAATGAAAAATAGTATCCGTTTAAAAAAAAAAAAAAAAAACTTTTATTAGACTCATGAAAAATGTTGATATTGTTATTATTATCATTATCGTTATCCATATTATTATTATTATTATTATTATTATTATTATTATTATTATTATTATTATTATTATTGTTGTTGTTATTATTATTGGAAAAGTCGAATGCTGTAACCCCAATGGCTCCAACAGGGAAAATAGCCCAGTGAGGAAAGGAAATAAGGAAATAAGCTACAAGAGATGATTAAGAATAATAACATTAAAGTAAATCTTTCATATATAAACCATAAATACTTCTAAATAACAAGTGTTTCCGAGTGTACCCTCAAACAAGAGAACTCTACCACAAGACATTGGAAGACAATGGTACAGAGGCTATGGCACTACCCAAGACTAAAGAACAATGGTTTGATTTTAGAATGTCCTTTTCCAAAAAGAGTTGCTTACTATAACTAAAGAGACTCATCTACCCTTAACAAAAGGAAAGTTGCCAGTGCACAATTCCATTGCAGTAAGTAACCCTGGGAGAGAGAAGAATTGTTTCGTAATATCAGTGTTGTCAGGTGTATGAGGACTAAGGAGAATGTGTATAGAAAAGGCCACACTGTTCAGTGTATATATTGGCAAAGGAAAAAGGATTCGTAACCATAGAGAGGGATCCAATGTAGCACTGTCTGGCCAGTTGAAGGACTCTATAACTCTCTAACGGTAATGTCTCAACGTGGTACCTATACCTACAGATGAACATCACGGCTTATGTTAAAAAGAAAAAAAAAATATTTCTCATAGTAATAAAAACATTTGAGTATTAATTTAATTCAGCCTATCAATATACGATATAACTTTCATTGTAAAATGCCTGATTAAAAAAGCACAAGTCAAAAGCATTATTTTCTAAACATAAATCTAACTGAAGAGGCATGCAAAGTCAGGTAGTTTCTAGAGAGAGAGAGAGAGTAATGCGATCTTGTAGCTTGAGAAAGTCTGAAATTAAGATTCTGGCAGGCGTCCTACCTAAGGATAGGTTAGGTTCATCATCATCATCTTCTCCAAAGCCCATTGACGCAAAGGGCCCCAGTTAAAAATCACCAGTCGTCTCTACATTGAGCTTTTAATTCAATACTTCTCCATTCATCATCACCTACTTTGCGCTTTATAGACCTCAGTCATGTGGATCTGGATCTTCCAACTCTTCTAGTGCCTTATGGAACCCAGCTGTTCGTTTAGGAGGAGATGATGATGATGAACCTAACCTATCCTTACGTAGGATGCGAATCAGAATCTTAATTCCAGATAGGTTAGGTTAGGATATATTGACTAAGACCCTTTATCTAGATAGGGGGTAGTTTCTCGAATCAATTAATGTTCATCTTTCTTATCCTTTTTTGGACGTATTTAGCATTCTAGGACCATTATCAGCAACTTTGTTATCAATCATAATAGTTTTTGAGCTTGGACCTCAATTTCCATTCTTTTAGCATATAACTTTGAATAATTGTAATTCCATTCTACCAGTCATCCTTACATCCATAAACGCAAAAAAACCACCAAACTGGTGAATTAATTGCTGCTATTTTCTCATTTTGATTTTAAAATGATCGTCTATAAAGATTTCCTTTTGTCCATTCGTCAAGAAATTTGGAGAAAAACTGCCGAAACATAAGTATTCTCTTTACCTTAAATATCCTTGAAATGTACTTTGTTCCATGCAGTGCTAACAAAATTCACACGAAAATTAATAAATGCATATTTCGGTATGTACAGTAAAATCATGAAGTTTTACCATCAGAACTTATGAGTAAAAGGTGAAGAATTTACGAGTACATTGTTGGAAAACTTAAATTTGATAAGTATACTTATGTATGAGATTAATAATATAAGTCCTGCTATGAATAACCTATAAATTTCTTGATCAATAATTCATCTCTTGATACATTGCATAAAACGTCAGTAAAATGCGTTTGAGTTAGTAGTCCCTGAGGTGATGACAACCTGTATATCACTCCAATAACAAAATTTGCATGAAAATAGTCATATCAATAAAAAGATATCACTTTAAAATCTTTCTTTTCAACTCGGATATCCGTTATTGGCAGTTTTATCAGAATTGACCAAACAAGTGTCATGTAACGTGAAATCCAAAATGATCATCGTAATTTTTTTTTCTAGATGAAATATTTGTGAAATTTTTCATAACCAAAGGATCAAGAAATTCTCGTTTATAGAATTGAAAAATTGTCAAAATAAATTATATTTGTTTTTTATTATTCAATCTAAAGCTGATACACAATTCAATCATTCCCTTTTTTATAATCTATAGAAACAAAATTCAAAGCCATGGCTGTAAATTCAACATGAAGTCAGCGATGCTATTTCGAAAAGTAATAGGGTCTAGAATGCAAAATGTTGTACAATTGGGTATTATTATATTTTCGTTTTAAAGAAGGATCGAATTTTTTGACATGGTGTTTGATACAGATCTCTATGAAACTGTTATGATTTTGATAAACTGAATAGATTTACTGCATATCATACGTGACGGAAAAAAAAAAAAAAAAAAAAAAAAAGCTATTAAATTTGACAACTTCATTGTTCATGCGTAACCTTATCTGCCGTAAAGGTAAACGTGATTGACTTTGACCTCGCATCTTTGTAACGTATTTCCAGACATCATGTTTGGTATATTTTTTATTTTTGATGTCTGAAGATCAGTAACATTCAGAAGACATCATCTGTATATGACTTTGACGTCGTGGTTGAATGGATAGAATAGTTATTGGAATTAATTTAACTTACAGACCCTTTTTCATAGATGTGACTCTATATAAGAAATATATTGTATATCATGCAATTAAGCTTGGAATTCAAAGTGATTAAATATCAAAGTCAAAAGGATTATCTAATCAACAGATCCAATATGAAGCGAATCTCTTGTATTATTGTACTATGGTATTAAAGAAAAAGAAAAAAAAAATATCGTATCAGCGTGGTCAATTTCATTATACTGGTGTTGTGCAACTGATATACTGTAAAATTCACTTACAAATTAAAAGCTCAAATTAAAAATGCCCAGAATCTGCATGTGAGATTCATACCTGTTACGCCTTTTTTTTCAACATGCTCATTTCCTATCAGATAAAATTGCCTGATATTTATCATAGTTTTTTTTTATTCATTATTAATTTTTTAATCAGACGAGGAGAATAAATAGCTTTCTACAGTCACTTGACATAAAATCTGCCTGTCGGTGTGTCTCTCTTACAGCTGACTACATTAGTTTGGAATTTCTATATGTCAGAAAGAGTACAGGAAAATATGAAATTTATTGCTTTTAGTCATAGAATTTTGTAGTCATTTGCTATCATTGAAATATAAGAAAAAGTAACATCAGCCATTTCATAATAACTTTTGTTTTCATTATTGTTGAACGAATTCAATTACTTTCTTACTGCGATTTTAAATCCTGATTATTACAGTTTACAGATGTTTTCTTGAAGACACTTGGCATTGGTAACCATAACTTTAGGTTCCGCTAATACTCCCAATTTACTCAAATAAACCATCATCGATTCCATAATCTTTATTTCACATACTACAACAAATTAAGTTAAAACATTTTTCTCTCTGGACAGACCGTCCATATGTACAGTATTGTGAAACAAAACAGTGTTTTTTTATATTCTTATTTTGTAATAGGTAATATTTCTTCGAACATCTCCAAATGTATAAAAATTTCCTTTTTCATAACATTTCAGTTATATCAATACTTGACATGTACCATCACATAGAAAAATATATGATATTCAACCTCATTGGAAAAATTCTCAACGAAGAATGCTTCAATTTTAATGGACAATACCAAAAATTACACATTAATCTAGAAAATACTTTCAATTACAATGTAGTGTATCACTTGAAAAACCATTGCAAAAAACACAACGTTATTAAACAAGAGTTAACTATAGTGACATGTAATTCAGAAAATCAAAAACGTCATAATATAATTTGTTTAGAAATATACGCATTAGAGGAACACCCAATTAGGTACGAAAACAGATGGAAAAAAATATAAGAGTATTCATACTAATGTAAAAATAAAAACTTGCAGGTATTTGCTGATATATACACATATAGAATCCACGTACATACATACACACACACACACACACACACACACACACACATATATATATATATATATATATATATATATATATATATATATATATATATATATATATATATATATATATATATATATATATATATATATATATATATATATATTGTCAAGTTTTCACTCCACTATTGTACATATTGAATATTATGAACTGTTTTTAGTATTTTCTTACTTTCTTTATGCACGCCCTCTGTTGATTGCTTTCTTCACTTTCATCCTTCCTTGTCCAGAGCAAAGTCTCTTTTCCCATTATTCCCCCTTTATGTTCTACATTTTGTTTACTTTGGTACTTCAAATTTCTTGTTAAGTTGGGTGTATTCTTCCTGTTCTGAAGACAGTGTTCGTGGCTCTTTCTCATATTACTAAGTGTATTTTGTTATTTAGATATGTTAAATTGTGTTGAATTATTGAACTATTTGCCATATGTTTAATTATTATAGTGAAGTGTTTTGTTGAAACTATTTCGTTCATGTATAAGTGTTAAGTAATTCATGTTAATTTGCATAATTAGTAATTAATAATTATAATAAGAGATTGCTGAGTTTCGTTCACCCGACCATGGTTTTGCACAGTTTGGATTTTATTTTGGTGGAATATTATTTTTATTATGCTTCCTACTGAGTGTTAGCTAAGGCCATCTTCAAGCTAAAGTATTTACCACTGAATACGAGGACATTCAGCTTTGGCATGTCATAATTTGGGGGCCTGTCCGGGATTCCAAATCTGTTGTGCGACTATAAACTGTTGAAATGTTTTTGGTGAATTTTTAAGAACTGTTGGTGAACGATATGTCCAGATATTGTGCTTCATTGATTTGTACAGTTAGTGCCACGCTACGCTGTTCTTCGCCTTCATTAACTGTGTTTGACAGTAGTTACCAGGCAAGAATACACCTCATCTCTCCTCAAACCAAGGTAAAGTATTTTTGAAGGATAAGTCGATAACAAGTGTTAATTGACAGGGATCTCTGCGTATATCGCCTCTTATGCCCGCCTCATTAATATTTTCCATAATAAAGGTCACCCTCGCTATCATATAAAAGTGATAAGTTACGTTAATCTTACGTTACCTTGCACATCATTGATTAGCTCCAGACCTTTCGGATTAGCAAAATACACTGTACTCCTTTTAAAGTCTTCTCATTGCGGAAGTATTAGTTCATTCTCGCACTTTTAGTGTACCTCGAACACTCCGTGATTCCAGACTTTCTGTAATTACTGAATTGCGCTAGTTTAACTACTCAAGATTAGACATGTGGTTTAGTCAGGTTGCTGCATATATCTTTAGGTAATTACCATTCTGTAACTAGCAGTTGTTATTCGTATTTAAATACTCCTCTCGCTGTCTGTTAGCATTCTATTATAAGTACAGTAATAGCGTTGGGCTGCAGTTACCTAAATTTATAATTATAGGTTCTCGGTAGTAAATATATCTTTTTACATTTGTTTACGTTAGGAGCAATGTACGTGTGGCTACTGTTAACTTTATTTCATTAATATGAATACTGTTTAGAATGATTAACAGAGTTAATGTGTTTGCGTTTGGTCAGCCATTCATTGTTAGGTAGGTGGGATTTGTTGTATTTACATAATTGTTGTGTAGTGAGTAATTAAACCTTGTTCAAAATGACTTTTAATCTAGAGAGCTTTGCGGGAAACCCCAAAGAGGAATTATCTACGCTCAGGTATGCTACTAAACAGGATCTGCGTGACCTAGCAGCAAAATGTAACATTGTGGTTGATCCTGCTTATGTGAAGGCTAGATTACTGAGTAACATTTTGGATTATTTAATTAACCAAGAGATTATTGCAGATGATGAAGAAGTACAAGCACTCAGAATTGCAGCAGGAGTACTTCTGCCTGTTCCAGTAGATACAGAAGTAGAGAAAATAAGGCTTCAATTGCAGTTAGAGAAGGTAAAGAAGGAAACGACCGAACGGGAGCTCTATCTAGAAGAGAAGAGAGCAGAAGCAGAAGAGAAGAGAGCAGAAGCAAGAGAGAAGGAACGAGAAGCTGAAATAAGACACCAGAAAAAACTCCAGGAGCTTTCTTTAAGTAACAGAAAGGAAGCCACACTCCCTGCTACGTTCGAAGTTTTTAAAGCCAGTAAGCTTGTACCTGATTTCGACGAGAGAGATCCCGAGGTTTTCTTCCAGAACTTTGAACAAATCGCAGAAACCTTAAAATGGCCTGTAGAATTCTGGTCCTTGCTCATCAGGAACAAAGTCAAGGGTAAAGCTGCATTTGTTGCTTCACAACTAGTAAGTGAAAATGACTATACAGTGTTAAAGAAAACTATCTTGGATGCATACTCAATTACCATAGAAGGGTACAGACAAAATTTTAGAAATTCTGTTAAAACTTTCAACCAAACTTTTGTAGAATTTTGTTGTCTCAAAAATAGGCAGTTGAATAAGTGGTTAGAAAGAGCAGGTGTTGATAACTTCGAATCATTTAAGAATTTGATTCTTCTAGAAGAATTTTTGAGGAAAGTGCCTACTCATATCTCAACCTTCATTCATTTTAAAGGTGAAACACTGGTAAAGAAAGCAGCTAGTCTCGCCGATGATTACCACTTAATCCATAAATCACAAAAGGGTCAAACTAACAAATCATCTCCTTCCTTTTCCAAATCTCCCCAGGTATCCTGTGCTTACTGCAAGAAAGAGGGCCACACTATTGAAAATTGTCCACTTCCCCAGTGCAAAACTTCAAAAGCAAAAGAAGGTAAAAATGCCCAGTCAAGGAGCACATGCCATGTGACTACTCCGATGGAAGGGTTGCAGCCGTTTGAAGGATTTATTTGTGATGTTACTGTAAATGGTACTTCACTGAAGTGCCTCAGAGACTCTGGTTCCTCTCAGTCTATATTGGCAGACTTAGGTTCGAAGAATCTAACGTACACTAGGGAGTTTGTAACCATTTCAGATTTAACCTCTTCCAGGACTCTGCCTCTTGCTGAAGTGGAAATTGTTAGTCCTTACTTTACAGGAAAGGCTAAAGTAGCTGTGTTAAAGCAAGCCTTGCCGTGTTCTCCAGTAGAGCTGATCTTGGGTAATGATCTAGCAGGGTCACAGGTGAAAACTAATTTTATTATTTCAGATCTTGATTTCGTAATCCAAGAAGAAAGTAAGTCCATAGAATCTCCACCAGCTATAACTCAGGTTGTGACTAGGAATACTTCCAAGGCAGGACACTTGAAAAGTGAGAGTAAAACTACTGGAAGAACTATGGAGGCCTTGGACTTGGTGAACGTAGGTAAGAAAGAGTTTACCGAGCTACAGAAAGAGGACCCCAGCCTTAGTGAACTTTGGAAAAAGGTGAGAATTCCAGATGAAAATCGAAAATTGCCATATTTTTATGTGAATAAAGGTATTCTCTGCAGGCACTTCAGGTCGCCACAGATTAATTCTAACCATACTTGGAGGGATTGCCGCCAAATAGTCATTCCTCAACCTCTAAGACTTTCCTTGTTAGACCTCGCTCATTCTGCAGAATCCCACTTAGGGGTCAACAAGAACTACAAAAGAGTAAGTGAAGACTATTATTGGCCAGGCCTTGGTAAAGATATTAAGAGCTATGTTGCTTCATGTCACCATTGTCAGGTTACAGGTCAACCTAACCAGAGAATCCCGCCAGCACCACTCCAGAACGTACTAGTACCCAAAACTCCTTTTTACAAACTAATCATAGATTGCGTTGGTCCCTTACCAAAGACTAAGAGAGGGAATGAATACATACTGACTGCTATGTGTCCCACTTCAAGGTACCCTTTGGCATTTGCAATCAAAAACATAAATGCAAAGACTATATTACTTAACCTTAGGAAGGCTTTCACTGTTTTAGGATTTCCCTATGAGTTACAATGTGACCAGGGAACTAATTTTATAAGCCATGTCTTCAAACAAACTATGCATACATTGAATATTCATAATGTTAACTCCTCTATATATCATCCACAGACAAATGGTGCCCTGGAAAGGTTCCATCAAACCTTGAACCTTTTGCGTAAGTACAGCAGTGAAACGGCAAATCATTGGGATGAGGACCTCGATCTCCTAATGTATGTTTTTCGATGCACTCCACATGATTCCACAGGGATATCTCTCTTTGAGGCATTGTTTGGTCGTCGACCACGAACTGTATTGGGTATGGTGAAAGAAAATATTTTGCATCAGAAACCAGAGGAGACTACTAACACGTTGCAATATATTAAAGACCTTAAAAGTAAGTTTCATCAGATAAATGATTTGGTTTGTTCTAACCTCCTTTCCTCGCAACAAGTAATGCAGCAACAGGGGAACAAGAAATCCAGGTTAAGGGAGTTCCAGAAAGGTGACCAGGTACTTTTATACCATCCAATTCCAGGAGCTCCATTGAGAGAGAAGTTTGCCGGCCCATATACAGTCCTAGATCGTCTTTCTAAGGTAAACTATGTAATTAGTACCCCAGATAGGAGGAAGGACACACAATTAGTTCATGTGAACTTGTTGAAGCGGTACCAAAGTAGAGTAAATAGTGGACCACCTCGAGTAACATTAGTGACTACCTCAACTCTTAGGTCTAAAGATGACTATCCTGTTACTACTAATGAAGACCCTGATGAAGAACCAGAACTGATTACTATTAGTGATTTAACCAACTCTGAGATAATGGGTAAGCTTGACTCCTTCTTATCACACTTGTCTACAAATGAAAGCAAAGAACTAAACTCCTTACTCACCAGTTTTCAGGACTTGTGCACTGATGATCCAGGAACCTGTAACCTGATTCAACATGACATCTTGCTGGAGCCGGGAACACAGCCCATCAGACAACCATTTTACAGAGCGATAGGAAAGAAGCTTGAATCCTTAAGGTCAGAGGTACAGTACTTGATAGATCACAAGTTAGCAGTCCCAAGTACCTCCCCTTGAGCTTCACCTTGTATACTTATACCTAAAGCAAACGGTAAGTTACGACTATGTACAGACTACCGCAGACTGAATAAGGTCACCATTAAAAATTCTTTTCCTTTGCCACGGATCAATGATATTTTAGACAATATAAGTAATTCAAAGATTTTGACTCAGATTGATTTACTAAAAGGGTACTATCAGGTAAAACTGACCCCAAAGGCCCAATCAATCTCTGCTTTTGTAACACCCTTTGGCCTATTTGAATATGTGGTTATGCCTTTTGGGCTCTCTAATGCCCCT
>NC_090728.1:114470748-114480748 GCF_036898095.1 Palaemon carinicauda | reverse complement strand
CGCTCTAGTAGTGTCCAGATGTGCATTGCTGTAGCTGTACTCCTTCCCCGATTTCTGAGACGCGTCGGGGTCGAGCGCGACCGAGTTTACCCTTCTAAGGTAATTTGCGTAATTATCAAAGTTATTACGTATTATGAAATTGTCGTAGAATGGTTCAACTTGTATAGGTTATCAGTTGTGGAAAGTCTTGGTGGATTGTTTGGCTACCATGTGCATGATTTTTTTTTTAGTTAAAATGTCGTTCATCACCACGAGGACCATTTTACCGCGAGTGCCCCTTTTTCATTTTTTTTCATTTTTTTGCCAAGTCATTTTTCCGTAAGATATTCCCAAATAGTGTCGTAAAACTTTTGCTTGTTTAGTGTTGGAAAGTGTGTCTAGATGATCTGGCTACCCATGCGTGACTTTGTTTTTGTCAGATACGACGTAGTTATTGGTATATTGGGTATTTAACTGCGGTTACCAATTTCTGTTTTTTTTCAATATTTGTAAAAATTACTACGTAGTAAGGAATTGCCGTATATTATTCATTTTTTTTTCATGTTTATGTGTTAGAAAGTGTGCCTTGATGGTTGGGCTAACACGTGCATGTCTTTTTTTTTATCTGAGATGCCGTATATTAGAATGTCGGGCATTTTACCGTGAGTGCCCCTTTTTCATTTTTTTTCATTTTTTTGCCAAGTCATTTTTCCGTAAGATATTCCCAAATAGTGTCGTAAAACTTTTGCTTTTTTAGTGTTGGAAAGTGTGTCTAGATGATCTGGCTACCCATGCGTGACTTTGTTTTTGTCAGATACGACGTAGTTATTGGTATATTGTGTATTTAACTGCGGTTGCCAATTTCTGTTTTTTTTTCAATATTTGTAAAAATTTACTACGTAGTAAGGAATTGCCGTATATTATTGATTTTTTTTTCATGTTTATGTGTTAGAAAGTGTGCCTTGATGGTTGGGCTAACACGTGCATGTCTTTTTTTTTATCTGAGATGCCGTATATTAGAATGTTGGGCATTTTTCCGCGAGTGCCCCTTTTTATTTGTTTTGCATTTTTTTGCTTAGTCATGTTACCGTAAGGAATTGGAAAGTAGTGTCGCAAAACTTATATTTTTATAGTGTTGGAAAGTGTTTCTAGATGATCTGGCTACCCATGCCTATTTTTTTTTTTTAGCCAGATATGGCGTATATATAAGTATGTGTTCGATTTTCCTGTGATTGCCATTTTTTCGTTTTTTTCCATTTCTTTCAAAATTATTACGTACTAAGGAACTATCACAGAGTAATGATTCATTTATATGTTTATTTGTCGGAAAATGTGCATTGATGGTTTGCCTAGCACGTGGCTGAAATTTTTTTTTTCTGAAATGTCGTATATTAGAATGGCCATTTTTCCACGAGTGCCCCTTTTTATTTGTTTTGCATTTTTTTGCTTAGTCATGTTACCGTAAGGAATTGGCAAGTAGTGTCGCAAAACTTATAATTTTATAGTGTTGGAAAGTGTTTCTAGATGATCTGGCTACCCATGCCTATCTTTTTTTTTTAGCCAGATATGGCGTATATATAGGTATGTGTTCGATTTTCCGGTGATTGCCATTTTTTCGTTTTTTCCCAATTCTTTCAAAATTACTACGTACTAAGGAACTATCACAGAGTAATGATTCCTCTAGATGTTTATTTGTCGGAAAATTTTGTTTACTTCTTTTTTGATTGAATATCATCAAATTATTTAGCTAAAATATTATGTTTTACATTTTTTTTTTCGATTTTATTTCCCTTCAAAAAAATTTTTTTGGGTCAGAATTTTAATTTTATAGTCGTAAAATAATCGACAATTATCCAGCAACCCACCATACAATTTTTATGCATATCCAATAATAATTAGATTAGTAAATAACACCTTGAAATTGACATACCCTTCCTACATTTCAAGTGGCAGATTAGGGAGTCTGAGTCAGTGTGGTTGGCGGCCATTTTGTGGACATATCCGAAGCGTAAGTTGCCCTATCTATATATATTCTTGTTCCCTATAGAATTTGTGATATTTTGGTATATTTTTACCTGCATAAATATCATATTATATATTAAATATATGTATTTTTTTACGAAATTTCTAAGTACTCAAAAAATTACCTTTAGATATGGCCCCTGATATAAATGTAATTTACAAAATAATGAAGATTTTTTTACATATTTCTATTTTAGGATAACATATGTTTATTCCCTAAAAAAATTAGCCACTTCCTATTTCATTTGGGTACCCAAAAAAATTCATGAAATTTGGACAAATTTTTTTGGCCAAAAAAAGTTACCCTTTTTTTCTCATTTCAGATCTTCACCTCCATGGGTCTGACTTCATCCAAAATACATCAAGATGTGTCCTAAACATTCAAGAATCAATTCATAAAAGGATTTGTGTATATATGTATAAACTTTTTTTTTATGAATTTTTATGTAAGGTCTTTTTTTTCTACTTAATTTTTTAAAATATTTATAATAAATATTTTTTCTGCAGATGAATAGTATTTATCTTTACAGTTGTTTTAAGCATTCATTGAATTTTTTTTTTGGCAAAAGAAAAAAGGAGGTTACTGCAAAAACTGATTTTTCAAGAATTTTTTTTGGCGTCGGGGTCGTTCGCGTCCGAGTATACCCTTAAAGGGGTGTCCGAGGAGCGTACCTATCCAGGGTTAAAGATAAATTTTATCCAGAAGTTTCTCCTCTAAAGAGCTGACCTCCCCTGAAGTCTGAAGTTCTACGAAGATAGACCTTTAGACACTCTACAGGACATAGAGAGACATCTTCCTTCAGAGGACAGATTCTCCAGGAACCCCACCTCTTAGTGGGTAGCTCGTTTTTAGCGAGAAATGATGGATCAGGGAAGAGATTGAGTTCTCCTAAATCTGTGAACTGAATGTGGCCCTCATCTCTCGATAGAGCCACTATTTCACTAACTCTAGCCCCAGAGGCTATTGCGAACAGGAAAATAACCTTTTGGGTTAGATCCTTAAGAGAACAATCTTCATTGTTCACCGATGAGGCATAATGTAAGACCTTGTCCAAAGACCAAGAGATGGGCTTTGGTGGTGTTGCAGGCCTAAGTCTAGCACATGCTTTCGGAATCTTGTTTATAAGATTTCATTTGCCAGATCCACTTGGAAGGCATATAGGAGAGGTCTAGTCAGGGCCTATTTGCACGTATTTATCGTATTGGCCGCCAACCCTTGGCTATGAAGGTGGACAAAGAAGGACAGACAGAAGTTCATAGAAATTTCTTTCGGTCCTTTTGTTTTAACAAACTCCACCCACTTCTTCCAGGAAGACTCATATTGTCTTTTAGTAGACTTAGCCTTGTATTCTTCTAAGAATTCTATATTGCCTTCTGAGATCCCAAACCTTTTTCTAACCGCTAGAGCAAGAAATTCATGAAATGAAGGGTTTGGGTTCTCTGTGATAAACCGAAGGCCGTTAATTTCTGAACCTTCGGAAATATACCTAGGATCGGAGCTAGGACCGGCCTCATCTCGTCTATCAGACCCATTAGAGGATCCTCGTATGGGGCTATTTAGCGAGGTAGTTTCTTGAAGACGCTCGTGATGAAGAGGTCGAACTGCAGTTCCAGGACTATTTCCCATTTGGGAGGGAATATGTCTGCGTCCATGGACCATTCCAACTCTATCGCCTTGGACCGTGATAGAGTATCCACCGTCACATCGTGGATCAAATGTAAATTAACTGCTGTTAGGTGCCATCCCTTTAGGAAAAGGATGGGTATCATCACTAAGACTGTACGAGACGTTCGATTGTGACGTTTTATTATCGCTTCGGTGTACCAGCTCAGACGTAGGGAGTCTGATCTGTGTGGAGGGTGCTTCCCCGCCCACGATAGGACCAGCAGAGTCCTGAGACTTTCGTGTTTTAACTTTTGTTAAAGAAGCGATTAAAGAAGGACCGATCTCAGTCTTTTTTTATCTCTTCAAGCGTTTGATGCGTGTTTTCTCCCGGCTCCTAACGCATCTTTCCGATGTGCACTTTGCACTAGGTCTGTCACTATTGCGAACTGGGGAAAGTTTAGCACTTTTCCTTGTTGGCATTTTGGGAATCTGATCGATTAGCTGAATCTCCTGACAGACCTCGCGAGTTCCTTTTAACTTCCCGAGGGAAAAAGGAGCTGATGTGACTGAGGGCTTCGATGGTTTCTTAGCCATCGAAACCCTAGAGTTGGAGAAAGTCGAGACTTCTAGAAGCATATCTTGCATCTGTAATGTCCCAGGAACCGGGTCATCATTATGAAGATACTTAAGACTGTGAGTCTGATACGTGTCTATTCTAGGATGAATGTTACTCTCCGTGACATGAATCCTAGGCAGGAGAAAGGGGGGTGGTTGACTGGAAGGTTCCAGAGGACACCTTTCAGGTCTGACAAGACTACGAACACCCTTAGTTGGAACAAGGTCCATATGTTCAGAAGGATTAACATTCAGAACTTGCAGTTTATTATGAACTTGTTGAGTAGCGACAGGTTCAGAATGACCCAGAGACTTCTTGAGTCCTTCTTGTGAACACAAAATAGCCTTCCCTGGGACTCGATGAGCAGTAGCTTTCTTACTACCTGTATGCTCTATAGGTCTCAGGTATACTCCTCCAGGAGGGTTTTGAACTGTAGGAGGAGGTAAGGAGATAATAGTAGGGATATTTCTGTTCCCCATCAATGGCTCATCTTGAATAGGTTCTGGACCGAAGGATCGAAGGTCCTGCGATCCTGAGGGAATGTTCCTCCTAGCCAAAGGGTCTTTATGCTTCGAACTGCCAGTAGGTTTAGACTTTTGACCATCCGCCTGTAGCATCTTGGTCACTAGAATAATGGGCTGTTGTTGAGCAGCCCAGATGTTTCCAGTATTTTCGATCTTATTTTTAGGTTGGTGACCCACAACCACAGAAGATTTTCTCTTTGAGGGAATGCCCCATTTTTGGGGAAGACTTATGTTTTCCATGGCGGCATTCTTAATTACTTCCTTAATGACCTCTTGTGGGAAGAGGTCTTTACCCCAAATGTTGGAAGATACTAGCTTCCTTGTTTCGTGTTTCACCGTTGCAGCAGCAAACACAAACTCTCTACATGCTCTCCTAGCCTTCACAAAGGCGTAAAGGTCCTTTACCAAGGTAGCCAGATGCATTTTGGCTAAGACCATGAGCATGTCTGGGGTGTTCTCGTAAGTTGAACACAACTCTATGTAGTTTTGTAAAGAAAGGGATGTCGCCAGTCTCTCCTTTGACTCGTGTTCATTAAACAAGTGCAAATCGGACAATTTAGGGAGACATACATTAAATTGTCGGCTTGCGACATCCTTGTCTGATTTTCCCACTGAAAATGTCAAATGGACTTCCTTCCAATCCTTTTCCTGTCCGGGAAAAGCTGCTGACAAAGGCTTGCACTCATCGAGTGTGGGACATGACTCACCCGCCTCTACAGCTTTGGTAACGGAAGTAAATGCCTTCCCCATAAAGAGAAAGGAGAGTGAAGCAGGAGCAAGAAAGGAAGGGTTTATGTTATTCAGTGAGAAAACCATCGTCTGAATAACCCGCCTTCTTCAGATTATCTGAAAGGATAGTCTGTGCCTTATCATGATCAAGAACCATGACCTCCTTTTGTTCCGTTCTTTTCCTTGTCTTTGGTTCGAACCTCAGTCGAACCCAACAATTAGGGAAAACCTCAGAGCTTGGCCAAAATTGGATTTCGTTCAAGGGAACAGTACCTATTTTCTCTGAAATGAAGAGATTGCCATTTGAAATCGACATCTGCTCCGCAAACCTCCAGGGATTGGTTGAGGAGCATGAAGGAAGGTCTTGATTCATGGGTCGTTTAACTGACCCGTGGGAAGCAACAAGAGGAGCTTTACAAGGTTCTATCTTGTGTTTTACTTCCCGCTTTTTGCTTTGTTTACTAAAGCTCTCTATCTGATTCTTCAGTTGGATACATAATTGTACCACATTATCCCATAGAGAGGTAAAAGACGAAGATATTGACACCGATGGCTCTTTAGCAGGCAGAGGCGGAGGAAAGTCCGATACAACATATTTCTCTTCTACCTTAGGGCACTTCTTGCCCTCGATCCCAAAGGTTTTCTCGCCATCAGGGAACGTAGTTGACTCCTGAGGCACTACTATTTCCTCACTTAGCTCTGGAAATAATAGCTTACGCATCCTATCATTAGGTAGGAAAGGTCCTGGAGAGATCTTTTGGAAGCCTCTCACCCAGTTACGTAATTTATACTGTGCTATATCCTTAGTCTCTGTAGACTTGGGATTATCAAAACCTTCAGACATCAATGTCCATCATATATTGCAACCCTGTGGGTTCCAATAATGTAGGGATCCGGAAATAATATTGCAGGGGGCATGTAACCTGAAAGTATTATGACCGTAAAAGTCCTTACCCTTGGCTCTGCAGCGGACTGCTGTACAAGGTATCTGGTGTTCCTTCTGTAAAGAAAGGAAAACCAAATGAGTATATAATGGGTTATTACTTTAATAATCAACATGTAAATGTCATCTACAACAGAATAGCTTAGGATAGAAGCTATAAAGGGATAGTAGGAGATACATACCTGTATACCTCCGCGAGCAAATGCTGCTACCTCCCCTCAGTATTAACTTACATGGAGCTTTCTCTGTGAGAAAATCCAAGTAGAAGGGTTATTTACCCTTAGGGGTAGAGAAGTATCAATTAACTATCCCAAAATTGTTAATACTGTGGGGTCAGGATGACTGATTTCAAATCAGACTATTGAAGAAATTATTCCTTCAATATATAAGCGGTATCAGCAGAAAACTTGCTGGAGGATACCCAAGGTAAGTTAGGAAATACTACTGTAACATGGTACTGTAGTTTCTAAATTGCAAAAGTTGCAACATATCGACTACTGTACCTATGTAATGCAGTCTTATCATTATGCTGCCTACAAGGCAGCATATGACAGTAGGGTCCATCTAGCACTAGATGGAACAGAAAAATAAAGACATATAAATGAACATCCTACTCGGGTCATTTGCTGTAGTCTTCCTACTATATTAAATCATAGAGTTTCCTGATCAGGGAGACTCAAAGAAAAAAGGGGTGTACCCTTCTTAGGATAAGAGTGTATTACTCTTGGCTGAAATATTTAATATTGCAGGATAATCCTAAAACTGATTTCTAATCAGGATATTGAAGAAATCATATTCATTCAATATAGGATTAGGCTCAGCAATTGCCCGAATTAGATATCCAAAATATATTGGAAAAAACCACTAGTATAAGAAATATAGTAGTTTTCTATCTACAGTATATTCTATACTGAGATATACTGGCTATCTGTATAACCTATACAGCAGTATATCCGGCATGTTGCCGGTCTGGCTAGGATATGTCTGCATACCTTGCAGACCTAGTGAGACAGAGAGAGAGACAGTATGGAAAAAAGGGCTATCCTTTACTGTAACTATATACAGTAATTAAGGAAGAAAAGTCTATTAGACTACCTTTTTACCGAAATGAGGTTCTAATAGAAGGGGAGAATGTAACATTCAGGCTTCTATATAGCTACAGTCCTGTTGCCAGCAACCCGCCGACAGTACTGGTACAGTCGGCGCGCCGCATTGCCGGCCCTGCCGACAGCATACAGGCAACAGAACCTATAGCTACAGTCCAAGGGAGGACTGAGAACCTCGGGGACAGAAGGGACTAACCACTCACAGCCATCATGGGCGCCACTGCCGTCCAGGCCGGCAACTGGTGACAGTCCATGATTGTCGGCAGCCATCTGGGCTGACGGCCAGGCCAGCAAAAGTTTATCATGCCGACAACCGCCGACAACGTCGGCAACCACCGGCAATGTTGGCAGCCATCTTGGTTGCCAGCCAGGCCGGCAAAAAGGCTATCATGCCGACAACTGCCGGCAACGTCCATGACTGTCGGCAGCTATCTTGGTTGTCGGCCAGGCCGGCAGGCAGCAGTATTCCCTGCCGTCAGCCAAGATGAGAGAGGTAGTCTGGCTGCATCCAGCACTCTACCGTTAAGGAAAGGATGAAGGATGTCAGCCTAAAGGGCAATGGATAAACCATTAAAAAGGGGTGAGGGGAAGGGGAAAAGGGTCCTGTAACAATTGTGAAAGGAACTGTCAAACTTGACAGTCCTAGCACTTATAAAAAGAACTCTGTTTCTGTATGGTATCGACAGAATCCGGGTGCTAGGAGAGACTCAGTTCTTCAACCCAGAGACTGCCGACACAGTCAAGGGGAGGGGGCAACACTGCGTCTCCTCCCACAAAGAGAAAGAGGATTCCAGTGCCACATTATCTTAGGCTAAAAGGGAATTACTTTTAGCCCAAGGAACTGTGGCACAGGACAAGTCTTTAGTCGCAAGGAGAAAATGGTATACTACCATAACCAAAGCGACTATGGAGGACTAACCTCCATTGCCGGAAACCTTGTCGGCAGGGGAGTAAAGGTATCCCACAACCAACTCACCCTGTCGGAAGGTCAACGACATAAGACTAAATACTCTGAGATTCTGACCAAATCCCAAAACCTGCTGGTATATCCACAACCAAAGGTTAAGGGGATAGGCAGAAACCAAACCCCAGGTCAACCATGTCTGAATAATATTCAGGCACGGCCATAAGGGTTGTAGTCTGGGACTACACTCAGAGGGAATGGGATTACCTTTAAGTCTCCGAAGAGACGTGAGAAGTTTCATAACATTACAGGAGGTATCAGTCTCCAATGGAATGAAAACAAAACACAAAGGTAATCGGGGAATGTCGAACGTATAGACAGTGTCTAGGTTAGGCTAACTAAGCTAGACGAGTTCTCGGTTACCTAAATCACCGAAACTCTAACTATACGATCGACAGAGGAAAAATGAAATAATTATGCATATAATCACATCTTCACAAGAATATGCCTAAATAGCTAATTAATCACGAGAATTAAATAAGGCTATTTAAAAACTGGAAGCCGTTCTGCTAACTAAATAACGCATGCCTGAGAACGACAGCGCCCATGGCGCCTCCAGTAATGACCTAGCTCTAGAAACACAATAAATACTCAATATCATTGAGAAACAAGAGCTAAAACATATTCAAAGTAAAGACCCGATACTCAACTTTCCGAAGGCAGAAGAAGATGAAGAAAGCATAATAATAATCCTTTAACAATCGAAATAAATTCAATCGCCGGAAAATACCACCGAGCGAAATCGCTAAAAATAAAGGAATGGCCAGTATCGTAGGGATGGCGCTGTTGTACTATCGATAGTAGTAAACTCTATCTGGGGTGCAGATTGCTATGAGGTGTGCCATTACGTCTTTACGCGATATCCTATCTTAGAATTTTAAGGGATAATCGCTCCAAGAGTTAGAATTCTGGGTACCTTCGGTAAATTCTCTGGGATATATCACTGTAGTCACATATAACCTAGGAAGATACTAATGAACGAACTTCCATCAGGACGACATGGCTATCTCACCCAAAAATAGATTTTTCGCTTCGCTCAAAATCCGTTATATATATATATATATATATATATATATATATATATATATATATATATATATATATATATACATATATATATATATATATATATATATATATATATATATATATATATATATATATATATATATATATATATGCAGAAAAACCACAGGGAAAATGAAAATACGAAATATACCCTTAAGTCCTGACTAGTTTCGTGATACTTCTTCAGAGGACTGATATTGCCAAGGGCCCCACTGCCGAGCTGGACGGATTCACCAGGGGCTGTCTGCCGCGAACAACGACTAGACGCTGAAGAAAAAATCAAAATCTCCTATGTTTGTTCCATATAATAAAGATCCCGACCCAAACACACATCAACCTCCCCAGACGAACTGCCAACGCAAAAGCCCGTGTCCAGCAGTAAGGCTTGGCAATCTGAAGAAGTATCACGAAACTAGTCAGGACTTAAGCGTATATTTCGTATT
>NC_090728.1:114460748-114465748 GCF_036898095.1 Palaemon carinicauda | reverse complement strand
AGTGGGAGCAACAGTACGCCATCTCTAGTTGTGCTTTGTATTTGAACACTGCGTTGACTAATTGTATTTAAAATCAAGTATTATATTTCAACAAATTATAATGAGAATTCCCTTGAACAGATTTGAAAATTATATACCTCAATCCACCTCAAAGAGATTGTGTGTATGTGTATAATCACTGCCCAAAGATAGCTGTCTACTTTATTTACTTCATCTAAAACTCCTATTAATGAGAGAGAGAGAGAGAGAGAGAGAGAGAGAGAGAGAGAGAGAGAGAGAGAGAGAGAGAGAGAGAGAGAGAGAGAGAGAAATGTGAAGCATGTGTTCATTAAAAATAAATACATAAATGTACAAAAAAACCAATAAATAAAAAGAGCGATTTTGAAGTGGGTAAAATGGGTAAAAGAGTTGGGAAAACGGGTAAAAAAGTTATGGAAAAAAATTATATGAAAAACCAGAAAAAACACAAATAATTACAAATGATAAATATAAACTTTCGAATAAATAGTATTTTTTCTTTCTTTAATTCGAAATAAGTTTCTAAGGACAATTAATTGGCCGTGTATTTTATTAAAGGAAGTCCCGTGGATCACACATGCTGCTATCTATATCTCATGTATATCTCATGCACAAAGATCACTACCGCAAAGTGCCCGACTAATTGAGATGTCACAGCTTGTCCACTGCGATGGGATCCCATATGCAGCGGTGTATCGGTGTATCGTATGGCGATGTAACCCCATGTATCGTCGTAATTATTCTGTCCTTAACATGATCATCTCCCCTGGTCGCCTATTCCGCATTATGAGTCGCGTATGTTACGGTGTCCTGCATTTCAAAAAATATGTGCTGGAATAACGCCTGAAAGCATCTGCGGTATTAAAATTTTCGGGATTTTTCCATATCTCTTCTGATCATGAAGGCCTCCAGCATAAGTGTGACCCCAGCATTAGATTTCAGCCACAGAGAAGTGTACTGTTCTTGACATTACTTTCCTGTTATTAGTAACTAGTGTATCATAACGGTCAAAAACTATGTATAAATGATTAGATAGATGTTCATATACACATGTACACACAGATTCAACACTTCCCATCTCCTCCTCCTTGCCTAAATACCACACGGCAGTATCGGCAATTTGTGAGAGATTGCGGTTTCCGAGTGTACCTCTCATGGTACCTCCTCCTTACAAGGGTATGACTACTCTCTCTTCCTCCTATCTAAGGGACAGGTTGAGAAAGTAGTCATATGGCTGGCAATAACGCTGAGACTGACAGGAAATAATTATATTTACATAAATTGTCAGACACATTATTCTTTGTTATACAGGGGAGATTTTCTTCCCCTTTTTAGACTTCATTTGTTAGATTGTGATGGAGGTGTCACATTGAGGCAGATCGTTCTGCCCAAACAAACTTGGCGAGCGATATTCAACGATAGAGAAGTAGGAGATTAGGATTTTGAGGGATATAGGATACTCAGCAACTTTCATTTCAGATGATTGGGGATGTGGGATACAGGATAAAGGATATTCAATCACTTTATTATTTATGTCAATTAACCTTTTCCTATGTTAGAGGCACCCCTGCCTCTGGGTTTTCAGGTGGGTGAAAGATGAAGGAAGTTAGAGCGTGGGCAGACCCCTTTGTTTAAGTCATTTTTATACGCCTGGACTGAACTTCACTTTTCTTTGCACTTCATTCACTTTATTTAGCTGCTGTACTCATAATAATTCCTTGATCTCCATTTTTCAATTACAATTCAATCACTTCAGTTTGCACTTCATTTCACACTTCATTCACATCACTATGTTTGTTCGACTTTACTGCTCTACAGCATAGATTGGCTCTGGTTCAGGTCCGTCAAAGGTTTGCAGAAATCTTGACCAGTGGCTGTGCCCTCTCCCCCGGGGATTCCTGCTCTTCTCCACAATCCCACTGTCTATTATATCCCTCCTTACAATGGGTTTCGCATTTTTTCATAGTTAAAAAAGTGAAAAAGTGAGTAGCCTACTGATGTACAGCAAAATGGAGGCAATCATTGATACACTTCAGCTCCAGATGATTTACTAATTAATGAAATGAACAAAATGTCAATGATCACTTGTGATATCAAGTTCCACCAGTTGACAAGTAATGGTGGTGATGTGCACAAGTGTGGATCATAGGGAATATTTCCAAAAGTCTAAGCACTATGAGCGCAGGTGACATAGCAAAGCAATGCAGTACACATACATACATACATACATACATACATACATATATATATATATATATATATATATATATATATATATATATATATATATATATATATACGTGTATGTATGCGTATGTTAATGTGTTTGTATATATATATATATATATATATATATATATATATATATATATATATATATATACATACATATATATATATATATATATATATATATATATATATATACATATACATATACATATATATATATATATATATAAATATATATATATATACGCATATATATATATATAAATTTATATATATATATATATATATATATATATATATACATATATATATATATATAAACACAAAAAAGATATATATATATATATAATATATATATATATATATATATATATATATATATAAACACAAAAAAGATATATATATATATATATATATATATATATATATATATATATATATATATATATATATATATATATATATATGTACATATGCTTGCGTATGTGTGTGCGTATGCTGTAGCATTACGTTAAGAAGCATTGTATTCAAAACTCGTTGATTCAAAGTTAGTTATAATTCTGTATTGAAATGTTCTAAAATTGTTGATTATTTACTGAAATACTTCTAAACAATTGTTACTGGGGTTTGTTAATTTGCTGTGAGTTTGAAGGGCAACGTTATACTGGTGAGTAAACCAGTTATGCAAAAGTCCAGAGTTATTTTAGTAATAACAATAATTTTAATAACAATTATAATTTTAATAAGTTTAATAAGGATAAAAATTATTTTAACAATTTAAACAAGAATGATGATAATTTTAGTTATTTTCACCGGTTGACATTTTGGTGAACTAATCTCTCTTGGCAAGTGCGAAGAGCATGTTTCAAAGATAAAGACGTGTATGAATTTGAAATTTTCTTTTACGTAAAAAGTACTTTGTGTATGCTGTACAATCAATCGTCATATGAAAGCTGATATTCACTACCTCTCAGTTTAAAATAAATGGTAGTAGTTTTTCAATTTCTAATGTTTTTCTTGAATAATAAGATAGGTTCTACCATAGTCCAATAGTAATAACATTGGAAGGGCTGTTGGTTTTCTATTGATCTTCATTTAGATAAGGGTCGTATTCCCATTTTCGTAATGGACTAGAACTAACTCCGTCAGATGATGTAACAGCAGGTAAACTATGCGTTTCTTCTTATTTCTAACATACACTATAATTTAATGACAATCTCAATAAATCAACATATTTCCATAATTGAAGGTTTTGAATTCCTAGGATCAAGGATATTATAGGTCCTGTTGAAAAGGTACAAATGTGTTGGTTCAAGAAAGGCGTAAGTAGGATTAAAAATGGCAATTGAAAATGTTGTGTTCTTGAGTGTGCATCTGCTTTGATGGCGAAAAGAATAAAGGTGAAAGACATTGTCTGTTGAAGAGTCTGCATCTCTGCCATATTGGGTTTGGAGGGCATGACAATTTTCTGGGGGATTTACTTAAAAATTAAAGGAAAAGGCTGAGAAGACATTACGTTATATGCGATATTTCTGCTGTGAATAAGAATGGGAAACACATGGAAGCGTACAGTATTTGAATAGGTCTTCATTGATGGAACTATTTAGACTCCATGCAGAAACATTTACTTAAAAGAAATTATCAAATTTTAGTTGAAAACTCAAATCCAAGAATTTTAACATTCATCAAAAACAATTTAATTTTTTTTTCTCATTAACAAGTTCAGTATTATTGTAACCAGTATAGATGGTATGTCAAAAGATATTTATTTTGATGTTTCTCTTCTTAAAATATTTCATTTTTCATTTGTCCTTTCCTCACTGGGCTATTTTCCTGTTGGAACGCTTGGGCTTATAGCATCCTGCTCTTCCAACTAGGGTTGTAGCTTAGCAAGTAATAATAATAATAATAATAATAATAATAATAATAATAATAATAAAGTAAGTATCCGAAAATTTTGAGAGGTGATTTCAAAGGAAACAAATAAATCTGGATTTTAAGTAGGGAACAAAGGAAATAATCCTTCACTGTTAGAATTATGGCAATTATGAAAGTATGAAGACTGATAATCTGTTATACTCTGATTTATAGAATACATGATTAACATTTATAGACAAAGTAACATATATATTAATTTGGAGTAAAATACTTATGAATAATGGCAAATTTTAGTTAAATAAGTAAATTTTGAGAAAGACATTAATTGCGAGATGAAATAAATCTTTCTTAAAGAGAAACCTAATTATTATCATTAATTATATAGGAAATGTAGTAAAAGTGTGACAAATACAATGAGTAACCATGAATGAAAAAATAAGAAAAATAATTTGAGTAGATGTTTTCATTGAAAAAAATTAAATAATATCAGTTTTGCGTTGCTTATGAATGCAGTCAATACACTTTTCAAAATAGAATTCGGTTATTGTTCCGAAGTGCGCAGCACCCATCGTATTATGCCAAAACAAATCCAAGAGTATTGTATAGAATTTAATCGCTCTCTGATACATTTGCAATAATGAATTTTCGGGAAATCTTACAATAGTCAAATGAATAATAGTAGGAAATAGTTTGATGTTGCTACAATTGCAATTAATCAAAATCAATGTAATTTTCACTGGGTTATGCAAACACGAACCATGTCGCACTCTTTTCTACGGCCCATTTTCTCTGAACTTTTGCATTTCTGTATCCATAAGGATATTGCACATATGTCGTAGAAACAAAACACACACTTGTCTCAGACCCAACTT